>NW_022196072.1:0-417408 GCF_008641045.1 Pistacia vera | reverse complement strand
TAGCTTTATATGAAATATTATTCATAAAATAATTAAAAACTTAATAGTATATTCATTTTGGGGATATTTTTGGTGATTTTTGAAATTATTTGGTAAAATGAAGTTACCATTACGTAAAATGAAAAATAAATTCATTAATTTGGGAAAGCTACTTAATTAGGAGCAAAATTTCAATAATAATATAAAAATAAATTCGTATTTAATTCCATATGTGCTATGATATTATATAGGCAACATTAATTAGTAACACTAAAATTTGGCTGTTTCACAATTTTCCCCCTATCCTATTCCCTACCCTATCCAAAATATACATTTGTTTCTTTATTCTGAAAATATTATTTAATTTTTTTAAACCCTCTAGGTTTGTTAAGTTAACTAAACACCCTCAAATTTTTTTTCTTTCAAAAATTGACAAAAGCACCCCACCAATCCACATTTGTCAGATTTCGGCCACCATCATCGAAAGGTGGCTAGAATCTGGTATAATAACGCACTACTGACTGGATCTGGCCATTAGTGCACCGATATATCCTTTTTCGACTAGATCCACCGTGGATCTAGTCGGAAAATATCAGATTATGGCCAGATCTTTGGCCGTAGCCAGTCGTCAACGATGGCCATATCTTTAGTCGTCAATGACCAGATCTAGACGTAGATCTAGCCTTTTTCGGTTAGATCCAGCGTGGATTTGGCCGGAAAAGGCCATATCGGCGCACGACCTACCAGAACTAACCAATCGTACGTCGATACGACAACTCTGACCACCCTTCGGCAGTGGTGGTCGGCTGCAGGTATTTAAGGGGTAGGTGAGGGTGTTTTTGTTAATTTTTAATATTTTATTATAGGGATGTTTAGTAAATTAACAAACTTGGGGGGATATTTTTGTTAATTTTTAAATCATATCTCTTAATAATCACCCAATTTTATTTTTTTCAAAATATTATTCTAAAAAGTATTAGAATAATGAATCAAACGCACCATAGTTTCTAACAATAATCCCCTTGAGGTTTGATTAAATGACCATTTTTTTTTTTTTTTATGTTATAGAAATAACAAAAGTCACATTCAATTTTAGGTGTTTAAATAGACGGTTGATGGGCAATTAGGTAAACATTCATTAACTTATAATGATGTAATTCATAACGGTTCACTAAAAACAAAGAAAATTTTGTTATTTTAGATGGGGAGAGTTTTGTTATTCAATCAAACTTAGGGGTTATAAATTAAAATCTAATTTATGTTGAAATGTTACTACTATAATAAAATCTATTTACTTATATTTCCTAATGCAGGAGAGAATATTTTTTTGGATAATATATGTTTTTCAATAAATCTTTTTAAAGAAAAAATTATATAGTATTATATGAATACAATAGTCCAGAATAAACGAACATCTTTTTTTATTTTTGTTCTTTATATATATATATATATATATATATATATATATATATATATACTGTAAAAAGTATGTAAAATAGCACTTTATCCCGCTAGTGTAGAAATAATCACTTACACCCGTACAAGTGTGTATGATAAATTAGCAAATATTAATTTAAAAGTTACGTGAAACACGTGGAGCACAGAATCTAGTAGGGCCCAACAGAGAGATGGTTGGTGTAACCTCTTCAACGATTTGTGACACGTACACAGTTATAGGCTTATAGCCGTAGCTTCCCGTAGTTTGGACATTTTTATTAAATAAGCCCTAAAGTAAACTAAAAGCAAAACAATTTATCACCTAAAGAAATGATATCTAAATATTTAGAAATATAAAATTATTTTTTAAATAAAAAAGGAGAATAAATTAAATCAAAGAACGAAAAAAAAAAAAAAAAAGGAAAGAAAATGAGAGAGATATTGAAATAGACAATCAACAAATCAAAGGATAATAATTGCCTTTCATTTTCAAATGGAGTTTTATCAATGGATGGGATGGTAATACCTAAATTTAATCATAAATGAGAGGTCCAGACTTTCGTCTTTGTATAGTGAGTGTGACTCAGCACTCCATATCAATATGATATAACCTCTTGCTTTTATTTTATTTTTTGACTTTTAAAAAAAAATTACAACCCTCATAAAGGACAGGAAAATCAATAGAGATTTTTACGTATATTATTTAAGATATTTTAAGTTTGAATCTTTTTTCGGGTGCTAATAGGGGTAGCCACTAGAGTTCTTATTCGATCGGTAATTTCAAGGTTCCCAAAGATTAATTGAGGTGGCGTAAATTGACACAAACATCTCCAGTCATCGAAAAAAAAAACTAATGTTACGTCTAAAATGAAATTAGGTTGTCAGATTTTGACAAAGTGCGTTTGGTAGAAAACTAAATTTGAAAAGAAAACAAAGAAAATTTGACTTTCATGATGTGTATGTATTTTTCACCATCTGTCTAAATCTCTAATTTAAATGAAAGTTATTTTCATCAATTTTCCAAATTGTTCTTATGCATGCATTATTCTTCTTTTTCTTGTCAATTTTCAATTTATTGTAATACTAATATAATGATACACGTTATATTGACTTTTGAAAACATAGCTCCATATAGTTCATGTTTTCAATCGTTTTTTATATCATAGTTAAGTTATCATTTAATTATGTAAAAGTTTAAACTATTTGATAAAGACTTAAAAGCTAATATTAAGCTCTTTTAAAAAATTGTAATTCAAGATAAATGTGTTAAATGACATAATAAATAGTGGGATTAGGGATACACTTAAAAAAGAAGGAATCGTTTGATTAGAGGTAATAAAAGATGATGTTGGTTATCTATTTCAAAAAGGGGATATTATCGTGTTTGATTTTAAGGTAATCAAAGATTCCGGTAATCTATTAATGTAAATAGTATTTAATGTAGGCAAAATATGGTAATTCTATCTTTTATATAAAACAATATTCGAAGAGCGTTTTGAAAATATTTAAAAAAATATATGATTGATTAGTTAATAGGATACATACCTTTCGTTATCTTAATCGTTAAGAAGACTGAGTAAATAAATAATATAATAACATAAACAACATTAAAATCAGTTAATTTTTGTGTTATGTTAATGGGTCGTGACACAAGTGCTAATGTCACCATAGAAGAAGCAAATTGAGGATATTATTGGTGGGCCGTGGCCATTCATTCATAGTGCCTTCACTTTTTTCTGCCTTTTTTTTTTTTTTTTTTTTATTTTTTTTTTTTATTTTTTAAGCCTCTCTACACCAAATCATTGATGGCAGTCAAGACTACATTTTATATTTTCATTTCTTAATTATTTCTTCTTAAATAAATTCACAAGAAATTGAGTTCAAAATTGAGTTGTAACTAAACATAAACAAAAATTGGTTAAATAATCACTTAACATAGTCTTAAGTTATTATAGATTGTTGAATCATTAATCACTTTAGACCTCTAAAGAGAGCAAATCGGCGATAATTTATTAAACAATAAAGACAATCTAGACCTTATAACCTCTACCCTTGTGGTCGGATAACAAACCTTTTAGTCACTAGGGTTAGCTATATCTAGAGGGTCTTTTATTCGAGTCTCTAAGAGAGGCACCTACCATATTTATGTAATTACCTTAGTCTATTAGACTTGTAAGGTGTTTCGTGGCTTTGAGGATTAGACAGGCTCCAATATTAGGCCGGGATACCTCATATACCTAAAAAAAAAAAAAAATCTAGTTGGTCTTAGAATTATCAAAGAACCGAGAAAGAAGTATTCATTATGTAAATCCCATATCATGAACTATGGGACCCTGCTGATGCATAATCCCACTGTATTTTATGACCCTCAAACTCTGTGATCAATATTCAATACACTAATGTTTTCTAATACAAAATCATTCAATATAAATTATTGTGCTTTTTTTCTCATGTATTACCAATAATTCATGATAAGAAGTTTGATTATTAGTGCTTGTCCTTGTTTATTAAGTAATGTCAACTTTTAAGTTTGTACTATTCTTTATATCATTTCTACAACATTCACCACATAAAGAGTCTCTTTAAATGGGTCTCAATTTTCTTTCGGTGTATACAAATTTTACCTTAACAGGTTTCTGATTGGTATTTAATAAAAGATTATATGAATGATGCTCGGATATTGATTGGTTAAATTCGTGATTCTCATTTGATATGATTAGCTTTTAAGGCTTAAATAACCACTACTTTCAGATATTGACAGAAAATCGGTTGGATCGACAGTTTGCTACAATAACTCTGGTTCAACAATAGGTTAAACAGGATTAACTGTAAGTATTAGTTTTTTAAGCTGACCGGTCGGGTCTAGCTCTCGGTCCAACCGATTGAATCAGCCGATCCAAGCTGGGTCTTAAAACATAGGTACATATAACAATTAATATAAACCTCAAATATTGATCCTAATAAAAAGTCTCTTTAAATGGGCTTTCAATTCTTCTTTGATCTCATTAGTTTCTACGGAATAAATAAAAGTTTGTAATTAGTGGTTAAGAAACCCTAATGTAAAAATATAGGGTAATATTATACTTACAACCTAATCTTATAAATTTTCTCTTACAATCTCGAAGTGACAGCTTGCAATGGATCCCGTTTGCTCAATTATGAGCTAAATAATTTGACATTAGGATTGTGAGAGAAAATTTATAAAATTAGATTGTAAGTCAATCTTCATTGACAAACACAAAAGTTGGATATTAAAACGTTTCAAGGAGTCTATGTTTTGTAACAGTCTTTTCTTAATCATCACGAAATCCTTAAAAACTCAAGAAAACTTTTTGTTTTCCAAGGTGGTAAATTAACTTTAAATTAAACTTTTGTTTTCCAAGGTGGTAAATTAACTTTAAATTAAACTTTTTCTTTTCCAAGGTGGTAAATTAACTTTGCAAAGTTATAGTTAAAGTGGGTGAGAGTAGAAAAAATCTTTTAGTTAAAAGCATGAACTTCCAAATTAAGCATTGGATTCCATGGAATTGATGTGGGATTACGGATTTGGATTTGGATTTGGATTTGGATTTGGATAGTTATTGATTAGCACTCAACATAATGCAAGAGAATATTAGGTAAAAAATAAAAAATGTGTCTCTTTCAAGATTTGCCAATGTATCGAAACTTGGATGATTTTGAAAAGCACTTCATGCAAAAGTAAGGATGATGAGGTTGAATTTTTCTATGTCCTCACTTACAAATGTCAAATTTTACTATGTAGTTATCTCTCTATAAAAGGGACTTTTTCATGTAAATGATAATGTTTCTTTATCATTGATTTTACTGCCAAATCTATCTTTTCAATCCCAAAAGTACTAAAAACCATATTAAACTGCCTTTAAAAGACTCATCATTTATTCATAAACCTCCAAAGGATAACTTAACTTATCAACACTCAACTATCTCTGGGTGATCGAATGGTTTGATAAAGACTTTTTGATGTATTACTCAAGAGGCTCGGTTGCTCATAAGGATAGCCACTGGAGCTTTTATCTGGTTGATAATTCCAAAGTCTCAAAAGAGGATTAGTTGAGGTACGTACTAATTGACCTGGACATTTTTCCTATGAAAATCGATTTAATAATAAAAAATCTTATTAGAATTATTAAAAAATCTTCAACTTGAATTTTCTGCAATAAAAAATAAATTAATAAAGGATTCTTATCCATTTCAAAAATATTATGTCAACTTAAGCATAACATGGAATAAAACAAAGAATATTATCAAGAAAAAGATAAAAAAAAAACAGTAACAAGCGTGTTATTCAATATTGTCTAACATCATATTCTGAAATTATTGCCTTAAAATCTAAAATGCTTTCGTTTCAATGGATCATTCTACAAACAAAGATTCTATGGCAAGAATAGAATTTCTATATTAAAATCAAGTAATGTTACGTATATAAATTAATTACACAAACTATATTCTACAAAATAAAGTATGAATTCTATATATTTAGAAAACAAAATAAAGTCTATAATTTGTTAGATAAATTAGCATGTGTTACTTCAGGATTTTGTTTTCTTCTACAGGATATGGAGATGGATAAGCTTGGGTTTCATAGATGAATCCTTGAGCCCACCAATTTAGATCTCTTTGCGGTGGCCAATGCTCTTGGACAATTAATTGCTGTCATTGATTCTAGTCCATAGAAAAAGAATCAATCTAAGTTACATTTTAATATTCAAAAAATTCGTTTTCAAAGTTAAGCCCACCAAAATTGTTTTCTTAAAACTTCC
This sequence comes from Pistacia vera, assembly GCF_008641045.1. Lineage (NCBI taxonomy): Eukaryota > Viridiplantae > Streptophyta > Magnoliopsida > Sapindales > Anacardiaceae > Pistacia > Pistacia vera. The sequence goes on along the minus strand of NW_022196072.1, from coordinate 411,211 downwards.
AGTATTATTTTTAGGATTACAAGAGTTAAGGGTGTGCTTCCTGCTCTCAGATTTTCAAGAAACCATTAAATATTGTGTTATTATTAACATTGCCATGCACCTTTCAGCCATTAAAATCAACAATCTCCATTACAACTTAACTGAAACCATTTTTACTGGTTTATTTTGTCAGCTTTATAAATATTTAGAACAAAATGGTTCAAACCAAATCCCCATTCATGTTTTTTTTCTCTTTTTTTTTAGAAACAATAAAAATTGCAGTATATTATTGATTCTTTGCCATTGATAAAATTGCAATTAAGTTTTACATGTGGTATCAGAGCATATTCAGGTTTAGAAATTGATGTATTTTCCATTCAATTAATTTTTTATATATTAAGGTTCTTATGGTATAAAGAAATTGATTTAGGTTTGGAATTGACAAATAAAAAGGCTGTCAAATTAGATTGGGTTTGTAAATTTCTTGAGTTGCTGGAAAGTTGGAGGGAATAAAATTTTTCCTATGTTGAAACATGATTTTTTAGACACGTTTTTCAATAAAATTTTCAGAAATTCAAGTCAAATATTGACCCATATAATAATACTATTCCTTTAGTTGATCCAACCCATTTTTAATGCCTATTTTTATGTTTTAGTTTACAAAACCAAAATAAAAGAAGCCCAAGCCTAAAGTGAGCCATTAAAGAAGCCCAAGTCCAATTTACTAAGTGAGCCCAATTCAAATCCAAACTCATTAAGAATAATTCATAAAAGCCCAACCCATTAAATATAAACAGGTCAACCTGATATGGGGCAACCCAACCCAGTTAGGTTCAAAAAGTGAACCGGTCTAGTCAACGGTTCAAATCGGTCCACGGGTGGGTCAAACCAATCCAGACCGTTGACTAAACTGGTAAAAGGGTAAAATCGGCACATGTCGCGCTTGAGGGCTCATGCTCGGTGCGTGATGGCATGTGAGGGCCCGTGAAAGTGGGTTTTCGGCGCATGAAGGATTTGTATAGGTGTCTAAAATAATTTTCTTACGGAAAGATAGAATGTCCACTTAGGATATAATTATAGTTATTATTTAAGTTTGATAACTATATTACGTATAATTTGTTAGTCACCAAAATGACCAAATTAGAATGATCAAACTAAGTTAGATTCAATTACTCATGATCGTTAGATGTTTTAGTGAGATGACATGATGTATTTGAAATGAGTAATTTGAAGTTCATAAATTATAGGATAGTTAAGGATTGCCCAAAGGTAGATTAATTAAAACTATAATTATGAATACAACTGACGTTAATTAATGTACTTGATTGGGTGTGTTTAGTATATCCAAAGATAACGAGCATGTCTAACGAAAATACATTTGATTACCAATTAAGAAAATTGCATCAATTAAGTTTAATTATCATATATTATTATATCCCAAAGGAGATTTTCAATATACATTTATGTTTTAATAAAAATAAATTTTAATATCTGAATCTAAAATTATGGATTAGGCATAAAACTCAGAGCATCAATGTGTAAGCATAATTTTGTTTTTGCAACATCTGCTCTTCATGCCTCATTTGTTGTTAAGTTTAATGAATTCAATTATAATGAGTGGAGTGAGCAAGTCGAGTATTACTTGGGTGTTCAAAATCTCAACCTTGCACTCATAAAAGAGAATCCAACTGATCTCACTGAGAACAGTACTGATAAGGAGAGATCTTTCCATAAAGAATGGGAGAGATCGAATAGATTGAGCCTGAAGTTTTTATGGATGATAGTGGCAAGTGAAATTAAGATTTCATTTCCTGCCACAAAATATGCTAGGGGATTTATGAGATTAGTCAAAGGGACTTCTCAGTCTGAGGCCGCTGACAAGTCCCGTATTGGGGCATTAATGAGTAGGCTAACCACCATGAAATATGGTGGTTCTCGTATCATGTATGAGCATGTGACTGAGATGTCAAATATAACAACAAGAATTAGAAACATGGGAATGTCTGTGGATGATAGTTTCCTTGTTCAGTTCGTTATTAACTCTTTACCTCCTCAATTGAGTCCTTTTCAAATTAATTACAATACAATTAAAGATAAATGGAATATGACTAAGCTTCAAACTAAGTTAGTACAAGAGGAGGAAAGACTGAAGAAATAAGGAGTTCATTTAGTTAATCTTGTGGGCTCGTCTAAAGTTAAGAATAAATCCAACAAAATAGCAAAAGGCCATTAAAGATTAATGAGTCTTCTGCCCAAATCCATAAGAAGGATAAGACTAAAGAAAAGTGTCATTTCTGTAAGAAAGTTGAACATTATATGAGGGACTGCCTGAAACGTAAGACATGGTTTGGAAAGAAAGGTAAGCCTAGTGCTTTTGTATGTTTCAAATGATATTTATCAGAAGTTCTTTATAATACTTAGCGGATTGATTCTGGATGTACCACTCATATTTTTGATACTATGCAGGGATTCCTTATGACCTAGACTATAAACAACAGTGAAACATTTGTATACATGGCAAATCAGGTCAAAGCACAAGTAGAAGCCATTGGAACCTATCATTTAATTTTAAGTATTGGACATCATTTGGATTTGTTTAATACTCTTTATGTACCGGAGTTATCCCATAATCTAATATCTTTGTCTAAACTTGATTTAGAAGGATATTCTTTTAAATTTGGGAATGGATGTTTTAGTTTATTTAAATATAATTGTTTAATTTGCTATGTGTGCTTTGTCACGGATTGTATAAATTACATATTAGCAGCTTGTTTTCTGAGACATTATTGACCCTGCATCATAGTATAGGAACAAAACGTGCTTCTATGGATGAGAAATCTGCTTATTTATGGCATAAACATTTAGGCTATATATCAAAAGAAAGAATGCAAAGATTAGTATAGAATGAAGTTTTACCTGATTTGGATTTTACTGATCTTGGCATTTGTGTGGATTGCATTAAGGGAAAACAAACCACATCCACAGTTAAGAAAGTAGGCACTAGAAGCACAAGACTCCTTGAACTAATACACACGGATCTATTTATTGCATGAGAAACCTCAACCTGTTAATATCCTAGAGGTATTCATTACTAAAGTTGAGAGACAATTAGATAGAAAGGTGAAAATAGTACGGTCAGATAGAGGTGGTGAACATTATGGTAGATACAATGAATTTGGATAATGTCCAGGTCTATTTTCTAAATTCCTTGAAAGTCAAGGCATATGTGCTCAATACATAATGTTGGGAACACCGCAACAGAATAGTGTTGCAGAAAGATGTAACCGTGCATTAATGGATATGGTTAGAAGTATGTTGAGTAACTCTTCGTTACCCTCATCATTGTGGATATATGCATTAAAGATTGTTGTATATTTATTAAGCAGGGTTCCTAGTAAGGTAGTTCCAAAGACTTCTTTTGAACTGTGGATAGGAAGGAAACCCAGTTTGAGGCACCTACATGTTTGGGGTGGCCTAACAGAAGTCAGGATTTATAATCTACATCTATGTATATATATTTATATATTTTCTTATAATACTGTTTATCTTCTGAGTATACTAGCTAGAGAGAAAGTATTACATCTGAGATGTTCTTTTTGAGCTCGGATGGCGAGTTCATCATTCCCTATGATGAGGATATCGTCTACATAAATGATTAAAGCAATGAATGAGGTACTTTTGCGCCATGAGAAAAGGGCAAAGTCATGCTTGGATTATACAAATCCTATCCCTGTAAGTGTTTCTGTGATTTTTGCATTCCATTGACAAGATGCTTGCGTCAAACTGTAAAAGGTCTTTCACAGCTGACATACAGTATTCTCTTCTTGGCAACGAAGTCTCGGTGGGAGATCCATGTAAATCTCATCATGAAGGTCGCCATAGAGGAAGACATTATAGACATCCATCTGGTGGAGTGACTAATCACCAATAGCATCAATAGATAAAAAGGCTCAAATGGTTACATGTTTAGCAACAGGAGGAAAGTTTTCTTGGTAGTCAAACCGTTCCCGTTGGGCGAAACCTTTGGCAACAAAGCGAGCTTTGTAGTGTTCAAAACCCATCAGCTTGATGCTTAATTTTGTAAACTCATTTGCATCCAATACGTTTCTAATGGAAAGGCCTAGGTACAATGTCCCAAGCATTATTCTAGGCTAGAGCATTGAGTTCATCTGCCATGGCCTGCTACCACTGTGCATGAGGAGGAGCAACATCTGAATAGCAAGAAGGCTCTTGATCAGCAAAGATTTGACTAACACAAATCTTGTGGGCAAAAGAGAGACGGTCATAATTGACATAATTAGAAGTAGGGTAAAGGGTACTTGAGGCATTCTGAACTGTGGGACATACATAATCAATTATCCAAATGGGCAGTCGGGTGGACCATGTGGATCGGCATGGGGTCGGACTGGATAAGCAGTAGGATTTTCGGGAAGAGCAGGGGATGATCTGTTGATAGAGAAGACTTTGTATTAGGATCTATGGGAACATGAGTAGAGTCTGGAGCTGTTGGAGAGGGACCTAGATTAGTGGTAGGAGATATAGTGAAAAGTGGCCCAAATGGAGATAGGTTGTCTTCTAGGAAAGGAGGTGTCTACTGGGGACTCATAAAAACACATACAGTGGCTCAGGGACCAAACTTTTCATGAGCCCCAAGATTAGTAGCATAGCATAAACAACCAAAAACTCTAAGATCCAAAGAGAAGTTCATAGGGTTTCTTACCATTAAGAACTCTGGTGTCATCCGATTGATTAGGTAAGTAGCAATGACCACACATTCATTCCAAAAGGAAAAAAGTATGTTGACTTGATGTTTGAGAGCCTGGGCTACTTCTAAGAGATGTTTGAGTTTTCGTTCAACTATGTCATTCTGCTAAGGTGTATGGACATAGGAACTTTCATGGATAATACCAAGAGATGAAAAAAATGAAGAGCAGTGGTGATTAAATAAATCACGTGCATTATCTGTTCAAATGCGTTGGACATACATATTGAACTGTGTTTTGACCATGGAGATGTATGCCCTAATTTTGGTAAGTGTTTGGGTTTTGGAATGCATGACCATGTCCCTCGGGAAAAATCATCAACTATAGTTAGGAAGAACTGGGAGCCATCATGGTTAGGGGTATGATAAGGCCCCCAGATAGCAATGTGTATTAAGGAAAAAAGGCAAATGGTGTGTGACGTGCTGTGTGGGAAAGTAGTCCAAGGTTGTTTTGCAAGAGGACAAACTGGATAATAGGGTTAAGGAATAGATGTACTATGACTAGTCTTTAGTGAAAAAGTAAGGGATTTTTATTGAGATTTGAATTATAAGTAGAAAATTTATTATTTATAATACAAGATATAAATTTTTGAGAGTTTCCTACATAATTATTGATCCAATAGTAAAGACCACTATGAACCTTATCCGAGCCCATTAGTTTTCCAGTCAAAGGGTCTTGAAATTCACATATGTTAGGAAAGAATTTTAAACAACAACTATTATCTTGACTTATTTTGGAAACTGAAATGAGATTAAATCGGAAAGCTGGGACTAATAAAACATTATGGAGAACTAAGGTTTTATTAAGATGAACTGTTCCTAGTTGGGTGGCTGGAGCTATGGTTCCATTCGGCATATGAATTTGGGTGGATGATTTTATGGGTGTGTGGGAAAAATATTTGGGATTGCAAATAATGTGGTCACTGGCTCCTGAGTCAATTATCCAGATATCATCTTTAATAAAATTTAAAGAGAAAAATATACTTGCATAGGATGTCGTATTAGCTTGGGGAAGCTGATTGATCATCTGGAGTAACTGTTGTTATTGTTAAAGACTGATTGTGGGTGCTGAAATCCCAATTCCACTTGTGCTATTTGTATTAGTTTGATTTGTTGTAGCTCCAGATTTCTGACTGGGTGGACATCCATACAGTTTCCAACAAGTGTCACGAGTGTATTTTTTTCTCTTGCAATAATCACAATATCGTGCACTTTTTCCAAATTTAGTGGATCCATTATTGTGATATGGGCTATTGGATGCAAGAAAACCCAACCTATTTGGTGCATTAAAAAATGTTGTTTGGAGTTGTTGGATTGCTTGAACAAATCTAGGCCGTTGGATCCAAAAAAGCCCTTTGCTCATTTCCTACAAGCCCTGGCAGTTCATAACTCTCCTTTGTGCCTTCACTCTTTAGTCTTTACCCTTTCATGCAACAACCCTTTTTGTGTGGTGTTGAACACGACTGTGTCATCGGCGTGGAGGCCATCATAGGAATTCATGTGCTAGCTCTCATCTTGCATGGCTAGTTGGTAAGTTCACCAGAGCGACGGCGCCAGTGTTGTCACCAACATTTAGGTTCTAAACGGGAGAAAACTTTCGTTTAATCCCATTAAGAAGTGAGTTAGTATGTCTTGATCTTTCACTCTCTTGATTTGTTGAAGGATGTTTGTTGGCCCCTCAAAGGGTTCTTCAATAGCGTCTAACTCATTCCACACTACCAATAGGCGATTAAAATACGATGTTACCGGTAGGTTGTTTTGTTTGATTTCGACAAAAGTTTACCACAAGGTGAATAGCTAGGCTAGATCAAGCTGACCGTACATCTCTTTTATGTTTGCCCACATTTCTTAGGCATTTTCTGTTTGAGGCAGTCTAGCAACAATCTCCTGAGTGAAGGAGTTGTTGATCCATGCTCGAACAAGGGTGTTACAGAGAATCCATTGTTTGAGAAGATGTGGCTCGTTTGGTTTTGGAAGGGTTCCATCGATGAACCCTTCTTTGTCCTTTGTGATCAAGGATCGCCGGAAATCGTGCACCCATTTTGCATAATTTTTTGATCTGGTAAGAGGTTGCTTTACAAGCACAAGCTCAAACCCGTCGGACATCGATGAGTAGAGTGGGTCGCCTGGTTCTGGCTGATTAGAGTTGTTTGGCATAATCTGGAAAACCGAGCAAGGACTTTGACCCATCGAGTTGGGTGTCTGACCCATTAACCCGAATGGGTTTGGGCCATATCGGGTTCAAATTCTGGTCTTGGTTTTGTGTGGACTGGCTTGATGTTGGTGGAGTTGTGATTTGCGAGTTATCTTTTGGATCCATGAAGGAAGTTTTTGTCTAAAATTTGGTAGTTCTATAGGTTCTAGGAATTTGGTAAAAGGAATACTAACCCAAATGCCTTTTTGCAGGTTCTAAAAAGCTGGCTAGGAAGGATTCGCTAGGAAGAAGGATGCTTAATCCAAGGGGCTTGTTTCACTAACTCTGGAAATCTAGCTAGAGAGGGTTTGCTGGGTGGAAGCGAAATTAAAAAGCTTGCTCTGATACCATGTCAAAATCTAAGCGGCAAGATGCAAAAGAAGCAAACTAAGTTACTAAAAAATGCAAGAAAATAAGATGGAAGAAGACTTAATTAGTCTGTGTATTTGTATTGTATTTCTTTGTGTTACAATGTGTTCAATTTATACAAAAAATAGAGAATAGTTTAAGGAAAGTAATCAAAGTTGTAATTACATGAAATCTGCATAAATCAATTGCTGAAGTTACTGTTGAATATCTTGTAATTCCGGCAGTCATTCCATATTGCATCAAATTATTTTGAAGCATGTTGCTTTACCTAACAGAATTATCCTCCATCCAAACCTTGTTTAGGACACAGAACTTGGAGTAAAAATATTGTAGAATTATGTCTGTCAGTTGAACTCACCAATACATATTAGCGATGGTATCCACCAGCATGGCAGTTAATGAGGATTTTATTTCTTCATTTCCTACTTTCACTATAAATTATATTGTATGCCAATAGTATTCTGTGAATAAATGTTAATGAAATTGAAGAGTCCAATGGCTACAATAATTTCACAACTCTGAATGGGAAAGTGTCATTTCGAAACTTTTGGGGTGGGAAAATGTCTTTAGGCCAAACCTTGGGTGGCAATATACCAAAATGTCGTGTACTCTATAGTCTATATTAATACCAAACTGATAAAAAACCAAATATTACAGAACTATTGCAGGATCTTTTATTTCCATTTTTAGACTTGCACAAATATAGGGATTGTTACCATAGTTTTACAGATTTAATTTAATTGTAATTAAATATGCATTAACATAACATTAGGATCTAGACAGATACGTAAATTGTATATATTAGCAGTGTACATCAATTTTTTAATGTAAGTAAAATAAATATTCAAACTTTTCATGGTATCAGAGCGGGTTGTGAAACTCTACAGAATATTTTTTTTTTTTTTTTTTTTTTTTTTAACATGGCCGGAAAAGATGGCAACAACGAAGATAGCAAGAATACGGGGGACTTGGTCGTGAGTACTAGTACTGATCAAATTAAGAACACGATATATTATATTCCAAACTGATACAAAACCAAATACTACAGAACAATACGATATATTATATTCCAAACTGATACAAAACCAAATACTACAGAACAATACTTAATACAACAGAAAACACTCTGATTTTGTAGGCACAAGTAGCCGTTATCCTTAAAATATAAAGATAGCTAGATTAACACAACATCAAGGAAATATAACAAACATGAAGAATAATAACAGGAACTGTCATGCAACGAAGAAGAGACACTTAATTGAAACTGAAATTGCAGATGACGAAGTTGTTGTTGATGTAGTTGAAGATGAACCAGTTGGCGTGATTAATTTGATTGGAATATTGTGCAGTAAAGGGAACTGCCTTCCTTAAATCTTGATTTGGTGGCCACCGACAACATTCTACACATTTAACGTCGGATGCACTCGAGCAGCAATATTTCTGAGATTCAGAACATGTACTTTGTGAATATTGATTCACATTAGAATTGTCAGAGGTGCTGATAACCTCAAGCGTCTCTTTCATGTCTTTTGCAAATTTGAAAGAGATAAAGATTAAAAAGTATAAGGTGAATATATATAAATAAAGAAAAGAAATAAAAGAACTTACTTGGGACCATTGTTCTCCTGTGCTGATACTTGAAAGGAAAAAACTGAACAGATTACGAGCATGAAACACACCAAACAAAAGCGATTTCTCTGAAGCCATCTATTATTCTATTAAAACAAACTGTGGATAAGTTTCAAGGCTAACTAGCTAGGTGTCTATATTTACAGAAAAATGAAGTGTTAATTAACTGTTAAAATTTTCTCAATCCCAATAAATGAGTTAATTACTACTAATTAACTACGTTACAGTACTAATTAATTAATTAATGTAATTTGAAATAAAATGGTCTATGGTATAGTAAAAATTGAGAAATGATGCTATTTTATTTCTAACGTCACCATATATATATATATATATATACTTGGCTTTTCAAGGTTAAGATGATTGATGACCCATTGAGCTACCTCGTAAACAATGAACAACTTACGTACATGAGAATGATATACTTGTAATCTAATTTCAAATACTTTTTTTTACAAATTCGATATGATCACTCGTTATTGATGTTTTGATGAATTTTTTCACTTGACCAATTACGATCTAATTAATTGCGAGCTGTGACATCAGAGTTGTGAAAGAAAGTTTATAAGATTGAATTGTGAGCTAATCTTTATTGCATATATATTAAGGGTAAAGTCGTCAGAAGTAACAAATTAAAAGTTAAAAGGAAATTAACATGGTTTAGCTAAATTTCTTACGGTAAATCTAATCAAACCACCACTGGTGTGTCTTAGGGGGTGTTTGTCTGAGCTTATGAAAATTAGCTTATAAGCAACAAATACTTATAAGTTAATTTTAGCTTATAAGCATTTGAAATTTTAAGCAATTACGTGTTTGGTTAAATTACTTATAAGTGACTGATAAGTAGTTGAAGTGTTTGGTAAAATGTGGCTTATAAGTACATTTTATTATAAAATGATTAAAAAGGGTACTACATTAAACAAGGGTATACTATGGAATTTTAAAATTAAACAAGGATAATGTGGTAATATACTCGGTCAAACTATCTTATAAGCAGAGTGCTTATAAGCCAAAAAAAAAAGTACCTCCCCCCCAACTTATTTTTTTTTCCTTATAAGCTCAACTTATAAGCTTAAAAAAATTATAAACAGACAGGTCAGTTTAATTTTAGAGCTTATAAACAAGTTTGATCAGTTTATAAGCTTAGACAAACACCCCCTTAGTATAATCAAAGAACTTAAAATTTAAGCTAAATGAAATAAATTAAAATGAATGATGTTGGTAAAGAAAAATATTTCGTTAACAGTGATGAAGAAAAGATAATTTTCATGAATAAGATAAAAAAGAATCATGGATGATGATTGATAAGTAAATATGATTGTACCATATAATTAAATATAAGACATATGACAATTTTTTGCCTGATTTTACTTTACTTTATCGTTTGAGTGAGAAATAACCTATAAATAAACAAATAGTATATGTCATTATTTTCTTTTTCAAGTGAATTAACAACTATATCTAAAATTCTCTGAACATAATAAATTTAAATAAGGACCTAGACCTGTATATATATATATACACTTTGATTTTAGTTAAGGTAATTTATGGTCTTGTACTGCCAAGGATAATTAGGTAGTTTAAAAAGAAAGAAAATAACTTTTGATTTGATATTTTTATAAGTAANGTCTGTTACCAGTCCAAAGCGGTTTTAAATATATTACTGGCTTATATAGTAAACCGGACCGGAGTCATAGCCGATCCCAATCGAACCGGTCCGGTCCAGTTTTTAAAACAATGATAAAAATTAATGTAAAAAGGTATTCATTATTACCAAATATTTAAATTATTATTTATAACCCTAATTTAAGGGAAAGATAACCATTTTAAATTCAAGTGAATTTTCTTGAAAAATCATAAATAAATAAAACGAGATATACATATTTTTTAATTTTAGAATCAATTAAATATACTTGACTTAAAAAAAAAAAAAAAAAAAATCACTTGATAACAAACTAATTCTAGGGATTATAATTAAATTTTTTAAAACTACTGGGTGGTTTGGTAGTTTAAATCTCAGGAGGAGTAAATAAAGTTTCTCTAAATTTAATTTAGTAAAAGACTTAAAATAAATAAGAAAATAAATGAGAATATATGAATGCGTTGAGAGACTTTGCCAGCCTCAAATTAGCCATTAATTATAATAGTGCCCAAAACAGAAATATGTTTTTCCACCATTCATGGTTTGCCACATATTGAATTTTGTGTATTTTTAAAATTACTTGAATAAAAATTAATTAATTATCAAATATTAGTATGAGATTTCATTAATGAAACCAACTGAAAATTAATTTATTAAGAAGCTTCATGAGATCCACAACAGAACATAAACATTATATACTGCATCTCCAAAGAAAAAATATTTAACCAGTTCTCACCTAGAAAACACAGCAATACATTTTCTTTCAGTAACAAAAACCAGTTTTCCGGCAAATTGAAAACACAAATTCTGTTCTGTGATCACTTTGAGGTTGTCTGAAAGTAATTATAAGTATAGCAAAATTCCCAGCTTTCCGGTGGGGCAAATCAATCTTCTTAGACGCAAAGCCTCTCGACTACCTGTTCAAATAAAGGAAACGGGGGAAAAGCGAAGCAATATTTAGCTAATTCTTACCTGGAAAATAATCCACAAGTATTATCGAAATTCAAACACCATGAAAGGGAATGAACTTGAAAACGGTTATCGGATTATAGTGTGTAAACATTAAAAGATCGTAACAAAAGTATAGGATTCAACAAATTGAAAAATTTACGAGGCAAGTAGCTCTCACCAAAACCTGGTGAACTTATTTTCAGTTGTCAACATCAAATATAATCCACACAACAAGAACATGTTGTCGAACTTTTACATGAATACAAAGGCGCGATCAACAATAACAAAGAATGCAGTATTATGATGATGGAAAAATAGAGATGGAATCATCTTAATACATTTTAGAATGCAAAGATGCCATGTCCCATACTAAAAGAAGTACTGAAAAAGAAAAAAGACACCTCAGTGCACCAACCAACAAAGGATATGCCCTTGAAGACCAAGATACGAGAAATTTATATTACCTTATCTTGACAAGAAGATTGCAGTGGGATTTCCAGGGGAAGGAGGATTCTGGCTTAGAAGTGAAGCAAGAGAACCAGCTTTGGCAACAGCATCAGGGTCAGCAGCAGATAATATTTCCACCTCTTCGAGACCAAGCTGCCTCTTAATCAAGTCCAAATTCTCCTGAAGGACATCAATCTCTCCAAATGGAAGCTTCAAATCCAAAGCATGAGGACCGATTGTGATCGCCTCATCCTTCTTAAATCTCAAGAAAGGCATACAAAGCTTTTGGGTCTGTTTAAAGTTTGTTGCCTGACCAACCGAGCTCTTTTGCAAGGCCTCCATTATCTCTCCATCTGGCGCAAAGGTTCGAGACTTACTGTCAAATTTGCTTTGGAGGATCTTCAGGCATTCTGCCTTCCATCCCTCAAATTGCTCATTCACATATACCAAGCCCTTTAACTTGTCCTCGGTTAGTGTTGCAACTGGAGCCCCCTTCTTGTTGGCTTTCTTCGAACCCAGAATTTGCTTTTGAAGCAGCTTCCTCATCAAAACAATCGAGTCTTGCAAATACTTATTGGCACTCTTGAGGGTCAGATCAGGAGTGCCAGCTGCAGGCCAACCTGCTTTCACTGCCAAGCCATCCTTCTTCAAGAGCTCCCTCCAAACATACTCCGCATAGTGTGGGCAGATTGGAGTGATAAGACGAGTCTGCACATCCATAAAACGCCACACCAAATCACGATTCATACCTCCAGCTCCACACGAGAACCTGTATTCATCCCTTGCAGCTTGAAGATCATAAAAACCAGTTTTAAGAGCTTCTCGAAACATGTAGTTTGCATAATTCTGTTCAGTCATTTTGACTGCAATATTTATCTCATTCTCAAACACCCGATCAGCATAAGTTGATGCTGGTCCTGTTCTCAAAGATGATTCAGCAGCCAAAACCTCCTCCATCCATGAGATCTCCTTAGTCAAACGAAGAATTCCAGTATTTGCCGTGTCAAAAACAAAATTTGCATCATCAACACCATCCCCAGCATCAGCTAGAGAAAATCTTGTTGCATCTGCTGAGAATTCCTCAATGGCCTGTTTCAGTGTCCTAAAATTACCAGTGGACTTGGACATCTTCTCAGAATTGAGCATTATATGCCCATTACACCTAAATCCACGGGGCCAGTGCTGCTTGGACATAATGGCAGTATGGTTATAGATGCAGAATGTCAAATGATTTTGGATGAGATCCTTACCAGAAACTCGAAGATCAAATGGGTACCAGTACTCAAACTCTTGCTTCATCTTGTTAAGAATAGATGACGGGATATCAGATGATTTGGGATGTGGACCGTCACAGAAGATAAATTCCCAGACTTCGTCTGTCATTTGTCCAGGTTCTATTGGACCAGTAGTTTTTCCATACATGTCCCCTTCATGCAACAAGTGAGCTACAGTGTAGTAAGCCATGTAAATGGTAGAATCGGATAATGACTCAACAAGGAACTGTGGATCCCAAGGAATGCGGGTTCCAAGGCCAAAAGATCGCGAGCAAGCCCATTGATTTAGCCAACTTAAAGTGTGCTCAAAGCCATGCCGTGTCTCATCAGAATAGAGATTCATGTTGGATAAGCACTCCTCGGCCAGTTTCCTCCATTCTTCTTCCCCATACGTTATGTACCATTGGTCAGTTAGAGCCACAACACATTCATCGCCTGACCTTGACATGACCCGCTTTTCAGGCTCACTGTACATAATTGCCTGTCCTGTTTCTATGAGCATACTCCTAAGCAATGGCTTAGCTTCCTGGACCTTCTTCCCAGCATGTTCTCCAACAAGCATCGTGCCCTCTGTGAATCCTCTCAAGTATGTCAACCTCTTAGCTTCTGCAAGCTTGTCTTTCTCATTCTGGCTTTTAATTTTCAGATCCAAGCAAACTTTTTCAGCAGATTTATCTCCAAATTCAGGAATGTTGATTATGGGTACAATATCAAAGGGTAAAACCCACTCATCCTTCACATCAAACTTTGCCCTGAGAGCTGGTTTTGCTTTCAAATCATGTAGTGCCATATAATCATCAGGGGCATCACTAGGAACACTGGTCACAATCCCTGTACCTTTATCTGTTAGAATGGTCAACATGGGAAGTGCGTATATGACCTCATTAAATGAAAGAGGAGACTTCAAAGGAAGACCAATCAAATCAGAACCAGTCAACTCCAACAAGCAACTAGTTTTCTTGGGGATCTTAGAGAAATTCTGATAGGCAAGGTTAAGGGCCGCTCTCTCTGTGAGAATAAACACATCAGTATCATTGATTTCATATGCTCCATACTTCCCATCTGGCAATACCCATGCATTTGTTTGCCCATACATGGTCTCTGGTCTCAGTGTAGCAGCAACCAGAAACAACTTTTTGTTTTTATCTGCTAGAGGTTTCAATTTAGAAGAGAATGGTGGCAGCACCTCCATCTTGATAAGAGTATAATCCTGGGGCTGAACTCCTTCGCCAGTCGCCCTATCATGATCAGCACATGGCTGGTCATCTAAGGGAGAGTATATTGTGTATCTCACATCTTTAATGATCTTACCCATGGCTTTTAACTTCCTCATCTGCCACTTTACAAAGGAATCAAAAAATGGGTTTATCTCTGTGGTGACAAATGAACGCCTCCAGTCACAGCCCAAGCCAAAAGCTTTCAAGTCTTCCTTGGCCAAGGGAGGAAAAAACTTGAGCCATTGTTCTGGATTCTGAAATTCTGATATCTCACTGTCAGAAAGCCCAAAACTGCGCATAATCTCCCACTGGAACACCTGTCCACCAGATTTTGCTGCAGCCTTTGATTTCTTGCCCTTAAACTTATCTGGTGGTGCACCACTGGTATCCTCAGCTGCTGGCTGCTCTTCTTCCTCCTCCACTTCTTTATCAAATACTGGCGGTTCCCCAAACATCTTAATTTCCCGAGCAAGCTTATCAGCTGATGCCTTAATGGGCATACCAGTGCAGTGGAAACCAAATGGCAAGAGAACATTTGCCCCTCTCAATCTATGATAAGCTGCTGCAAATTCAAGCTTGGAAAGCGAGAACGCATGCCCTAGATGCAAATACCCATTCATGTAAGGAAATGGAAAGTTTCCAAAGAACTTTTCACCTTGCTCAGGAGGCTTTTCACCAGCTTCAGCTTTAAAAACATCACTTTCCTCCCACCAAGTCCTAGCCTTTGCCTCAATCTCCAATAAACGATCTCTCCTTGCAAAACTTTTCCCACTGTCTGTCGCCATATCGTGAAGCAGAGAATAACTGTATTCAAAACAAATATGTACACCAACATCTTAAATACACCACATGTTCCAACAATTACCCATATGCTAAGTTAACAATAAAATCTACCCAACAAGAAAATAAGCCTATAATTCATTTGATTTGCAACATTCTACAAAACAAGAATTCCATTTACTGCATATTTAAAAATAATTTCCAAAACTTAAGATACAACCTGAAAAGCTTGGTTAATTCCAGGCTTGTTTCCAAAATTAAATATTCATTTAAAAAAACACTTATTCTACTTGTTCAATAACATATAAGCAATGAAATATACCCAATAATTTATTTGATTCACAACATGTTTCAAAACAAGCACTTTGATTTATGATTACTTCATGATTTGAAATTTTCAAAAACCAAGATACAATATGAAAAAGTTTAGTTAGCTCAAATATCGTTTACAAAGTTAAACAACCATTGAAACGAAACAATTCATCCCAAAATCTTAACTGAAAACTCTTTCCAAGAAGCAATTCAACCAAAGCATTCTGCTACCAAAAAGATAAAAAAAAAAAAAAAAAGAAGAAGAACACAATTATTTAATTCACAACATTCTACAAAATAAGCATTTCCCTTACTTCACGATTTCAAAATAATTTTCAAGAATTAAGATACAATAAGAAAAGCTTAGTTAATTCAAAACCCCTTTACAAAGTTCAACAACCATTAAAAAATAAAACACTTTACTTGCAATCGTATCCAAGAACTATGTCCTAAAACATTTCAATTAAAACATTTTCCTACCCACAATTTATCAGATTCCCAACACTCTACAAACCAAGCACTCCCCATTCTAAATTATATAAAAAGTAATTTTCGAAAACAACGATACAATCTAAAATGCAGAGTTAATTCAAAACCCGTTTTCAAAGTTAAACAACCATTAAAAAGAACAAAAAAAGAAACTTTATCTAAGAATTTTATCCGAAATGGTTTCTAAAAACATTCAACTTCAACCAAACCATTTCCCTACCCACAATCACAACATTCTACAGAACAAACAATTTCCTTTACTTAATGATTTAAACATAACTTTCTAAAACTATACACACAATCTGAATAGCTTGTTAATTCAAAACCCATTTTCAAAGTCAAACAACCATGAAAATTTAAAAAAAAAAAAAAAAAAAAAAAAAAGAAAGAAAAAACCACCTTATAATTGTATTCGAAAACTGTTTCTTAAAACATTCAACCAAAAGCAAAGAATTTTATCTGAATTCCAAACCCAATTAGCAGGAAAAAAAAACCCAGCTAGCTGAATTCAATTCTAATGCATAAATAATATTCAAACTAATAAAAAATACATCAAAATACAAACATATAAAAAGAATGAAAGGCCTAATTAAAAGAAAAAAAATAAAATAAAGTGAGTTAATGAAGAACCTGTGACGCTTCAAGAGTGATGAGCACAGGGCATTGCAGTGCAAAAACGGTGCGTTATGTCTGAGAAGATTTAAAGCCAGCGAGAGAGATTTATCGTTGCGGCTTTGAAACGCGAAGAAGAAGAATGACCTTAACTGTCTAGGGTTTATGCTTGATTCGATATTTTTTATCCTTCATAAATTAAAGTTCTATTAAATCCCTGTGTTTCCAGATTCTTACACTTACGTCACTGTATAATAATTAAAAAAAATTATTAACTTACCTCACCTTGTAGTTAGATTTTAAGGGTTTGGACATGAATAGTCAATTTAGTTATCTTAAATTCCTAAAATGTGAATAGTTTATTTAAAGGATAAATCTAACATAAAATCTAATGACTTACCAATTTATGAAACAACAAATGATATGTTTTATAACATATAACGCTAGATCATTATAAGCTATACTTAACTCGTTAGTCTACTATTTAATAGTAAAATTTAACATTTTAATTATAGTATTCTAGACCATGCTACATCGTGCTGGATCAATAATCTAGTATATTTTGACTATTTTTGTTTTTGTTACTTGTCCTTGGGGTTAAGTTGGTTAAATCACATGATTTTATCGTTGAATTTGTCTTTTAAATAAAACTTTGACATTATTTGAATTTAAATTAGTTAATATTGTTATATAGGGGAATTTTTCTAGATTTTATATGTTAATTTATTAGGTTAAAATTACTTTTTGTGATAAGGAGTCATTTAGGGAGTATGTGATAATACCCAAAAAATATTTGCAAAACCCTCGGATTTTAAATTTAATATGGAATCATTATAACTACATTATATTCATAAACATTTTAAAAAACAAAAGAAAAAACATATAATTTACCAAGATTGACTAATTTTTTCAAATATTTGAAGTTTTTTATTTATAAGTAATTTATAATTTTTATCTTTTTATAAATTTGAAATTTTTTCTCTTTATATTTAAATCTTTTTCTATATTTTTTAGGTGATTATTCAGGTTAGTCAAACACGGTCAACAAAAAGATTTAACAAAGATGTTGAGGATAGGGAGGTAAGTGAAACATTTCAATACTAGAGGGGGTACATATAGTCTACACTTTCAAGATTGGACACACGTGGCAGTGTACGATTGGTGGAAGCAAGGGATTAGATTCTGTGTGAGACATTGTGTAGTGTGAGTACTAGTGTAAGATGCTTATACCATGAATCTTGATATGCCTTTGAAATCTTGTTTTTTAGTGAATCTAGGGATGATAATGGGTCGGGTCAGGGATTTGTTTCGAGAGTGTTCTTGGAACCAAAGTCGATTCTATTTGGGACGAACAAATAATATTATATGTACAAACTTATCATACAAATTAGTACTTACAAACAAATGAACGATTGCCACTTCATGCACTTTAAATTTGTTTCGTTATCATTAATTTCAAATTGTGTTATCATACTATAGTACATTAGTTTGTATGATTTATTTTGTGCAAATGGTTTGTATACATATACTGATATACATAATATTATTCATGCATAAAATAGCACGAGACCAATCTTTTTTTATGTGTGTATCAATGTAATATGTTTAGGTAACAGACCATAATAAGGTTTTCAATCTCTTTATTAATGAATCTTAGAGAATTGGCATGACCCAGTCGAGTCAAATTGGATCGGATTGGATAGAATCCAGTAAGAGTGTTGTAAGAATAAAAATATATATCTCATGAGAGAATATCAAGGTCAATGAAAAGTAGCTTATATCATAAGAATATTATTAATGTGAAATTTGCGATTTACATAAAATCTTAAGAGAAGATTTAAGGTGGTGTTTATATTGGCAAAATATCCCAAAATTGTTAGAAAATTACCCTTATAGCCATTGTAATACTTAAATAGACAAAAATGTCAAGATTTTATTTAAATTACAGAATTAACAAAATCATGTGAGTTGACTTAATTGACCTTAATGATATTTAGGACAAAAATAACTAAAATACGTTTTGCCTTTTAAAAATGCTTAAACTATTTATTCTCGCATGGCTTAATCTACTAATCAGTCTGGTAAAAGTTAGATTATCCGGTTTAATAAAGCCTAACATTATATTATCCGGTTTAATATAGCCTAACATTATATGATAAAGAATAAAACTTTCATATGTTTCGTTAAGAATATAAATGATATATCTAGTTTAATATTGCCTAATGTAATATATGTCATTTAATTTGACATTTGTGTATTAATGATAGATTGATATAGTAAGTGGCATGGCGATGCCATATAGGATATAATATATCACTTAATTTAGAAATACTTAATATCACTCGTTTTAAAGTAAATTATTACATATTTGTAATATCACTTGTTTTTAACATTAATTTTGAACTTCTCAATTATTAATGTACTTTGGTTATTCAATTATAAATTTTGGAAAAAAAAAAAAAACGAAGAATGAAAATCAATTAATTACCCCACTAAGGATCAAAGAAGAAGCAAATAGTGTAGGCCAGCCCATTACTTTTCTTAAGTACATCACCGGCATGTTCTAAACACACCCAATTTATTAAAATATTTATTTTTAAATTGGTTGAAGCTTTTCTTATACCATTAAAGTTGGTAATAATTTAAAATAATAATAATAATTAAGTGTCGACTCAAAATAAATTATTGATTAGCCTAAAAAAATTAATGATATTTTATTAATTTTTAAGTTTTTTTTTTTTTTTTTTTTTTTAATAGATTTATGAATTAGGCAATTTTTCTTGTATTATAGCCAAGTGCGTAGCCAAAGTATACTCAATGAGGTCATTTGACCCACTGAAATCATGAAATTATTAAAAATAAGTTTATATTTTATAATATTTAACAATTTTGATCCTACTAAAGTATCCATATTTTATTGACCTTACTAAGATATTTTCGTATTTTATTGATCTTAAGATTAAAAAATACTCATAAATTTTTTTTTTCACATTTCTCTCTTCCTCAGTTTCTTTCATCTTCTCTCATTCTTTCTTCTTCATTTGGTTGGATTAATCAAGAAATATTACTCATTTGAAGGTCATAAGGTAAGATGATGTTCATTTTTTGTTATTTTACTTAAAAATATTTTCTCCTATCTTTTTAATTGACGAAAGATCATAAGCTATATTAGCCTAGGCTGTTTTTATCATTTTATGTATATAATTGATGTAATTGTCTGTTGAATCAGTAATTAGTTAATTTTGGATAATGCATTTGATTTTTGTTGAGTTTAATAAATGAGTTTGAAATTGAAATGTGAAATTCTTAGGTTTGATGTGGGTTTTATGACTTCCTAACAAGTTGGAACAAGCAAACAACTATGTGATCAATATAATGTGTATAAATTAATTCCCATTTCACCAAATAACATACAATTTCATACAGGATTAATTGAAGATGGCTTATAAAAGAAAGTCCTTACGGGGTGTTATTTTGATGCACCCAGTTAGGCTCACATAAGGATATGATCTGGAACTGTGTAAACGAGATTGTGAAGGAGACCACCCAAGGTATGATTGTGCTAGATGGTGTTTATTCTTAGTTTGGAAATAGTCTTCTTGCAATAAAAAATATTGAATGTATTTGTTCTCTTAGGATGCATTTGGATCGGGAGCATATAAGATAACAGGGGTAATCTTTGTTTATTTTGCAAGATTCCGGTGTTTGGTTTGCAAGTAATAAAATATTGCGAAAATCTTTTATTGCAAATTGTGTTTACTGTTGGTACTGTGGGAGATAACCCAATACCCTCCCCCACCCTTGAGATTAAAACATTACTATGTAATCTTGATTTTTATACCTATTTTGGCTTTAATTAAATACTATTTCGAACACAATTGTCCTCAAAATGTTTACCAAATAACCATTACTAAGCCCCCTTACATTTGAGAAATTAGCTAAAACACCCTAGTTAAAAAAAAAATTCTAAAGTTAACAAAATAACACCAACTACCCAAGACCACCACCGGTCGCCGGCGTCAGTCACCGTAATGGTGCACGGTCGGTGGGATCTAGTCGGTCGTACGCCGGTAAGGCATTTTCCAGCACATCCATGGCTGAAAATGGCTAGAACTCACCATTTATATGGCCATGAAATGGCCATAGATCTGGCCATGAAAGCCGAAAATGGCTTTGCTGGCACACGACCTGCCATATACGACCAGTCGCGTGCTATTCTATCAACCACCGGTGGCGGCTGACGGTAGTGGTTGAGTGCTGGTAGTGGCTTAGGGTGAGTGGGGGTGATTTTGCTACAAATTAAAGTTTTATATGACTTGGGTGTTTTAGAAAATTTCAAATATAGGGGGTTAAAAAAATTATTTAAAAATAATATTATATTAATATTTAAAAATAAGGGTAATTTAGTAATCTATATAATATACTCACCCATTTATCCTTCCAACCAAACATATTATTCATCAATTTATTCAAATCAACCAAATACATTTTCTAAACATTGCTAGTAATCTTCAAGATGATCTATCTTTCCGTTAATATAACATACTCCTACAATAAAGTATTATATGATCCAAACGCCCCTTAATATTGTACAGAGATTACTCAATACTTGACTATATCTCAAATTTTACATGTATTTTTTAATTCAAGGATAATTTCTTTCTTTGAAAAATTTATCTTATATATCATAATTATTATTCTTACTCTGGACTATAATTTGTACTGCGTAGCTGATGTCTGGTCGAGTCATTGGGAGGTATATGAGTGTTCTTAGAGTTTTGACTCTTCTCATCATATTCTTTTGTGGTGAGTATAACATTCTGTTCTGTAGAAATGATGCTTGGTTTGCATGCTGCTAGCCTTGAATATGAAATGAGTTCAAGCACATAATTCTGTTGGCTGAGGGATATTCCTTCTGAGGAACGAGCAATTTCAATACCCAGAAAGAACTTTGGTGCCCTTAGGTCTTTGATGGGGAATGTACTATGAGGATACTCTTTTGATTTTGTGATTGCTTTCTCGTTGTTTCTTGTAACGAGAATGTCATCAACATAGATTATAAGACTGAGGAAGGACTCACCCTTTTGTTTGGAGAATATGGCATAATCATGTTTGGATTGAGCGAATCCAATGACTGTGAGGGCCTCTGTAAACTTTACATTCCACTGTCGTGATGTTTGTTTTAGCCCATATAAAGACTTTGATAATCTACATACAAGATTCTCCCCCTAATTGCGAAGGCTGGGTGGAATATCAATATAAGTTTTGTCATTGAAACCTCCATGGAGGAAGGCATTATGAACATCCATCTGGTGGAGGAGCCAATCATGGTAAGAAGCAACTGAAAGGAAAGCACGAATAGTAACATGTTTGGCTATAGGGAAGATGGTTTCCCGATAGTCAAAACTTTCTCGTTGGGTGAAGCCTTTTATAACAAGTCGAGTTTTGTACCTCTCAGTGGAGCCGTCAGCATGATGCTTGATTTTGTAGACCCATTTACAACCAATAGGTTTCCGGTGTGAAGGGCATGAAACAAGATCCCATGTGTGATTGCTAATAAGGGCATTTAATTCTGCTTCCATGGCTTAATACCGACAATCATGTTGTATGGCATTAGAAAATGAGGCAAGTTCTCGATAAGTGGAAATATTGCTCATGCAGGATCTGTGTCTAAGAGAAAATATGTCAAAACTGACATAATTAGATATGAGGCAAGGAATAACTTCATAGTGGAACAGATGTAGTCAGCCATCCATACAGGTGGTCGGGAAACTCTGGATGACCGTCGTAATGGAATAATATTTGGTGAAGGAATGTGATGATCCAGATCCATAATTGGAGAATCATCCTAAGTAGGATCCGTAGTGGTCAGATCTGTGGTGTTGAGACTGCAGAGGTTCATCTGAAATGGTGAGTCTGCATACTGATCAACTAGTGGAGTGTCAACAGGATCAAAATAGGGTTGAGTAATGGGAATGGGAACCATGGTAATGGGAGTGTCTGATGGTGACAAATGATCCAATGGTGTAGTTGGTGATGCAGAAGATGAAATCTCATTGTCGGAGAAGGGAAAAATACACTCATGGAAAATAACATCTCTGCTAACAAAAAACTTGTTATGTTGGGGATCATCAAGACGATACATTTTCTAAACCATAGGATATCCCATTAAAATACATTTTCTAGTACGAGAAGCAAACTTGTCATAGGGACCTATAATGGTGGAGTAACACAGACAACCAAAAACACGTAAGTAAGTGTTATCAGGTTTCTTTCTAAATAGTAATTCAAAAAGAGTTTTACCTCTAATAACCCGCATAGGCATGCGATTAATGAGATAGGTTGTAGTAATGACACATTTGCCCCAAAAGTGGTTGGAGTATAGGCTTGGTGTTTGAGGGCTCGAGCTACTTCCAAGAGGTGATGGTATTTTCGTTCAACAATCCCATTTTGATGCTATGGCACATATAATTTTTTCCTTATCTTTAGACTTTCCTATTCCTAAATTATTATTTTATTTTAGTAGTTCTAATTAAATTAGATTTCTTGTTTTAGAAGTTTTCCATACTAGAATAAGAGTTGCTTTAATTATTAGGTTTACTCATTCCTAAATAGTTTAGGTTAATTCTAGTATAAATAAAGGTCTTTGTAGCCTTTAAGGCAACAAGTTTTTGGTGAATTATTACTTTAATGAATTATTGAGAACATTTTTGGTTATTTCAATTAATTAATCTAGTATTTGAATCTTGATACCATTCAGTGGTGGTTATCATATCACAATCCAGTATCCGAATCTTGATATAATTTGGTGGTGGTTTTTCGTATCACTTGTTCTCTACAGTTTTTAGTCATCTTTTTCTATTGTTTCGGCATCATTTGGTATCAGAGTTTCACGTTTCTTATCAATGGTCGAACAAAATTGTGGTCGAGGTCAATGAGGTTACGGAAGCGGTGGTGGAATGGCTCCTAAGGAAGATGTTGCTAATTATCAACATGATCAACCAGATGTAGAGATGGACAATCTGAGGAGGCAAGTTTGAGATCTCCAACGACGACTTGCGCAATTCGAGATCTCGACGGACGAAGAGGAGTTTGAAAATACAGTTGATGATGAAATTGTGGTTAGCAATGATGATCACTTCAATGATTACTTTGATGACCATGATGAACCGCCCTAATTTGACAATGAAATCTTTAAAGAAGAATCAATTCCTAAAGAAGAAGATTGCTTTGAAGTACACGTGGATAATTTTAAAAGAAATTCTTTCGTCATCAGTTTTTGTGAAGATGTGCATGATCACTCCAACAAGATAAAGTTGAAGGAGATTTTGCTTCATAATTTTGTTTCCAACAATTGGACTGATTGATATAACTAAGATTGGAAACTTTAAAGTTCTTCAAGCATATTATGTGGAGATGAATTTAAAAGAATTTCAATTAACGCAAGTTGAAGATGAAGATGTTTGTGCTAGAAATTCGAGGGCGAATTTCATACTAGTGGGGAGAATCATGCAGAAAACATATTACTAAAATTCTTTAGGAAAAAAAGATTATATTACTTCCTTATAATTAGACTTTCCTAAATTCTTATTTTATCTTAATTGTTCTAATTAAATAAGATTTCTTGTTTTAGAAGTTTTCAATATTAGAATAAGATTTGTTTTAATTATTAGGTTTATCCATTTCCTAACTAGTTTAGGTTAATTCTAGTATAAATAAAGGTCTTTGTAGCCTTTAGGGCAATAAGTTTTTGGTGAATTATTAAGAATTTTTTGTGGTTATTTTAATTAATTCAGTATCCGAATCTTGATATCGTTCAATGGTGGTTATCATATCACATCTAGTATCTGAATCTTGATACAATTCGATGGCGGTTTTTCATATCACTTATTCTCTACAGTTTTCAGTCATCTCTTTTTATTGTTTCGGCATCAGGACTCTTATAGCAATAGGCAATGGCGGATCCAGCCACTTTTTGGGTGGGTCATGGCCCACCCTCAATTTTTTTTTTTTAATATTAATATGTAAATTTATATATTTTGGCCCACCCTAAAAAAAATATTAATGGACGAAAATAGTAATGTATAATAAATTTTTATTTTGACCCACCTTAAAAGAAATTCCTGGATCCGCTACTGGCAATAGGCAATGGGAGATATTCTTCGCAGTGACATTTAGATAAAATTTAAGACATATTATCTTGTTAGGACCGCATGTTATTTTCTTTTCTTTGAACTTTTGTTTTCCTAATTAATGTAGCATGCCACTGTTAAGAATCTACATTATGCTTAAAAAATGTGGAATGTTTATTCATCTATCCATCAACTTTTTATTACGGAAAACAAAAGAAATGGACAATCTATATGTATAACTGGAAATTTGAAATAGACAAACATAAAAAAATAAAAAAATATTTCTATTCTCTACTTTATTACAGTATTTTCATAATCTTCAAAAGAATTTTTTGGTGCAGCCTGCAGACAGTAGTTTTAGAAAATTTGGAATCTCATTAGAGGGCAGAGGAATTGAAAATTTATTTTTGGGAGGACTGACATAAATTTTTTAAAAATATAAATAGAAAATATTATCAATTTTGTCATCTTGATGGTAGTGCTACAAAAAACCGGTTAATCGAATCACATATAGACATTTTCAAACCAAGTCGGTTTTCCAGTTTAAGCAATATTACAAACCGAAACTGATCAAAAGAAAAATAATACAGTTACCAAAGAATACACATCGAATTTATGCATCGAATAACATGACAAAATCTTAACTTATTAATTATGAATTTTTTTAATAAAATAGAATAATATCACGTCATTCGATACACATTCTTCGATAACTGTAACATTGTTTTCAGAAATATGGCTTAAACCGGTTTCAAACTGATCCGAATTTTCAGTTTGCGATCCGGTTAACCAGATTGCAAACCGGTTTTATTAGAAACATTCCCTTAAGTTAATCTGATGTACATGACTTCGTACTTTTAGAAGAAAGAAATTTCAAGAGACAAAAAAACCAAATGATCCACAACAATCTTGACAAATTAATCACCAATTAATTCTGGTGAATCCTTCTCATCCAAACACAAAAGCTTAATCTAGCAGCAATAACTTGTCAGTCATCGGTGAAGACTGAAGAACTCGTTAGTCGTCGACTCAACGTATCAGTGAACTCGTTTTTGTTTCGATGAAGACTGAAGAATGAAGATTGCGAAGAGTGAACCCTTCACAGCCACTAGTTAGTTATCGAAGCTTCTATTTTTGTTGTCGAAGATTGAACTCATCACTCGTCAGTCGAGCTTCAATGAAGGCTATGAAGTAGGAAGATTGTGAAGTGAAGCCTCGTCGAAGACTGAAGACGGCAAGTCGGCTACTGGTTGAAGATTATGGAGAATGGAGGAAGGTGGCGAGTTTGAGCATCGACTCAAAGAAGCTTCTGTTGTTGTCGTCGAAGCCTCCATTTTTGTCGTTGGAGAGTGAAGACGGCAACTGGAGTCCTGGAGAGTGGAGATTATGGAGAATGGAGAGGGAGGCAGCAAGTTTGAGAGGGGTTGTCGTTTGTGTAAAGTGTTTGGGTCTTAGTCTTAGGGATTCAAATTCAATAGGATTTAGGGATTTTTTGAAAATTAGGTTAACCGGTTTACTAAACCAGTAATCTATAACCTGTCAACCAAACCAGAATACCGGTTGGGACATTATTAGAAACTGAAACCGGTTTACTGGGAAACCGGTTTTTCAGACCGGTTCGGTTCGGTTAGGTTTCCCTTTTTTTTTTTTTGGCAGCCCTACTTGATGATATAAGGAGATTACATTAATAAAAATAAATAAATAAATAACTTAGTATAATAACCTATCATTTAAAATATATGTTTTATTTTGAAAAGAAACCTAAATGAAGCTAGAATATAGAGTACTCACCTAATAAATCAAATTTATTTTAATCTTGTTGAGATGATAAATGAAGTTCATTTTTTTTTTTTCCTTTAAAATTAAAAAAAAATCAACAAGGGTTATATTTTTGCAGTAATTTTTTATGTTACAAATTCATAAAATTTACAAATATTCCTATTGTTTTTGAAAATAACATCTATAAAACTCTACACATAATGAGAGAATTTATGATTGGTTTTCCTGTTGAGTAGGATAATACTGAACTCTTGAACTCTTGGCATGTATATCAATTGTAAGCATGGTTGTTTTATTTGAAGATGCAGTGTGGGTTTAGACTCTTTAGAAACCACGTTTGTGATGCAAACCTCTGTATCTTTAAGGTTGATATATAGAGTTGAGATGGCTTAATACGATGCTTCATTAAGCGACATCGTCTGTTTCTCTTGTTTCATACCTGGTAGTTTAACAACCAGCAGACCTTACACTGAACGAGTTACAGAAATTTCTCTTCCTTGTGAAAGGTTTGAACTCTCTTATAATTCTATCATCTCTCCAATACTCTATAGCTTTAGTTTACATGATCAACTTTAAATTTCTTATTAATTTGGAATAATAATTGATGTTTTATTGGACAGAGAAAGGAAATATTGGATTACTACTTAAAAACAAGACTTGCAGCTGAGGAGAAGCTAACAAACAAACCCAATCAGGCAAGTAAAAGTGCAAAATCTGGTCACTTGTGCCACATCTAAAACTAGCTCCTCTGCAACACAATCCCATTTTGAATATAAATAGCTTCTCTGGAATAATTGATGGTTTATGGGGCACAGAAAGGAAGAATTGAATTAGTTTTTTTACAAATTTTACAATACAGACTTTAGAGTGCGAGATACAAAATCTCTATGCCATAATTAATTACCAACTGAAGATTCACGCTGTCAAGATTAATCTGACTACTGATGGTAAAATGTATCACTAAAGTTGATCCAGGAGGTTGGAATCCTTGACATTCACATAAAAATGCAGTACTGTCCAAAAGCTGTATCTACTGGAGCTTTGCCTCTCTGCAGTTAAATGTGATGTAACATGCATTCCTCTTATCAAGCTGATCATTTTGAACGGCCTCATATCTTTCCTCGTTTTGAACTTCTTCTCGGGCACCGGTTTTCCTTTCTGCAAGTGTTGGAATGGCTAAAGAGTGTTTCAAGAAGTTTGTGTTGTAAAGATTTGTAAATCGATTCCTTGCCCTTTCCAACAAGAAAAGTAAAGACTAAAAAACAGTGGAAAAGCATCCCCTAGAAGACTCCACACATATAGATGCCAATATAAACTAAATGAAGTTTATATATCAACCTTCAAGATGCTGCAACACAAACAAGAAAGTAAGGAATGCTCATTCTCTGATGCTACATAGTCCTGCTGTCTGCTGAGTGATAGAGAGGTTAACTGAAATTTCAAGTTTACATAAACCAAACCAATCGGGAATGGAAGAGATCAACAGGTTGTTACACAATGAAACAAGTGAAATAAATCAGGTCATGAAAAGAAGCATCGTAATTAACTATCTCAACCATATTTATCTACCTTCCACAGGGTTTGCACCACAAACTACAGCTTCTAATGCCACATTCAACAGCATTTAGCAGCGCCTCATAAATTCACGATTGCTATTGATCTACCTGCAAATAATTCAATAAACATAGTTTTCAGATCAGATGTTGGAAGTCCGCGGATTCATGGTAATATGTAAGAAGATAATAAAGTATATTTTATATGACATAAAAACATAAAATCTGTTTAATATTCTTCTAATAATCTATCCATTCAAAAACAAAGGATCTAACATGTCTTTCCACAAGTAAGTATTTAACTTCAAAAGAATATCATGAATTCTAAATTGATATGTAATTGGCCAAACCAAAACGACAGATCAACACGTAAGTAATTAATTAAGAATCACTCTAAATTAAATAATTATTTTCTAATTAGACTTAGATATCTCAAGAAACTTCAAGCCTTTAAATCAAAATTTTTAGAGACATTGTCAAGAAACTAGTTAGCACTCTGATACTAGTGATGCGAATTTCACATCTAACAATCTGGCGCTAGAAATAAATTTATTTCAAATGTGCGAAAGACAAGGCCTCACGAAAAATGCTCTTCACATTTGAATGAAATACTTAAAAACAATGGAGATATTTTTTTCTGGGTTTTCAATCTAACCAATCTTCCAAGTAATATTTGAGAAGTATTTAAAGATATCTTAAATAGCAGTTGGGGTTAGATTTGATATCTCAATGAATTTGTGATGCTCATATAAATAATTATTTTTTAATGAGTTTAATTTATGAGAATTTTTCAAGCAATCCTGACAACTCTACAGGCTATATTAAGTAATCAACAATTTTTTATACAAATATAGATAAAATTGCATACCAGAAAGATTTGAAACAAGGAAGAAAAGCATTTAGAGTGGCTTCATCCTCCCATTGCAACTCTTTCCACCAGTTTTTCTGTCCCTCGATAACAATGTTATGTTCTGTTGCACTATTTGAATCCAGTGGAAGCTTCTTAAGCTTTGGGCAGTGCGCTACACGAATTTCCTTGAGACGTGGGAAGGGCAAGGCCTTCCCAAAGATGCTCTTCAAATTATTTAGAGAAAGTAAGCTAAGAATTTGGAGTTTCTGAAAAGGGATTAGATCTAACATCATCTCGGGAATTTCACCCAATTTTTCAACATCGATGATTTCCTCCATCGCAACACAATAGCTTACAAAAAGAGACTTGAGGTGTGGAATAAAAACCATCCATGTTAAATCCCTCAATGACTTGCACTTTGAAATATCTAGATGGTGAAGACTGTAGAAACTGGATGGTTCGCGTATTTTTCGTACATCCCCTGCATTCCCAATATAAGAGCCCTTCCATTCGCAAATGCTTAGTAGATAAAGATGCTTGAGAGTTGCTAGATCTGAAATATTGAACGACGTTGACTCATGATAACCGCTAAGTAATAGAGATTGAGTACAACTCTGTAACTTAACGGAGCTCACAAGTCTTTGGAGAGCATTGTAACTTCCCAAGGTGATGGACAACACCTTTAAATATTCCAAACAATCACATTCCTCCACCAATTTTTCACCACCACCATCAAATAAATCACTATCCTCTGTTCCATCTCCAACTTCGGTATTTCATCCGTACATTCTCAATGTATGTAACCTTTGAAGATTAGATATCAATTGACGTGGAACTGTTTTTAGCCTAGTCATATACTCCAAGCTCAAACATTCAAGATTTGTTAAGGCTTTTAACTGAATTGGCAACACTGTTATACTACTACCTGATAGATCAAGATATTGTAATGAAACCAATTTTGAAACTCCAACTGGTAATTCAGAAAGCCTATTACCTGATAGATTCAAAACTTTGAGAGAAGGCATAAAGTTAAAGAAGTCATCACAGACAAATGATAACTTATTTTCATTGAGAAACAAAGTTTGGAGATCAGGGCATGTAGGTGTTTGTGACAGAATCTCAATGGCATTGTCCATTAATGATATTTTTCTTACTTCAACCCATTTTCCAATCTCTGGTGCTTCAGTTAATCCAGTGCCTGCTTCAACTAAATAATTTTGTTTTTCCTTCTCAATATCATTAGCTATCCATAAAACCATGTCACGTATCACATCATGCAATTTTACATCATAATCTCGTCTTTTATCTTCAATATCTTTTTCTTCTTCCAATAAACATGAATGAACAAGGATGCCAATAATATAATATCCCTGGTTATATACTTCACTTTTATTAGAGTCATCCAAAAAACCCTCACCTATCCAACACTCTATCAATTTCCGTTTACTAATATGAAAATCTTCTGGATATAAACTACAATATAAAAGACAAGATCTAATTTTGTCACTAGGCAAACTATCATAACTGAACTTTAAAAGAGGATACACTTCTGTCCCCATACCTGCAAATTTAGATGCTGAATTCCTTAACACATTAGCTGCGTAACTCCATTCTTGGGGTGTCTTCTTGCAGGACATGGCTCGACCAACGGTTACTAGTGCAAGTGGCAGACCAGCACACTCTTTTGCGACTTCTTTTGCGAACTGAGGAATATTAGGATCACTGCCCAAAACATCACTTTGTAAATTGTCCACAAACAATTTCCATGCTTCCTCATCTCTCAAATACTCCACTTTGAAAGGCTTGTGAGCTTTCATCGAGCCGCAAACTTCAAAAGATCGAGTTGTGAATACTACTTTCGATACAGATTTTGAGTTTGAGATAGGGACACCCACTTCAGTTAAATTAATCCAGTTCCATATATCATCCAACAATAAAACAAACTTCTTGCTACTCAATATCTTGAAGATATCCCCAGCTTTCTCTTGAAGACTTTTTTTCTTCCATGATTCTTCATTTAAACCTATCTTTTTCCCAATGTCTTCTTGAATCTTTTCAAAATTCGGAACTTTAGATACCACCACCCAAATCACAACATCAAAACCTTGAAGCTCATTGCAGAACTTATTGTTGATTTGTTTTAGTAAGGTTGTTTTGCCAACTCCCCCGGTGCCGTATATGGCAATGATTCCCACTTCTTCTCCGATGAGGCATCTCCAAACTTTATCAAATGTTGATTGCAACCCCACTATTGTTGGCTGCATAGGGATCAAGTCCACAGCAGGCTCTGGTACTTCCTGAGCTACCACTTCGAAAGCTCCCTCATTCTTCAAATTAACCACATATTGCAACTTTTTGGCCACTTTCTTTCCAAACTTGTAGCTTGACTTGAAGTTCTTGGAACAGTAGCCTCCAAGACATAATTTCTCAATTTCTTGAGAGCTGTCACGTAGCAATTCACCAACTTCAGTTTCCTCAGCTTCCACCCTTGAAAGCCACCCTTGCACTTGGCTCAGCCGTTGCATTTGTCGACGTTGTTCAGCAAAGTCAACCCTCGTCTTCACATCGGCCTTTGCTTCAACCAATTCTTGCAATTCGTTCTGTAAGGAATTAACATTATCTTCAAGCTCACGTACGTATGCCACTTTTTTGGAAGTGCAATCCAGGCAAGGAGTGAAAATGGCTTGACATGTGGCAGAAATCAAGTCTGAGAAGACGTTTCCCATTGATTTGAAAGAGAGGAAGAAGAGGTTTTTTGATTTTAAGACTAGATGTAATTAGGGTTCAATGTGTTTGATTGTTAAGAAAAATGTTCAAAATAATCATTCATGAAGTCAGTCAAAAAGCAAAGCATTATTTGAAATTAAGTAATTGATTAATGGTAGTTAGTAAGATTCGTGAAGATTTTGTCTTTATGTTTATAAACAAAAGCTAGATCTCAACGTCAATCACGCAAACATGTTACCATTATTATACACTATACCACATGCATGACAGCTGTCCCACAAATAAGAATTTTAAGTTAAAATTTTTATTGATTTTATATTTTCTAAAATCTTAGAAAATTAGAAGACTAAGTTTAATTTTTCATAATTTTCTGATTTGTATTTGATTTTATAAAATTATTTCTCTCCTGGAAACTTGTTGTTTTAACCCTTGGGATTTATGTTTTATTTTAATTCTTTTCAAAACCACTTCTTAAATCCTTTTAAAATCTTTGTCTTGCTGTTTTAAATTAATAATTGACTTAATTTTATTTTAAAATTACTTCAAATCCTTTTACCATAAACTATAGTTTTACTCAAATTATTTATTTATCTTTTCTGCAAGTGTTGGAATGGCTAAAGAGTGTTTCAAGAAGTTTGTGTTGTAAGGATATGTAAAGACTAAAAAACAGTTGAAAAGCATCCCCTAGAAGACTCCACACATATAGATGCCAATATAAACTAAATGAAGTTTATATATCAACCTTCAAGATGCTGCAACACAAGCAAGAAAGTAAGGAATGCTCATTCTCTGATGCTACATAGTCTTGCTGTCTGCTGAGTGATAGAGAGGTTAGCTGAAATTTCAAGTTTACATAAACCAAACCAATCGGGAATGGAAGAGATCAACAGGTTGTTACACAAAGAAACAAGTGAAATAAATCAAGTCATGAAAAGAAGCATCGTAATTAACTATCTCAACCATATTTATCTACCTTCCACAGGGTTTGCACCACAAACTACAGCTTCTAATGCCACATTCAACAGCATTTTGCAGCGCCTCATAAATTCACGATTGCTATTGATCTATCTGCAAATAATTCAATAAACATAGTTTTCAGATCAGATGTTGGAAGTCCGCGGATTCATGGTAATATGTAAGAAGATAATAAAGTATATTCTATATGACATAAAACCATAAAATCTGTTTAATGTTCTTCCAATAATCTATCCATTAAAAAACAAAGGATCTAACATGTCTTTCCACAAGTAAATATTTAACTTCGAAAAGAATATCATGAATTCTAAATTGATATGTAATTGGCCAAAACACGTAAGTAATTAATTAAGAATCACTCTAAATTAAATAATTATTTTCTAATTAGACTTAGATATCTCAAGAAACTTCAAGCCTTTAAATCAAAATTTTTAGAGACATTATCAAGAAACTAGTTAGCACTCTGATACTAGTGATGCGAATTTCACATCCAACAATCTGGAGCTAGAAATAAATTTATTTCAAATGTGCGAAGGACAAGACCTCACAAAAGATGCTCTTCACATTTGAATGAAATAACAAATACTTAAAAACAATGGAGATATTTTTTTCTGGGTTTTCAATCTAATCAATCTTCCAAGTAATATTTGAGAAGTATTTAAAGATATCTTAAATAGCAGTTGGGGTTAGATTTGATATCTCAATGAATCTGTGATGCTCATATAAATAATTATTTTTTAATGAGTTTAATTTATGAGAATTTTTCAAGCAATCCTGACAACTCTATAGGTTACATTCAGTAATCAACAATTTTTTATACAAATATAGATAAAATTGCATACCAGAAAGATTTGAAACAAGGAAGAAAAGCATTTAGAGTTGCTTCATCCTCCCATTGCAACTCTTTCCACCACTTTTTCTCTCCCTTGATAACAATTTTATGTTCCGTTGCACTATTTGAATCCAGTGGAAGCTTCTTAAGCTTTGGGCAGTACGCTACACGAATTTCCTTGAGACGTGGGAAGGGCAAGGCCTTCCCAAAGACGCTCTTCAAATTCTGTAGATAAAATAAGTTAAGAACTTGGAGATTCTGAAAAGGGATTAGATCTGACATCATCTCGGGAACTTCACCCAATTTTTCAACATCGATGATTTCCTCCATCGCAACACAAGAGCCTACAACAAGAGACTTGAGGTATGGAATAAAAACCATCCATGTCAAATCCCTCAATGAGTTGCACATTAAAATTTCTAGATGGTGAAGACTGTAGAAACTGGATGGTTCCCGTATTTTTGGTACATCCCCT
Organism: Pistacia vera; assembly: GCF_008641045.1. Taxonomy (NCBI): domain Eukaryota; kingdom Viridiplantae; phylum Streptophyta; class Magnoliopsida; order Sapindales; family Anacardiaceae; genus Pistacia; species Pistacia vera. The sequence continues at coordinate 377,231 of NW_022196072.1, read as the reverse complement.
GCATTCCCAATATAAGAGCCCTTCCATTCTTCAATGCGTAGTAGATAAATATGCTTGAGAGTTGCTAGATCTGAAATATTGAACGACGTTGACTCATGATAACCCCTAAGTAATAGAGATTGAGTACAACTCTGTAACTTAACGGAGCTCACAAGTCTTTGGAGAGCATTGTAACTTCCCAAGGTGATGGACAACACCTTTAAATATTCCAAACAATCACATTCCTCCACCAATTTTTCACCACCACCATCAAATAAATCACTATCCTCTGCTCCATCTCCAAATGCGGAAAGCCATCCGTACATTCTCAATGTATGTAAACTTTGAAGATTAGATATCAATTGACGCGGAACTGTTTTTAGCTCAATCATATTCTCCAAGCTCAAACATTCAAGATTCGTTAAGGCTTTTAACTGAATTGGCAACTCTGTTATACTACTACCTGACAGATCAAGATATTGTAATGAAACCAATTTTGAAACTCCAACTGGTAATTCAGAAAGCCTATTACGTGATAGATTCAAAACTTTGAGAGAAGGCATAAAGTTAAAGAAGTCATCACAGACAAATGATAACTTATTTTCATTGAGAAACAAAGTTTGGAGATCAGGGCATGTAGGTGTTTGTGACAGAATCTCAATGGCATTGTCCATTAATGATATTTTTCTTACTTCAACCCATTTTCCAATCTCTGGTGCTTCAGTTAATCCAGTGCCTGCTTCAACTAAATAATTTTGTTTTTCCTTCTCAATATCATTAGCTATCCATAAAACCATGTCACGTATCACATCATGCAATTTTACAACATAATCTCCTCTTTCATCTTCAATATCTTTTTCTTCTTCCAATAAACATGAATGAACAAGGATGCCAATAATATAATATCCCTGGTTATATACTTCACTTTTATTAGAGTCATCCAAAAAACCCTCATCTATCCAACACTCTATCAAATTCTGTTTATTAATATGAAAATCTTCTGGATATAAACTACAATATAAAAGACAAGATCTAATTTTGTCACTAGGCAAACTATCATAACTGAACTTTAAAAGAGGATACACTTCTGTCCCCATACCTGCAAATTTAGATGCTGAATTCCTCAACACATTAGCTGCGTAACTCCATTCTTGGGGTGTCTTCTTGCAGGACATGGCTCGACCAACGGTTACTAGTGCAAGTGGCAGACCAGCACACTCTTTTGCGACATCTTTTGCTAACTGAGGAATATCAGGATCACTGCCCAAAACATCACTTTGTAAATTGTCCACAAACAATTTCCATGCTTCCTCATCTCTCAAATACTCCACTTTGAAAGGCTTGTGAGCTTTCATCGAGCCGCAAACTTCAAAAGATCGAGTTGTGAATACTACTTTCGATACAGATTTTGAGTTTGAGATAGGGACACCCACTTCAGTTAAATTAATCCAGTTCCATATATCATCCAACAATAAAACAAACTTCTTGCTACTCAATATCTTGAAGATATCCCCAGCTTTCTCTTGAAGACTTTTACGCTTCCATGATTCGTCAAATAAACCTATCTTTTTCCCAATGTCTTCTTGAATCTTTTCAAAATTCGGAACTTTAGATACCACCACCCAAATCACAACATCAAAACTGAAGCTCATTGCAGAACTTATTGTTGATTGTTTTAGTAAGGTTGTTTTGCCAACTCCCCCGGTGCCGTAATGGCAATGATTCCCACTTCTTCTCCATAGGCATCTCCAAACTTTATCAAATGTTGATTGCAACCCCACTATTGTTGGCTGCATAGGGATCAAGTCCACAGCGGCTCTGGTACTTCCTGAGCTACCACTTCGAAAGCTCCCTCATTCTTCAAATTAACCACATATTGCAACTTTTTGGCCACTTTCTTTCCAACTTGTAGCTTGACTTGAAGTTCTTGGAAAGTAGCCTCCAAACATAATTTCTCAATTTCTTGAGAGCTGTCACGAGCAATTCACCAACTTCAGTTTCCTCAGCTTCCACCCTTGAAAGCCACCCTTGCACTTGGCTCAGCCGTTGCATTTGTCGACGTTGTTCAGCAAAGTCAACCCTCGTCTTCACATCGGCCTTTGCTTCAACCAATTCTTGCAATTCGTTCTGTAAGGAATTAACATTATCTTCAAGCTCACGTACGTATGCCACTTTTTTGGAAGTGCAATCCAGGCAAGGAGTGAAAATGGCTTGACAGTGGCAGAAACAAGTCTGAGAAGACGTTTCCCATTGATTTGAAAGAGAGGAAGAAGAGGTTTTTTGATTTTAAGACTAGATGTATTAGGTTCAATGTGTTTGATTGTTAAGAAAAATGTTCAAAATAATCATTCATGAAGTCAGTCAAAAAGCAAAGCATTATTTGAAATTAAGTAATTGATTAATGTAGTTAGTAAGATCCGTGAAGATTTTGTCTTTATGTTTATAAACAAAGCTAGATCTCAACTCAATCACGCAAACATGTTACCATTTTATACACTATACCACATGCATGACAGCTGTCCCACAAATAAGAATTTTAAGTTAAAATTTTTATTGATTTTATATTTTCTAAAATCTTAGAAAATTAGAAGACTAAGTTTAATTTTTCATAATTTTCTGATTTGTATTTGATTTTATAAATATTTCTCTCCTGAAACTTGTTGTTTTAACCCTTGGGATTTATGTTTTTTTAATTCTTTTCAAAACCACTTCTTAATCCTTTTAAAATCTTTGTCTTGCTGTTTTAAATTAATAATTGACTTAATTTTATTTTAAAATTACTTCAAATCCTTTAACCATAAACAATAGTTTTACTCAAATTATTTTACTTAAATTATTTTTCTAAAACCTAGATAAATGCTTTTTATGATTATATGTATTAATTTATTTTAGATTAATCCCCCCCTTTTTTTTTTAAAATTTTATTATACATAAAGGTTTTATCTCACAAACTTTATTTTATGCTTTTATATATCTTATTTATGTTTATATTAATGAGAGATAATTATACTAAAGAAAGATAATTAGGAAAAAATGGTGATCATAAATAGTTGATTTATCTATTATTTGAAATATAAAGGAACTATGACGTCTAAAGTTGGTTTCATGTATTCATGTTTATTCTAAGCTTATTCTATATATATATATATATATATATATATATATATATATTATATATATATATATATATGTTTTATGAGTTCAAATTGCATTAAATTAATCATGTATTAGGTGGCTAATAATATGGTATTAGATGTATAAAATGACTTGGGCATTGAGTCCTCTTTTCCCATCCAATGATCCAACATCTTTTATAAGGATAATATTTCATATACAAACTCTTTAAAGTTAATTGACGTATTTTAAGATGATTGAAACTTTAAAGACTTTAAATTAAATAATTAAATGGACCAATATTGATAGAGACTTCCCTCCCAGTAATCCATTAAATAGAGAAAAGTGTTAACAAAAATGATTTTAATTTATTAAAAAAACATTTGAAAGTGAAATAAATTATTTAGATCTAAAATATCCTACCACTATAATTGAAAATTTTTAATATATATAAAGTGGCAAAGCTATGAAGAAGGGGAAGAAGGGCGCATTTAAAAAAAAAAAAAAAAATTAAAGGCTGCTTTTTGACACTATTTTTTACCCTATTCTATCCAATCCAATAAAATAATTACTCTTTTATTCAACTCAAAATCCAATCTTATTCTATTCAACTCAAAATATTTAACAATTACTTTTTTCAATAAAAGCTTTAAAATTAACAAAAACACCCCCACCTATCCAAGCCACTATCACCCACTAGCAGCCACCACTGTTGCCGTAACGACATACAACCGACTGGATCTAACCGGTCGTGAACTGATCTGTCCATTTTCGGCCAGATTTATGGCTAAAAATCGGGCCATCAATGACGACAACTAGAAATATGACTGTTAATGATGGCTAAGATATGGTCGTCGTCAACGACTAGATCTTTGGTCGTAGATCTAGCCGTTTTCGGCCAAATCTATAATGGATTTGGCAGGAAAAGACCGAATCGACGCATAACTAGCCAGATCCAATCGATTGTGCGTCATTCCAACGACTTCTAGCCACCGATTGTCAATAATAGTTGGGTGAGTAAGAATATTTTTGTTAATTTATAAATTTTTATTATGTTTGGTATTTAGTTAAATTAACAAATATAGAAGATTAAAATTAATCTAAATATTTTTTAAAACAAATTCTCAAAATCCTATTCTATTCGATTAAGTACTCTATTCTAGAATACTATTCTAAAAAGTAAAACAGACGCGACCAAAATGTTTAATATAATGAAAAACATGGCAGCGGAAGTGTGAAAATAATAAGATAAAGCCTATTGCTTAACTTTCTTCTAAATAAATTAACAAATTTATAGATAATAACAAAGACCCTTATTATTACTACGTGTTAATGCCCACTTTTGTCAAAGAGACCCAACAAGGCCCAAGACAAACCCAAGACAAGCCCCGAGACCATTTTGTGCTCAAAGCAAGGTATATTGGACTTCATATAAAGGTTTGTTCTCTTAACCTGTCCCTGGGGATCAACGGACCCAAACCATTTTAAGGAGCACTTTTGGTGGGTTGTGGTGTGGTAGGATAAAGTGTTCAAGAAGACCCACATGGGAGGATTCTAAACTTCTAATTGGATATCTTGGACTTAGTAAGCAACAAAAGTTATTTTAAAAGCCCAAGTCCAAATTGTTTTCAAATTAATTTCCTCAAATTATGAAAAAATTCCTAAAATTGCATATTTTCTAGGTTTTATTTATTAACAAACCCGAATTTACAAAAATACCATTATTTTGACATTGTCTTTTGAGTTGACTTTTTCATAAAAAAATTTTTCATTGATTTTATATTTTCTAAACTCTTAGAAAATTTGAAAATGATCCAGTTTAAATTTTCGTAATTTTCTGATTAGTATTTGATTTTATAAAATTATTTCTCTCCTGGAAACTTATTGTTTTAACCTTTGGGATTTTTTTTTTATTTTATTCTTTTCAAAATGATGTCTTAAATCCTTTTAAAATCTTTCTCTTACTGTTTTAAATTAATAAACTTAATTACATAATAAAATATCTGAAAAATGTATCAGAGTTTAATAAAATATTAAATAGTTATTTAGTACATTTTCTGAAAATATTTATATTATTTTTTTAACCTCTTACATTTGTTAATTTAGATAAACACCACCACAATAAAAATTTAAAAAATTAACTAAAGTACCCCAACCACTCAAGAGGACAGCTGGCCGCCGACCACAACCACTGGATGACAGTCGTTGGAACGGCACACGATCGACTCTTTTCTAAAACCTAAGATAAATGCTTTTATGATTTTCAATTAATTTATTGATTTATCTTATGATTTTCACTATCTGTTTTAGCAATGATGTTTAAGCTTTTACATTGGCTTTGAGAGGAATATGGATTAATTCGTGGCTTGATATTCCTTTGCTTCTCATGTTTTCATTTGGATGTCATGTTATAGATCGGGTTATTGATCCTTTGTTTGAATTTCTGATATATTTAGGAAATGAATAAAAAAGATATTTAAATTTAAATCTTTTTAATAACTTGGTCTACATTATGTCATTGCTGCTCTGTTTGATTTTTGAGAAAATGGGGAAGAAAGCATTTTACAATGTGTTTATGTTGTTCTCTGTTTTGTTTCTTTACTTCGAGATTCAAAGAACACCTTAGTTTTTAAAAATTGCCGTTCAAATATGAATAGAAATGGCAGAACTTTGTCCCAACTGTCTTATTTTATTTCATTTTTTGTCTTATTTTTGTGTTCTCTGACTGATTGTGTCAGAGTTAAGAATGAAAGAAAGGCAAAGGGGGCAGTTTGCTGCCGAAGAATGCCAATAAAGAGAGAAGACAAGAACAGTAGAAATAAGAGAATACCTTTTGTATTTCATGCACTTTGTATACTGTGTATGTAAGCCGATTTATACCGTGGCTGTAAATACAATAAAGGAATGAAATAATACAATATAGGAAATACAATAAAGTCTTTAATTAGAAAATATTACAGCAATTAATCAAATTAATACCAAATCAATAATACTTGATTCCAACAAGAATATCTTCACCATTCCATATTTCATCACTCCCCCTCAAGTTAGTGGTTTGTAGATGTCGAAAACTCTAAGCTGGTTTGCCGGTTGTTTTGAGGTTCGTATGTGTATGGTTTTAACAATCCCTTTCTGAATCTTTTCTCTAGCAAAATGGTAGTCAATCTCTATATGCTTAGTTTTTTCACGAAAAATTGGATTTGCTGTGATATCATTAACAGTTTTGTTGTCGTAGTATAAAGTAATTGGTTTTCTTGTTTGAACTCTTATTGGATTGTTTATACTACTCAAAATAATAAAATAAACACACCCCTTGTTTTTCAGTGAATCTAGGGATGATGACTGGTTGGGTTAGGGATTTGTTTTTAGAGTGTTCTTGGAACCAAAGTCGAATCTATTTGGGAGGAATGAAATTCTATAAATGAATAATATTATATGTACAAACTTATTATACAAATTAGTACTTACAAACAAATGAACGTTTGCCATTTCATGCACTTTAATTTGTTTTAGTTTTCATTAATTTCAAACAGTGTTATCATACTATAAGGACATTAGTTTGTATGATTTATTTTGTGCAAACGGTTTGTATACATATACTGATATACATAGTATTATTCATGCATGAAATAGCACTAGGCCAATCTTTTTTTATTTGTATATCAATGCAATATGTTTAGATAATGAGATCATAATAAGGTTTTCAAATCTCCTTATTAATGAATCTTAGAGAATTAGTATGAGACAGTCGAGTCAGATTGGATTGGATTGGATAGGATCTGGTAAGAGTGTTGTAAGAATAAAAATATATATCTCATGAGAGAATATCAAAGTTAATGAGAAGTTGCTTATATCATAAGAATATTATTAATGTGAAATTTGCAATTTACATAAAATCTTAAGGGAAGATTTAAGGTGTTGTTTATATTGGCAAAATATCCCAAAATTGTTAGGAATTACCCTTATAGCCATTGTAATACTTAAAAAGACAAAAATGTGAAGATTTTATTTAAATTACAGAAATAACAAAATCATGTGAGTGGACTTAATTGACCTCAATGATATTTAGGACAAAAATAACTAAAATACGTTTTGCCTTTTAAAAATGCTTAAACTATTTAATCTAGTATGGCTTAATCTACTAATCAGTCTTGTAAAAGTTAGATTATCCGATTTAATATAGCCTAACATTATATGATAAAGAAGAAAATTTGCATATGTTTCGTTAAGAATATAAATGATATATCTAGTTTAATATAGCCTAACATAATATATGTCATTTAATTTGACATTTGTGTATAATGATAGATTGATATAGTAAGTGGCATGACGATGCCATATAGGATATAATATATCACTTGAATTTAAAAATACTATATATTTGTAATATCACTCGTTTTAACGTAAATTATTACATATTTGTAATCTCACTCGTTTTTAACATTAATTTTGAAGTATTCAATTATTAACGTACTTTGGTTATTCAATTATAAATTTTGGAAAAACAAAATCAAACTTTTTTTTACTTTTTTTTTTTTTAAACAAAGAATGAAAATCAATTAATTACCCCAATGAGGATCAAAGAAGAAGCAAATGGTGTAGCCCAGCCCATTACTCTTCTTAAGTACATCACCGGCATGTTCTAAACACACCCAATTTATTAAAATATTTATTTTTAAATTGGTTGAAATTTTCTTTATAGTTTCTTATACCGTTAAAGTTGGTAATAATTTAAAATAATAATAATAATTAAGAGTCGATTCAAAATAAATTTTTTATTAGCCTAAAAAAATTAATGATATTTTATTAATTTTTAATTTTTTTTAATAGATTTATGAATTAGACAATTTTTTTTCGTATTATAGCCAACGTATATTCAGTGAAATTATTGACCTACTAAGATATTTTCATTTGACCCATAGAAATCATGAAATTATTAAAAATAGGTTTATATTTTATAGTATTTAACAATTTTGATCATACTAAAATACCCATATTTTATTGACCTTACAAGATATTTTCATATTTTATTGGTCTTGAGGTTCAAAAATACTCATTTTTTTTTTTTTTTCATATTTCTCTCTTCCTCGGTTTTTTTCATCTTCTCTCATACTTTCTTCTTCCTTTGGTTTGATTAATCAAGAAATACTACTCATTTGGAGGTCATAAGGTAAGATCATGTTCATTTTCTGTTATTTTACTTAAAAATATATTCTTCTATCTTTTTAATTGATGAAAGATCATAAGCTATATTGGCTTAAGCTATTTTTATCATTTTATGTATATAATTGACGTAATTGTCTATTGAATCAATATTTAGTTAATTTTGGATAATACATTTGATTTTTGTTAAGTTTAATAAATGAGTTTGAAATTGAAATGTGAAATTCTTAGATTTGATGTGGGTTTTATGACTTCCTAACAAGTTGAAACAAGCAAACAACTCTGTGATCAATATAATGTGTATAAATTAATTCCCATTTCACCAAATAACATACAATTTCATACAGGATTAATTGAAGATGGCTTATAAAAGAAGTCCTTACGGGGTGTTACTTTGTTGCACCCAGTTAGGCTCATATGAGGATATGATCTAGAACTGTGTAAACGAGATTGTGAAGGAGACCACCCACGGTATGATTTTGCTAGATGGTGTTTATTCTTAGTTTGGAAATAGTCTTCTTGCAGTAAAAAATATTGAATGTATTTGTTCTCTTAGGATGCGCTTAGATCAGGGGCATATAAGATAACGAGGATAATCTTTGTTTATTTTGCAAGATTCTGGTGTTTGGTTTGCAAGTAATAAAATATTACTAGATTTTTTTTATTACAAATAATGTTTACTATTGATAATGTGGTGGGTAATCCGATACCCTCCCCCACTCCTGGGATTAAAACATTATTGAGTAATCTTGATTTTTATACCTATTTTGGCCTTAATTAAATACTATTTCGGACACAATTGTCCTCAAATGTTTACCAAATAACCATTACCGAGCCCCTCTACATTTGAGAAATTAGCTAAAACACCCCAGTCACAAAAAAGTTTAAAATTTAACAAAAAACCCCCACCTACCCAAGACCATCGTCAGCCATCAACGTCAATCGCCGTAATGGTGCATGACCGTGGGATCTGGTCGGTTGTACGCCAATAAGGCCTTTTCCAGCACATCCATGGTCGAAAACAACCAAAACTGGCCGTTTCTATGGCCGTGAATCTGTGGCCATGAAACGGCCATGGATTTGTGATCCATGGCAGGAAATGGCTTTGCCGGTGCACGACCTACTATAGGGCCAATTGTGCACTATTTCGTCAACTGCCAGTGGTGGCTTGTTTCCAGCAGTGGCTTGGGGTGAGTGGGGGTGATTTTGCTATAAATTAAAGTTTTATATGGCTGGAGTGTTTTAGCAAAATTTCAAATATAGAGGGTTAAAAGAAATTATTCAAAAAATAATATTATATTAATATTTTAAAAGAAGGGCAATTTAGTAATTTATATAATATACCCACCCATTTATCTTCCCAACAAAATATATTATTCACCAATTTATTCAAATCAATCAAATACATTTTCTAAACATTCCTAGTAATCTTTAAGATACTCTATCTTTCCGTTAATATAACATATTTCTATAATAAAACATTATATGATCCAAACGCCCCCTTAATATTATACAGAGATTACTCAATACTTAACTATATCTCAAATTTTACATGTATTTTTAAATTCAATGATAAATTCTCTCTTTGAATTTTTTTTTCTTATATATCATAATTATTATTCTTACTCTTGTTGTCAATAGAACACAAGGTGTCAAAACTCGTATTAAGAAAATTATGTTCTGTTGATGCGGAAAATTGCATCAATCAGAGATACGTGATTGACACTGCTAGAATCACATAAGATAAGTGCGTAATCTTGATGAATCGACAATAGATTATAGGGGCAATACGATAGCAAATGAATGATAATATTCATAAACAATAAAGAACAATAAAAGATTTTTTAATGTGGTGCTTCTTATGCAAAACTTATGTCCACTATTATGTTATTGAGTGCATTTACAAGTTGAGTTGTAGAGTTATTCTTATTTATAAAGAGTCATCTCAACGAGTTTTCCTTCCCGGGTTTTTTCTTTTCTTAGTCTTTCTCTCAGGATCTTCTCCCTCAAAGAGATCATGATTGTGTTTATATAGTACCCGTTACAAGATTGAATTGCAAATAAACTTCTTGCTTAATCGCAGAGTCCATTTTGCAAGATATCTCCAAACCAAAAGAGAAATTATCCACTACATGTTCTATATATTTGTGCACAAAGAAACTCAAGAAAGATGAAGATTATAATGATGAAGAAGAAATTAGATGTGTACGTCAGGTAAAATATTTCAGAAACAATTTTGAGTTTAAAAAAAAAAAAAAAAAAAAAAAAAAAAAAAAAACACTTAAATCATGTTTTAGAGAAACATTTGATAAAATATTTTAGAAAAAAATTACTTCCAGATACTTTCACAAGAGGAACATTTTTTTTTCCTTTTGAATTAAAGCATTACTTTATTGGGTACAATTTTCTTGTTAATGGTTGAAGCAACATTCTACATACCTACGTACCTTAAACAAATTAAAATATGATTAAACATAAAAATCCTGATCATAAATATTTTGTCATTTTTCAAACATTAAATTAATATCCATGTTTTAAAAATGGACCCAGGTAGTTACTTGATAATACTGATGTCATCATACATACTGACATCAGCAGATTCTTATTCTTTCTCAAACATTAAATTAATATACGAATCTTAATAACCCCTTCCATTTTCTTGGACAATCTTGCAACCCTTGTAAGAAATAGTAACAAATTAAACCGTCGTGGTTATTCTGTGATCGGTTTTTAGTATTATGTTAATAAACTGACTAATTTCAACATATTTGATCAAACAAGAATAATGTTATCTTATAATAGAATCGGTCAAAAATTATGTTTTAATCATATTGTTTAATAAAAAAAGGTTTAATTAAATCGTTTTGAAAGCATTTCCTCCTAATTTTGTCGCAAGCATATAGTGATGGATTAAATAAGGTCAACAATAGAAGTTAGAGGGGTGGCTTAATTTAATATTTGATTATTATCTTTTTTGTATTCCATTTGCAAATTATTATCAACTTGTGTTAACACTCCCTTGATTATGTTTGAAAATTTGCAGTTTCACCCCTGGATGTGATTTTTTTTAATTATTATGTCAACATGGAGAATTTATAAGCCAATATGTGATATGTTCATAGTAATATGTCAGTTCAGCCATCCTACCAAGTATCCATCCCCCAGTGATCATGGATTTATATGTTATATAATTTTTTGAACAGTTAAGATATACTTTACGCAAGTATAAATACTCATCATCAGAACTACAAGATATATAATTACCAACCATGAACAATATCAATATCTTTCTATTCGCTCTTTTTCTTCTTCCTCTATTAGCCTCTTGTGAAGAAGAAAACGTAAGTCTTTTGCATTCTCTTTTTTTTTTTCTTCTTTTGTTGAATGTGTATATGAATATATACTTAATATGGTTAATTTGAATGATGACAGGTCTACATAGTTCAGTTTCGTGGACACAATGGAGAAAAAACATTGCATGAGATAGAAGACACCCACCATTCATATTTGCTCTCTGTGAAAAACAATGAGGAAGAAGCTAAGGCTTCTCGTCTTTACAGTTACCAATACAGCATCAATGGCTTCGCCGCAGTGCTCACTTTTGATGAAGCCTCCAAACTTTCAGGTATGTTGGAATCAAATTAATCTCTTAATTTGTTTTACGTACTTTCTCTTTGTTGTGACACTCATAGCAAACAATTGATATGCATATGATTATTTGACAGAACTGGAAGAAGTTCTATTAGTGCATAAAAGCGAACCAGGATTGTACACATTACAGACAACAAGATCATGGGAATTTCTAGGCTTAAACGAGGATGGAGGAAGAGGAAGACATAACTACAAGATGGGAGAAGGCCTCTTATCAAAAGCCAAATACGGACAAGAAGTAATAGTTGGCGTCTTGGATACTGGTAAAAACCATAAACTAATTTGAAATCAAGTTGAATTTGTTTGCATATGTTCTGTTTTACATGTGACTTTCTCTTATCTTCTCTGTAATTTTCGAGGAAAAACTTGCTCCGATTTCTTTATTTTATGATGTTTTTTAAAGAAATATGATTACACGTGAAAGTGAGTTTGTTTATTATTATTATTATAATTAGGTATATGGCCAGAATCAGAGAGCTTTAATGACGAAGGAATGGGACCTGTTCCAAAATCATGGAAGGGAATCTGCCAAACTGGGGATGCTTTTGACTCTTCTCACTGCAATAAGTGAGTGTTTCAATTTCTTTATCCTTTGTCTTCTTTTATTTTGTTTACTTTACTGCACTAAATAAAAGATATGCATGTGAATATGTGGGGAGGGATCAAACCTATTTATTTCAGAAGGATCTTCGGATTAAAGAAATCAATGGAACAAGAAACAAGTTAATTTATGTCTTTATTTATCGTCAGTTTTGATTTGAATGTGCTGACAAAGGAAGTGCCATTGATAGAATAAAGAAAGTGATATCTCCCTTGCTTTTGAAGGGACAATTACTTATGGAATTAAATCAGGACCCTCTCAAAAATATTTGTGATCTTAAATAAGAGTTATTTTGTGACCCTTTTAATAATATAAACATATATTAAAAATTATTTCAAATTTATTTTTCATTCCTTTTAAAATACAAAATCACTAATTAAATTTTTATATTCAAGTTTAGAAACCAAATCTTTTTCAATTGTTAATACAACCAAATTACCTAATCTTTCTTGTGAGGGCGAGAGATGGATGGTGGGCTACCGGGGTCAAGTAAGTGAGGGATTTTGGGGAGGGGGTTGAGGGGACGAAGATGGTGGTGTCGGTGAAGGTCAACGATAGCGGATATGTGTCGGAAATGGCTATCGCACGTAGTGAAGAATGAAAATGGGTTGCGAAAATCAACAAAAATCGGTCAAATTGGGGGTTGTCAAGGCTAGGAAAACGTTTCGGAAATAATTAAGTGATGAATCCGGTCGATTTTGGTGAGAAAATTGATCGGAATCATCACTGTAACGCCGACAGTGACACTATGACGGTGTAGAGGGGTGGAGATGCAATGTTTTCATTATTTTAGGGATTGAGTGGGTGCTTTGAAATTTTAGGAATTTAAATAACTAGTTTAGTTAATTTAGGGGTGTGAATGGAAAATATGAAACATGGTTTTTTGGTAAATTTATGTAAAAAAATTATAATGAATTCCGGCCTTTTTGGCTTTTTTGTGCCCTTTGGACCAGTTTGGATAAAAAATTATAAACTTTTTTAGATCCAATGGTATTTCTATAAATTAATTTAAAAAAATCTTAAAATAATTTTGGACCCCTTTTTCGGGCCTTTTTTTTTGGGGCCCTAGGCAGGTGCCTCACCTGCCTACCCCTTGGGCTGACCCTGAATCAAATATGTTCTCATTTTATTGGTAAACGTGTTAACCATAGAGTCTAAAAGTGAATAGAGATGATAATTTGACCCGTAAATCCGAGAATACTAGTATCTAATTGGAAGGTTTGTTAATGGTTTGAAATTAACAAGTTTGAGATGAGTTTGGTATACCCAAAGGGTTGGTCTAGTAGTCAAGAAGATTTGCTTATTTCATTGATTTTGTGAATTCAAATATTGCAGTCACTTACTACATTTGTAGCTTATCTCAGAACACTAGACTTGTAGGGTATTTAATTGTCCTTGAGGATTAGTAAAAGTATATGCAAATTGACTCAAATACCCCTACCATTAAAAAATAAAAAAAAAAAAAAAAAAAAAAAAAAAAAAAAAAAACTTATCCAAAAAACAGGAGATGAGTTTGGTACAAACCAAATAATTGGTTTAGAGTTTGGATAATAATTAGGAAAAAGTGATATTTGGGGTCTACATATATACCAAACCTTAATCCAATAACACTAGGGACACCGAAAAACTTGCACCGAAATTTTGTACCGGCCTACGTGTAATGCGTGTCTTAATTTTTTTATAATTTTTTTCTAGTAACGGCGTCCATCAAATTGGACGGTCGTTCACTCACATGGAGCCCGTCCAATTATATGGACGGGCGCCATATACAAGGGGGGCGTCCTCATTTAAAACACGTCCATAAATAAAATATAATAAAAAAATTTGTAAAACATTATGGACGGTCGTTCATAGTGTGGACGACGTCCCTTAATTTCTCATGGGCGTCCACAAATACGGGACGCCCGTCCTTAAGTTTGCGGGCGTCCATAAGGAATGGACGCCCGTCCAAACTTAATTTGTTTTAAAATATAAAATAAAAATTTGACGCCGTCCATAAATTATGGACGGGCGCTTATGGACGGCAGTCCACACTAAGGGACGGCCGTCCCTTGTGTAAACAGCAAATTTAAAACTCAAGAAACGGATTTTCTTGACATTTTCACTCTGATCTCTCAGCCACGTTCACTAGTTCAACGCCCTCATTTCATCGTCATACTCCACTCTAAAAACTCCCTTCATCTTTCCTAAGTTTCCCAGCCAGCTGATGAAACTCTCCAGAACAACCTTCAACCCGTCCTTGGTTTCTCAACCATGGCGTCGAACTCTGTTACCCTTATAAGAAGCATATACTAAGTTACAATCTATGTATTCCCCTTTGTTCAAACAAAACAGAACGATATATCCTGCAAAAGTTTTGTCGACATTAGAACCACACTGCACTTGGTTGATCATAAATTAGAATTTTCAGAATATGCTTGATTTCCCATTTGATTTATGAAACAATATAATTTGGTCAGTTAAACTGCCATAGGGAATTAAAAGTGATATTAAATGTGTAGAAACGTGGGCTCTGGTCCGTTCATGGTGGTTGAGTAGTTGAATTCTTTTAATGATAACTGTATGTCCACTGCCCAGGAAATGAAGAGGAAATGTATCAAGTCCTAAAGCATTAGAATTGAATATTCATGGCATCTTTCTAACTCCCAATAATTTGTTTTGACTGGGTATGATATGAAGAATCCAAATCAATCTTGGACAACTTGTCATTTGCAGTTTCTGGGAAAGATAAAGACAAAACGTTTGAGACATTTCAATAAAGAAGGGAAGTGGTCCCCTGGTGCATGAATGACTTCTGTACACAAGCAACTGACGGGAGTGAGGCAATTGAGCTCCGATTTGTTGAAGATATTTCGGGTGAATTATAAGGCGAGTTGTTTGTCTAGTTATGATACGAAAACTACTCATATTATGCCGTTCTTACTTCTTTATAAGGGTAACGAAGAGTTCGATGCCATGGTTGAGAAACTCAAGGACGGGTTGAAGGTTGTTCTGGAAGAGTTTCATCAGCTGGCTGGGAAACTTAGGAAAGATGAAGAGGGAGTTTTTAGAGTGGAGGATGACGATGAAATGGAGGGCGTTGAACTGAGTGAAGCGTGGCTGAAGAGATCAGAGTGAAAATGTCAAGAAAATTCCAGTTTCTTGAGTTTTAAATTTGCTGTTTACACAAGGGACGACCGTCCCTTAAGTGTGGACGGGCGTCCATACATAATAGACGCCCGTCCAAACTTAAGGGACGCCCGTCCATAATTTATGGACGGGCGTCCAAATTTTTTATTTTATTTTTTAAAATAAATTAAGTTTGGACGGGCGTCCCGTATTTGCGGACGCCCGTCCAAAATTAAGGGACGACCGTCCACAACCTATGAACGACCGTCCATAATGTTTTACAAATTTTTTTATTGTATTTTATTTATGGACGGGCGTCCTTTAAATGAGGACGCCCATCCATATGAGTGAACGGTCGTCCAAATTTTTTGGACGACCGTTCACTAGAAAAAAATTGTAAAAAAATTCAGACGCACATTACACGTAAGCCGGTACAAAATTTCGGTGCAAGTTTTTCGGTGTCCCTAGTGTTATTGAACCTTAATCATTGTCATCCTTGAGCCCTAGTGCAATTAACAACTTTTTGACTAGATTGTTGACTTGACCATCAGGTTTCAGTGACAGCATGGATCTTTTTGGATTCTTATACTAATTTTGTATAATATAAAAGACGACTTTATCAGTATTATACAAAGTATCTGACCTTCCATTATTATTCTTGGCTTCTTTTTCACCTATTGTATTTGTCTATTACTTGGATGCCCCCATCCCTGTGCATTTGGAGTGTTAAATCACTCTGTCTCCTACCTTTTACAATTATTGCTGCAATTTGCAATAAACAGGGAAAATGGTGAAATTAAAATTAAGAATTTAATCACTTTTATTGTAATTTCACATTACTCTTAATTTTGACGTTTTTACAGCAAGATCATTGGAGCTAGGTACTACATGAAAGGTTATGAGCATGCATTGGGGGGGTGCCTTGATGACACATTGGACTACCTTTCGCCACGTGACAAGCACGGTCATGGCACCCACACGGCGTCCACGGTGGCTGGCCGCCGTGTCGCTAACGTTTCTGTTTTCGGGCTTGCACGTGGCACTGCCTCCGGGGGCGCCCCGTTGGCCCGCCTAGCCATATACAAAGTCTGTTGGGCTATCCCTCAGGAAGAGATGGCGGTTGGCAACACATGTTTACCAGAAGATATGTTGGCGGGCATAGACGATGCCATTAGAGATGGAGTTGATGTGATGAGTATCTCAGTTGGGTTCCCAAGAACCTTTTTTGCCGAAGATGCAATAGCTAATGGTGCATTACATGCGGCCAAAAAGAACATTGTGGTCGTTTGTGCAGCGGGAAATTCAGGTCCTGCCCCGGCTACATTGTCCAACGATTATCCGTGGATTATCACAGTTGGTGCTAGCTCCTTGGACCGTGATATCTTGGGGTCTCTCGTGTTAGGAAATGGCTTGAAAATCATGGTGATTAGCCAATGTCTTCTAATGACTTACTTTGATTCTTATGCTTTCATATATGCCTTTCTTAACTTGAATATATGTCATTTAATTTTAGGGAGAAACAACTCCTTACGGGCTTGAGAAGAAACATCCATTAGTATATGCACCAGATGTGGTTGTTCCTGCAGTTGCCGAGAATGAATCAGCGTAATTTTTCCTTTCCTTATATTGTTTTGTATGATGCTTTAATTAATACACATTGATTCTGATAAAAATATGATTGATTGTGGTTCCAGGCACTGCCTCCCGGGTTCTCTTGATCCTAAAAAGGTAAAAGGAAAAGTGGTTTTCTGCATGATAGGGCTTGGAATGACAGTTGGAAAGGTGGTAGAAGTGAAGAGGGCTGGAGGTGCAGGTTATATATTAGGAAACACTGCAGATGATGGAGATACACTGCTTTTTGATTTTCATGTCCTTCCAGGAACTGCAGTGTCCTCCAATGATGCCAATAAAATTATTCAATACATCAAATCTACCAAGAATCCAACGGCGATTATCAATCGTGGAAAAACAGTGTTCAACTCTCAGCCTGCCCCATCCATGGCTTCTTTTTCTAGTAGGGGTCCTAATCCAATTGATCCTAATCTTCTCAAGGTAACAAAAGTTGGAACATTGAATTTGTTTAAGTTGATGTATCTCTTTACTCTGTTGATTTTCAGTTTCTCTTTGCAGCCTGACATCACGGCCCCAGGATTGAATATATTGGCAGCATGGAGCGAGGGAGATTCAGTTACCACATTATCTTCCGATAAGCGATTTGTTAAGTATAATTTTCAATCAGGAACTTCTATGGCTACCCCTCATGTGGCTGCCGTTGCTGCACTTCTCAAAGTTGTGCATCCTAAATGGAGCAGTGCCGCTATAAGATCTGCCATCATGACCACTGGTAAATTCACACGTTTTATCACATTAATAGATTTTCTCATGTGCACCAAACTATGTCTAACTCCAAAATGGCCAATTAATGTTGCAGCCGGATCGAGAAACAACAGGGGCGAACCAATAACTGATCAACTGGGCCAAATCGCAACTCCTTTTATGTTCGGATCAGGCCATATTCGTCCTACAAAAGCAGTAGACCCTGGTCTTGTATACGATGCTTCATACGAAGACTACCTTCTGTACATTTGCAGCATCGGAACAGATAAACCAGAACCAAAATTCAAGTTTCCAGAAAATCCACCCTCACCAGTCAACCTCAATTATCCATCATTTGCTATTCCTAAACTCAATGGCACTGTGATTGTTAAAAGGACAGTCACTAATGTTGCTGGTGATGGCAAAAGTGTCTACTTCTTTAGATCAAAACCACCGATGGGAATCTCTGTTAAGGCCACTCCGAGTGTGCTGTTCTTCAACCATGTCGGCCAGAAAAGGAGCTTTCCTATTAAAGTGAAAACAAGAGGTGGAATGGCAAGAAATTATCTCAAAAATGAGTATGGCTTTGGGTGGTACTCCTGGAATGATGGACTCCACAATGTTAGAAGTCCCATGGCTATAGCTTTAGCATAAAGTGGTCTTTATGTAATTTTTAGGGCTTCCATAATAAAATGGTCTTAATTATCTTCTTCTTCCTCCATTTTTTTTTTTTTTTTTTTAAGGTAAGAATTAAATATATGGAACAAAATCAATATACAAAGATACTGTTGCAATTAAAGAGACCAAACGAAAACAAGATGCAATCCAAACATCCAACACAGCAAATAAATCACAAGAATAAATAGATAATAAACTGGAAAAATAAAAGACAAAATGATTTATAGTGGTTCGGTAATCTTACAGATTACCTACATCCACTCTCCAGGGCAATAAGCAGATTTTCCTATGAGAATAGAGAACCTTACAGAGATTTACGCTCACCCTTTACACAGTGCACAAAACCCCTCTGTAAAAGTCCAGATCTCCTCACCTCTCATACACCACACACAATAACCAAATATTAGAGACAAATTTATACAGAAAGTGTAACAGAAGGAATAATCCAGCTAAGACCTACCACCACCGTTGATTCCATCAACGCTCTTCAGATTTCCAGCACATCCAGCAAATCGTAACAAACTCTCTCTCTCTGTTAACCAAGAGAGAAAGCTCAAGAGAAACTGAAAATGAGCAAAACCTAATTTGGATTAGGTTTATTGAAGACTAGATGTGACAGAATTGCCCCTTAGCTTTTAGCATAATAACTTTGACTGTCCAAGTTGTATTTTGACTTCCATGTGGGCATAAATCAATTGCCACCTCACAACAAATTTCCACCTTGGCACTTGATCATTGCCCTCACTTACTGCCCTGGAATTCCTTCTAATTTTCTTCAATGTGCAGAAGGCTCTTAAAGAGCCTTAACTTGTCCAAAACAATAGACTTGGTGAACATGTTTGCTGGGTTTTCACTCCCAGGAGCTTCTCCACCTTAAT
The DNA here is from genome assembly GCF_008641045.1 of Pistacia vera. Classification (NCBI taxonomy): domain Eukaryota; kingdom Viridiplantae; phylum Streptophyta; class Magnoliopsida; order Sapindales; family Anacardiaceae; genus Pistacia; species Pistacia vera. The sequence continues at coordinate 357,743 of NW_022196072.1, read as the reverse complement.
GGCTTTATCTTCAATCAGATTCCTTATAAAATGCAACCTGACATCAATGTGTTTCTATCTCTCATGAAACACTTGATTTTTGCACAGAAAAATTGCACTTTGGCTGTCACTCTTGATTAGAACCTGTTGCTGGTTCAAACCCATTTCCTCAAGCATTCCTTTGAGCCATATTGCTTCTTTGATAGCCTCTATAATGGCAACGTATTCTACTTCCGTAGTTGACAAAGTAACAATTGCCTACAGATTAGCCTTCCAAGAAACCAGATTATTCCAAAAAGAGAAACAAAAACCAGTCATGGATTTCCTATTGTCTACATTTCCTGCATAATCAGCATCCACATATCCTACAATGATATTCCCCTGATTTTGCCCCCTGCTGTAAACAATACCAGTAGTTAGTGTACCCCTCACATACCTAAGCACCCATTTTACAGCTTCCCAATGATTCTTCCCAGGATTACTTATAAACCTACTTATAGAACTAATTGCAAAGGCTAAATCTGGTATAGTACAAACCATCAAATACATCAAGCTCCCTATTGCATTTGCATACGGGATGCAAGCCTTCCTTTCTTCTTCTGTTTCTGGGCATTGTTCTAAACTGAGTTTAAATTGTTGTCCTAAGGGTGTTTTGACAGGTTTGGAATTACTCATGTTAAACTTCCTAATGACCTTTCCAGCATATTCTTTCTGTGACAGGATCAGTTTTCCATTTTTTCTATCCCTTTCAATATTCATTCCTAGGATCTTCTTAGCTTGCCCTAGGCCTTTCATTTCAAATTGTCTACTTATCTCTTCCTTAAATCTAGTAATTTCAGAAAGATCTTTACAAGCTAAAAGCATATCATCCACATACAAAGCCAAATAAATGTAGCACTCACCATACAAACACTTAAAATAAAAGCAACCATCAAAGCTACTTCGAATAAACCTAGCATTCACCATAAACCAGTCAAATTTTCTATACCACTGCCTAGGTGACTGCTTTAATCCATACAATGATTTTTCAACAAACAAACTTGGTTTGTAGACCCCTTTTCAAACAACCCAGGTTGCTCCATCAGGATTCTTTCTTCTAAATCACCATTCAAGAAAGCAGTTTTGATGTCTAATTGCTCCAATTCTAAATCAAATTGAGCTACTAAGGCTAAGAGAATTCTGATAGTTGTATGTCTCACAACTGGTGAGAAAATTTCATTATAATCAACTCCTTCAACATGTATGAAACCTTTGGCTACCAACCTAGCTTTAAACCTAGGTGCTTCTACCCCTGGTATACCCTCTTTCTCTGTGAAAACCCATTTACACTTAACCACCCTACTGCCTTCAGGTTTGTTAACAAGAATCCAGGTCTGATTTTTTATTAGAGACTCATACTCTTCCTGCATGGCAAGTTTCCATTCCTTAGAATCTTTACTAAACATGGCTTCCTTAACAGTTCTAGGTTCATCATCAATCTCTTCAGCAACTTGAAGAGAAAATGTTACCATGTCGGCATGTGAGTACCTCCTAGGTAGTCTAATTTCTCTTCTTTCTCTATCTCTAGCTAGTTGATAATTTTGTAAGTCATATCCAATCATCATTATCACCTAAACTAGGTTCATCCTTCTGGGTATGGGAATCTACAATAGATTCTGTAATAGGATTGTTTAGACTTGGAATATCTCCATCTAGATCCAGATTAAACACCTTTGTCCTATCTGCATTGTCACTCTCTTCCTGACTCAAATCACCTAACTCATCTTCATTGAACCTCACATCTCTGCTAATAATACACTTTTTCCCTCCAATATCCCAGCATTTATAACCCTTAATGCCATCAGGATATCCTAAGAAAATGCACCTAATAGCCCTTGGTTGTAACTTATCTGTTTTTTCATGAACAAAAACAGTGCAGCCAAAAACCCTAAGGTTACTATAGTTTGCAGGATGCCCATGCCATTTTTCCATGAGTGTTTTAAAACTAATAACTGAGAAAGGTATTCTGTTTATTAGGTAAACAGCTGTGTGGGCGGCCTCTGCCCAAAACCTAGTGGATAACTTAGAACAGGATAATAGGCTTCTAACCTTTTCTAGAATAGTCCTATTCATCCTTTCTGCTAAACCATTCTGCTGGGGTGTGTGTCTTATTATCCTATGCCTCAAAATTCCACTTCCCTTACACAGATTATCAAACTCTTCATTTATGAATTCTAACCCATTATCAGTTCTAAGTTTCCTAATTTTCTTCCCAGTTTGGTTTTCAATCATGACCTTCCAGTCTTTGAATTTCCTAAAGCCCTCTCCCTTAGTTTTCAAGAAATAAATCCAGACCCTCCTAGAATAGTCTTTATGATGCTGATGAAATATCTACAATCTCCTAAAGATGGATATTTAGTTGGTCCCTATACATCTGAATGGATATAGTCTAAAATAGCCTTAGAATAGTGGTTTCCACACTAAATCTGATTTTGTTCATCTTCCCATAAATGTAGTGATCACAAAAAACCAGCTTCTCTACTTTATCTCCTCCTAGAACCTGTTGCTTACCCAGCTCAACTAATTCTTTTTCACTAATATGCCCTGACCTCCTATGCCATAAAGTTGTCTTATTAGACTTCTGAGATAAGGATACTACTGCTGTTCCAGTAATGATTGAACCATTTAGAATATATAGCCCATTCCTCATCTCACCCTTCATTACAACTAAGGACCTTTTAGTTACTTTAAGGACTCCACCTTGAGCTTTATAACTATAGCCAATTGAGTCTAGACTTCCTAAATAAACTAAGTTTCTTTTTAGCTCTGGTATGTATCTAACATCAGTGAGCCATTTTGAACTTCCATCATGCAAATTCGGCCTTACATCTCCTATTCCTAAGACTCTACAAACTGCATTATTTCCCATCAACACCTTTCCAAACTCTAGTTTCTTAAAGTTTGACAGAAAACTCATATTTGGAGTCATGTGGAAAGAACAACCAGAATCAAGTACCCATTCAGCATCAGTTTCATTTTCAGAAGCTACTAACACATCAAAACTCTCATAACCATCAGAAGCTATATCTACACTCCCACTAGCATCCTTTTCCCTTGACTTTTTCTTCTTATCAGGACAATCCCTCTTAAAATGACCTTCCTTATGACAGTGAAAACATTTCCTAATGAATTTAGACTTAGATTTTGATCTACCCCTGAAATTCCCCTTCTTGTGGCCTTTCTTATCAAATCTTCCTCTTACATAAAACCCCTCACCATCTGGTTTACCTTCCTTTTTAAATTCAGCATCCTTAGCAGTAATTGCTACCACTACTTCATCTAGTTTAAGGGTTTGTCTGCCATACTTAAGGGTGTCCACAAAGTTAGAAAAGATTTTTGGAAGTGAGTTAATAAGGATCACTGCTTGATCTTCATCCTCAATCTTAACACTAAACCCTTCTAGATCCTGTACAAGTTTCATAAAGTCATTCATATTTTCTCCTAATATTTTGTTTTCATCCATTTTAAAACTGAACAGTTTCTGTTTTAAAACTAACCTATTAGGAAAGGACTTTGATAGGTATAGAGAGTCTAGTTTTTCCCAAATTTCAGCTAGTGTTTTTATTTTCTTAACTTCCCTTAAGACCTTATCCCTAAACCTAGGATTAAGGTACAATAGGCTTTATCTAACAGGTCTTTCTTCTCCTTCTCAGATAGGGAGTTTGGTAAACTATCCTTACCCTCTAAAGTATCAGATAGACCATCCTTAACTAAGATATCCCTCATTTTCATCTTCCACAATCCTTAATCATTGTCCCCTGTGAATTTCTCCACCTCAAACTTAGACGTTTTCCAAGTTCTTACCCTTCACATATGCCCAGAGTAAAAAACCCCAATTTACCCGAGACTAAATAGAAACCCTAAAATTGCAGCCATAAACAGAAATCAGATCTAAGCCTAGATGTTTCAGATTCGCAAAAGATCTCTTAACCTAGGAAAAAACCTAGGTGCTGAATAAGAACCTAGCTCTGATACCACTTGTTGCAATTAAAGACAAACAAAAACAAGATGCAATCCAAACATCCAACACAGCAGATAATCACAAGAATAAATAGAATAATAAACTGGAAAAATAAAAGGCACAATGATTTATAGTGGTTCGGTAATTATAGATTACCTACATCCACTCTTCAGGGCAATAAGCAGATTTACTATGAGAATAGAGAACCTTACAGAGATTTACGCTCACCCTTTACACAGTGCACAAGCCCCTCTGTAAAAACCCAGATCTCCTCACCTCTCATACACCACACACAATAACCAAATACTAGAGACAGATTTATACAAAAAGTGTAACAGGGAATAATCTAGCTAAGACCTACCACCACCGTTGATTCCATCAATGCTCTTCAGATTTCCAGCGCATCCAGCAAATCGTAACAAACTCTCTCTCTCTGTTAACCAAGAGAGAAAGCTCGAGAGAAACTGAAAATGAGCAAAACCTAATTTGGATTAGGTTTATTGAAGACTAGATATGACAGATTGCCCCTTAGCTTTTGGCATAATAACTTTGACTGCCCAAGTTGTATTTTGACTTCCACGTGGGCATAAATCAATTGCCACCTCACAACAGATACAAAGAACATACCCCAAGCAAAGGGAAAAAGTCTCAAGCAAATATGGAAAAATCCACAAAAGCCACAAAGGCACAAAAGAGCACAGGCTCCTCACAATAAAAGAGAAATTATCCACTAATGTTCCATATAAGTAAAAACACAATATTTGTGCACACAAGAAACTCAAGAAAGATGAAGATTATAATGACGAAGAAGAAATTAGATATAGACGTCAGTGTAAATTTTATAAAATATTTTAGAAATAATTTTGAGTTTTAAAAAAAAAAAAAAAAAAAACACTTAAATCATGTTTAGAGAAACATTTGATAAATATTTTAGAAAAAAATGTTCCAGATACTTTCACAAGAGGAACATTTTTTTTTCTTTTCAATTAAATCATTACTTTATTGAGTACAATTTTCTTGTTAACGGTTGAAGCAACATTCTACCTACCTTTTACAAATTAAAATATGATGAGGAAAATGTTTTAAACATAAAACTCCTGAGCGTGGATTTATATGTTATATAATTTTATTGGTTTGATACATAAATGATATGATATGTTGAGTGTATGAAAGACAGTTTTGATTCCACTTATTCTCGTCATATCATCATTATTCTCGCTCCTTCTATCGTTCACCTATAAGATTTAATTTAGTTATCTAAAGAATTTTGCCGTCCATATAAATCGTCGAAACTCAATTCAATCAAATCTTAGATCATAATTCAAGAGTTCACATGAAATATAATATTACTTTTTTTTCAACTATGATCGAAAAATTGATAAAAGAAATAACGTTATTCCGATAACTAAAATATAGATTATTGATCCATCACTTTATATATTCCCTATAAATGCCAAATTTGACTTAAAAAAAAAAAAAAAAAAAATCAAGATTAACGTTTAAGATTTTCACCTTGTTTCAAAATTAATCCGGGTACCTGGAACTAGAACTGGATTATCATTAATTTCAAATTATGTAATCATATTATAGTACATTAGTTTGTATGACTTATTTTGTGCAAACGGTTTGTTCATATATACATAGTATTATTCATGCATAAATTAGCACGAGGCCAATCTTTTTTTATGTGTGTATCAATGTAATATGTTTCGATGACGAGACCATAATATGTTTTTCAAATCTCCTTATTAATGAATCTTAAAGAGTTAGTACGAGTGAGTCGAGTAAGATTGAATCATATTGGATAGAATCCGATAAGAGTGTTGTGAGAATAAAATATATCATGAGAGAATGTCAAGGTTAATTAAAAGTTGCTTATATCATAAGAATATAAATATTAATGTAAACTTTGCAATTTACATAAATCATAAGAGAAGATTTAAGGTGTTGTTTATATTGGCAAAACATCCCAAATTTGTTAGGAAATTACCCTTATACCTATTCTAATACTTAAAAAAAAAGGCAAAAATGTCAAGATTTTATTTCAATTACAGAAATAACTATAAAATCGTGTGAATTGACTTAATTAACCTCAATAATATTAACAACGAAAATAACCAAAATACGTTTTGCCTTTTAAAATTGGTTAGACTATTTAATCTAGCATGGTTTAATTAGTCTGGTCTAATATAATATAACGTTATATGATAAAGAATAAAACTTTCATATATTTCAGTAAGAGTATAAGTAATAAATCACATGATGGTAATGTAATATATGTCCTTTAATTTTGATATTCGTGTATTAATGATAGATATATATAGTAAGTGGCATGACAATACTATATAGGATATAATATATCACTTGAATTTAGAAATACTACATATTTGTAATATCACTCGTTTTAACGTAAATTACTACTTATTTGTAGTATCACTCGTCTTTAACATATATTTTGAACTATTCAATTATTATTATATTTTTACTGTTTTCATTTTCAAACATTGCTATTAGAAAATGAAAATGAACGAATTTTCAAATTTTGAAAAAATATAATCAAAGTTCTTATTTTTATTTTCTACTTTATTTTTAAAAACAAATAATGAAAATCAATTAATTAGCCCAATGATAATCAAAGAAGAAGCAAATGGACTGTAGCCCAGCCCATTATTTTTCCTTAAGTACATCACCAGCATGTTCTAAACACACCCAATTTATTAAATAATTAATTTATTTAAATTGGTTGAGTATTGATGTCATATTTCAAATGTGAGTCACACCAAATGAACCTTACCCTAAATACCAATACTTTTCGCCTAAATTGGTATTGAATATTTATCTCATTAACCCTAATGAGTTAGGTCTACTAGTCAAGAAAATTTGCTTTCTTCATTGATTTCTTAGGTTCGAACCATTGGAGGTCACCTATTATATTTGTGACTTACTTTGAAATATTAGACTTTTAAAGTGTTCAATGGGCTCTGATGATTACTTAAGTTACCTATCATATTTCATACATGATTTAATTGAAGATGGCTTATAAAAGAAATCCTTACGGGGTGTTATTTTGCTGCTTACTTGTTTCAATCCTTTTTATGACAGCTTGTAAGGTCTTGGAGGCCAAAGCTTCGGATGAGTATGGTGATCTGGAACTATGTAAACGAGACTGTGAAAGAGACCACCCAATGTATGATTGTGCTAGATGGTGTTTATTCTTAGTTTGGAAATAGCCTTCTTGCACTTAAAATATTGAATGTATTTAGGGTAATACTACATTTATAACTCAATCTTACAAATTTTCTTTCACAACTCCGACGTGACAGCTTGCACATGGGTCTTGTCTGCTCGCTATGAGTTCTGCCTGCCAAATTACAAACTGACCAATTGCAAGTTGCCATGTTGGGGTTGTGAGAGAAAATTCATAAAATTGGATTGTGAGCCAATCTGTATCCATGTATTTATTTTCTTAGTATTCTAGAGAGACTACTTTACTATATCTCTAAATTTACATGTATTTTTAACATAATTTTTTAAATCAATAGAAAGAATAATAAATTTAAATTCAAGGATAAATTTCCTCTTCGAAAATTTTATTTTATATATCGTAATTATTATTCTTATTCTTGTTGTCAATAAAACTCTAGGTGTCAAAACTCATATTCAAAAAATTGTGTTCCATGTAAGTAAAAACATGATATTTGTGCACGAAAAAACTTGAGGAAGACGAAGATTATAAAATATTTGATAAAATCATTTTAGAAACAATTTTGAGTTAAAATAAAATAAAATAAAATAAAAAACACTTAAATCATGTTTTAGAGAAACATTTGATAAAATGTTTTAGAAAAGAGGAATTTTTTTTTTTTTCCTTTTCAATTAAAGCATTATTTTATTGAGTACAATTTTCTTGTTAATGGTTGAAGCAACATTCTTCATACCTTTTACAAATTAAAATATGATGAGGAAAATGTTTTAAACATGAAAATCCTGATCACGGATTTCTATGTTATATAATATTATTGGTTTGACGTGTAAATGTTATGGTATGCTCAGTGTATGAAAGATGTTGTGCAGAAAGTCTCGAGTAGATAGATCCCTAAATGACATGTAAATATCTCGTGATATAGATCCTATAATCAAGGTCGGTAATTGCACAACTTTCATATTTTATCGAATTTGAGTTTATCTTTAATTCAATCTTGTAAGGTACTATATAAACCCTGTTTTAAGGGGCGACAAAAGTAAGTCATAAAGAACTCAGTAGAAACCGCTATAAAGACAGATTGCTTGTCTCACATATTCAATAATATAACACTAGATGAGGTTTTGAACTATAAGTAATCGAACCACTTTAAAAGTTTTTTTTTATTCTTTAATGTTTTATGTTAATTATTGTACAATCGTCATCGTATCACTCAAGTGAGATCACGCACACATCTTACGTGATTCTAATATTGTTAATCACGTACCTCTGGTTAATGCGATTTCTCGCATCCACAAAACACATTATTAATTTATTTATTTTAGTCATATCATATGTACTCTATGAGTATGCTAACCTAGTAAACTCTCGCTCCTTCTATCATTCATCTATCAAATTTAGTTTAGTTATCTAAAGAATTTTGCCCTCCATATAAATCGTCGAAACTCAATTCAATCAAATCTTAGATCATAATTCAAGAGTTCACATGAAATATAACATTACTTGTTTTTTGACTATGATCGAAAAATTGATAAAAGAAATAACGTTATTCCGATAACTAAAATATAGATTATTGATCCATCATTTTATGTATTCCCTATAAATGCCAAATTTGACTTAAAAAAAATAAAAAAAATAAAATCGAGATTAACGTTTAAGATTGTCACCTTGTGGTAGTTGGTCGATATCAGATATGATGTTGCCAACCGATAGTCACATGGCTCAAAAATGGCATCGAGAGTCACATGTTTGACAATTTTTAATTTATAAATTTCTCAAAAAGAAATATTAAAAAAGATATCTAAGTTTTTCATATATTATGAAGTTAAATTATACCCCTCTAAGGTTTGACTTACTAACAATACTTTTGTTATTTATCTTTGAATGGTTGAATTGTTCGATAAGGCCTCTTGAGATTTTGAGTTCAAATCTCTCCTCGATTGTCAATAGACGTACTCATTGGAGCTTTGATCCGATCAGTAGTTTCAGGGGTTCTGAGAATTAATTGAGTTACGTGTAAGTTGGCCTAGACATCCCTGGTCATCATAAAAAACAAAAAAAAAAAATTGTTTTTGAAATAAAAAAATTAATTTAATATTAGTGAGTTATCAATAAACCATGAAAATGTATACGGTTATGAGTTAATAATTTATTTTAAAGCCTAAGATGTAACGGCATAATTTTAGAAATTATAAAAGATTTTATTATTACATCAAACGTCGAGGAGTTAATTTTAACTCGATATTATGGGCAATGTTAATTCGTTGTTAAAAATGTTTTTCATAATATACAAATGAATTGCAAGTGAATCAAATAATGGCTTGGAACAAAATTTCTTTTACGTATATAAATGATTGAAAATATGTATCGGGTTTTAAACAAGTGGTGAGACTTTTTGATCTAAAATTTTAACCGTGGATCCAATATAATTCAACGGTATAGGAATTGTTGTGATGAGTGATGACAAACAAAAATAACTGCCTTCAAACCCTTTTCTATCCATTGGATTATGAGATATCTACGGCTAAAAAATTGTGTTTTAATTAAGTCAAAATTTTAAATTATAAGATCTCGTCCCTTTAAATAATAACACTTTATTTATAAAAAAAATTAATTACTTATTAATATTTGGTATATTTTGTTTTCCCTTTCACTATCAAACATTTAATTTTTTGAGTAATGTTATATTTATAATCATTTTACATAATTTTTATTATATGTCTGTATAACACAGTTAGATAATTTAGTTTAAAATATTATTATAATTCTTTTACCGACCTTATACTTATTAATTAATTAACTAATTAGTTAATTAATAATTTAATGATACGGATTCAAATGGGTTGGCAACTTGGCATTGGTGATTATTTATTGAATGACTAATCTGTCCTTTACCTTATGGACAAATATCAGAATCCGTCCCTCGATCCTTACCTCATGTGACTCAATCTCTTTAGAGTGAAAATTATATTAGACAAGAGTAGAATCTCTACATTGAATTGTAAATATATATTTTATTTAATAAAATAAATTATGAAATATTAGTATATTAAATTATACCCCAAACTTATTCCATGTTTTAACCTAATTGCTAAATGATTTTCCATTAATAATTAGTAAATATTTTGTTATTAAATCAAATAAATTATGAAATATATATGTTTTTATACGGATGGATAATTGAATATTTAAATGGTGCATTTGTAAACGATTTTTTGTTAATTAAAAACAAATTAAGGAATAATTACAATGGTTTTTTAATTAATTAGTTTTTCCACAAATATGTTTGGCTTATATTTTGGTATTTTTATGAGTAAAAAGTCTAATTTACCCTCTTAATTGTATTTAAAATCAATTATAAAATTATGTTTGGAAAGTAATGATTATTTGTAAAATTGAAGTGGCCTCGCTACAATATATAGGAACTTTTTTCTCTTTTTATTTTTTTTTATGAAGGGGGTGTTTACTGTCAAGTCAATTTACCGCGCATCTCAACTATTTTTCGGGATCCGAACTACCGATTGGGTAAGAACTCAAATAATTACCCTTATGAGTAACCGAATAGAACTCAAACTCAAGATTTATTGAGTAAACACTTAAGAGTCCCTATCAAACCACTCGATCATCTAAATTTAGTTTATAAGGAATTTAGTGGGGTTAGTAATTAGTCTTATTTTATTATTTGAAAATTTTAGAAATATTTGATAGTGAGTGACTTATTTGGTTATTTATTCCACGTTTATATTTATTGGTAAAATTAAATCATTATTACCAATAAAAGAAGATTTTGCTACAATACCATATAGAAAACATTATTGATACATAATTTTTTTAGCAGTAAAAGTTATTCTTCGAACTTACCTATGATTTTGAGAATTGTGAAATAATAATCTTTAAACCATCTTTGGGAAGTCCAGCCATAGAGATTTTTAGTTATATTATAAAAGATCTTGAGTTCAATTTCCCTTTATTACTAATAAGGGTGGTTACTTAGGTTTACCTAATCGTTAACTTTAAGATCTCAAAAAGATTTGTCAAAGTGTGCTAAATTAGTCGAATAACCCCAACAAAAAATAAAATAAAATAAATCTTTAGTCATGAAATTGCCTCTAAAAAGGTTAAATCCTTCAATCCTCTTAAGTAAACTATAATCCATAGATACGATACATCCAACTAATCCTTCATTCATTTTATTTCTCATGGACTAATCCCTCGTTCATTTTTTTCTCTCTGCATTATGTTCCACAAAAAAATCAATTTTAATAATTGAATCCTAAATAATTGATTGTGACTGTATTTTTTTTTTTTTTGAATAATCATAAATTACAAAATAAATTATACCCTCAAAAAATATCCCATTTTATTCTAACCAAATCAACAAAATTTCCCCATCACCAAGGGCACAACCGATCTCCCAACCTGAAGTAGACCCCACTTATAAATAATTATAATCACAAATAGAAATCATAAATAAATAAGAAATAGTAAAAACTCTCCAAATGTAAATTATAAAGTAAATTAAAATAAAAGGAAAATTTGTTGTCTTCAATAATGGTGGGATTGTTAACTTCCATAAACGCTCCAAATGTCTCGCCTTTTTAATCCCACTACCGTCAAGCTTTCTTCTTCTCTTCTCCAATCTTCCTTCTTCTTCTTCTTTTCCTCCTCCAAATCCGTCTTTTTTTCTCTTCCAATTTTGCCGCTTTATCGACCTTTTCCATTTCCAAGCCTCTCCGTTCACCCCCGCCGCCCTTTGTCGCCGCACCATGACTGACCGCCGCCGCCGCCGCTGTCGATACCGGCATGGACGCTGTCCAGAGACGCCTCATGTTCGAAGACGAGTATGCCCTTTTCTCCGTTTTGCGTTTTATCTTCGTTCCATGTCTCGTTGAAAAAAAAAAATGTTCTTTCAATACAGTAAAATATGATTTTTGTTTTAGATAACTATATATTATTTTTGTGTTTCTGGGTTAAATGTTTTTATGTTTTTTATAACAGCTTTTGAAAGCAGTAAAAAAAAACTAATTTTTACTGTTTTTTCATTTTTTTGAACTTTGAACAAAACTATCAGAATATTTGTAAAAGCAGTTTGTTTACAGAGATTTTCATTGTTTTCAGCTATGGATACGAGTTTTTCCATGTTTTTTTTGCCGTAAAAACTGTTTTCAGAAACATGTGATTTTTTCATGAGGGGTTGTAATGTTTTCAAAACCAGTAAAAGACAATTTTTTTGAACTTTTTTTTGTTGGATTTATATTATGTAAATACTATAGCTGGAGATGCGTGTTTCTACTTGAAATGTTTTAGAAAGTAAACAGGTGGAAATTTTTTTAGGAAGCGTTTATTCATAGTTTTTTCATCAGTTTTTCATATTCAAGTTAAAATGTTTTTCAATATTAATAATACTTTTAAATTCCATTGACTTAATTAAATGTTTCAAAAACAGTTTTTTAACAATAATTTTTCTTCTTTTTTTATTCTTAAAACTAAAAGGGTGCTTAAGTTTTCAATTTTATTTAAAATTTTTATCGCGGATGCATATATAAATATATGAATTTTTTAGGTGTATATTGTTTCAGGTAGTTTTAAGTGAGTTTATGGCTATTGCTTTCATACTGTTACAGTAATGTTACTGGACCAAGTGGGCACTTATGAATTTACATTTGGATATTTTGTTTATAAGTTTATCATTGAATGATACAAGTACGATGGTTAATGTTGTATTGGTAATGGTTATTGTGATAAATAGTGATTTTATTTTGTTATTGACCTATTAATGTTACCGGACAGTTAGATCTTCTGTATAAACATAGTAATGTTACCGATAAATCTCCATATTTACAATTTTTTATTTTCATGTGACAAATTATGCTATAGTTGCATAACTTTTTAATAATGGAAAGAAATAGTAGACTATGTTATATGTAAGCTTGCCGGGGATTCTTTCCTTGGTATGATGCCTCAATTTGGTTCTTATTTGAGGTCCTTTTTTTTCTTTTCTGGTTTCTTACAGAATCTATTATGTTCAGTCTGTCTTAATTATATGATTGTTGAGCTTACATACATAGAGAGCTGTAGGCTGCGGTGTTGGCTTCACCGTTGCAACCATATACTGTTTGAGTTTTTGAGACTATCTGTGCAGTTGTGTTTTTGTGAGCGATTGCTCATATATCAGATTGAAATTGATGAGAGTATATGATTTTTATGCTTTTCTTTTGTTATCTTAGTTATATATTTAATTTTTCTCCTGCCTATTATAAAAAAGGATCCCAAGAAAATGAAAACGTCCATACGAGTTTAAGAGAATTAGCATGAAAATAAAATTTTCTTCTACTAAGTACATGGTATATATTCCCAATTTGAGTAGTCTTTGCATATTTGATTATACGTTGTCGGAGGCACTTCGATTTTAGTACAGCCATTTGGCCTTTTTTTTTCTTTCCCGAAACTAAGTTTTCTACTGTTTACCACATGTCACATCATTGCTACACGTATGCTGACCTCTCTGACTCTCTTTGACAGATGCATTTTAGTGGATGAGAATGACCGTGTTGTTGGTCATGAGAACAAATACAACTGTAAGTAAATGTTTAATTGGTCTTCTCTAACGGTTATAATTTTTTCATGTAGTTCTTGATATGTTTCTTATATCCTGTGATGATTCTGGTTTTGGCATATTCTTGATGATCACAACACTAACTGAACTACTGAAAGCATGTTTAATATATGAAAAAAAGATGATTACGGCTCTTCTGTTTTATCTCCTTATATCACATCTTCTTTCTTCTGTAAATGTGAACTGGGAGTGTTTTGCTCTTATATCACTGCTCTTTGGACATCATGCTGCATTCTTCTCTATATAAACACTTGATTCTGATGCATTTAGACTAAATTAATGCTTTCGAAATCTGCAGGTCACCTGATGGAGAAGATTGAATCTTTAAATCTGCTCCATAGAGCTTTCAGTTATTTTTATTTAACTCAAATATGAGTTACTTCCTTCAGGTATGTTTTTGCTATTCCAGCAGGTTAAAATCTTGTGTCAATATTCTTGCATCCCATTATCATATTTTGGAGTCTTATATGACCATTTGGGTGATAATTTTCTTGTTCTTATCTTTGTTATCATGCATAAATCAAAACGCTGACATGATTGTGGGTGAAACTTCTTTAATAGTCAAACAAAGCTAAAAAGTGCTATAAACCTCAGGAATTTTCCGAATCTTTATTTCTTCAGTTTTTGATTAGGAATTAGAAGAGAACAAAAAACCTCCTGTGAATATTTTGTTTGTTACTTTGATTTGTCTTATTTTCACTTTTGATTGGACGCAACGTTCTGCAACGAAAGTGACATTCCCTCTTGTGTGGACAAACACTTGCTGCAGCCATCCTCTTTCCGTGAATCTGAGCTTATTGAGGGATGCTCTTGGTATGTATATTTACATGTTTACGTTCCGTTTTGATCCCCACTTTTATTTCAGTCGCTGTAATTTAGTCGTAATGGGTTTGTCTTCTACTTTCATTTGATTGTTAGGGGTGAGAAATGCCGCACAAGAAGCTTCTGGATGAGCTGGGCATTGTTGCTGAAGATGTGCCGGTCGATCAGTTCACCCCTCTTGGTCGCATACTCTACAGGCACCTTCTGATGGCAAGTGGGCGACATGACCGAATGACCAACTTTGTTCTTGATTTGTTTTACAATTCAATTTGATTCAATGTCTTGTTTTAATCACCAAGAGTTATCGAGAGTTATTGTTTTAATTTCATGTTGTTTGTTATTTGTCTCCTCATTTTGCAGTCGATTACCTGCTTTTCATCGTCCGAGATGTTAAGTCAATCCAAATCCCTGAGTAGCTGATATCAAATATGTAAACCGGGAACAACTGAAGAAACTTCTGAGAAAAGCAGATGCCGGAGAGGAAGGTTTGAAGCTATCACCTTGGTTCAGACTGGTTGTCGACAATTTCTTGTTCAAATGGTGGGATCATCTTGAGAAGGGAACTCTCAGGAAGTGGTAGACATGAAAACCATCCACAAGTTGACCTAAGACCAACAGTCGACCTGGGGCGATGAAATATTATCGCCATACCCTCGCCTTCTCTCCAATAAATTTCCACACTACAGAGCCTATAAGTAATTCCCTTTTGATCATTCTTGTCGTTACCTTACCTTTATTTATACGCAACTTTTAAAAGACTGTTTACCTGTTTACTTGAGGAGCCCAATTTTGGTTTGGAGAAACAGATTGTGATGTTGCTTGTATTTGCACTCTTGTTTTCCTCTAGTGATGTTTTGAAACTTAATTTATAGCCATAAGGAGTATGCTTGATTTCTTTAAGACGCTAAGTATTGTTAAAAGGGTAGTTTTGCAATCTAATCCAAAATGGCCCTGTTTCGGAAGTAAGCAAAGCCATAATAACTTTATACTAAGTGGCCGCAGTTTGGATGAAGATGTTTGCTGAAGCTAAAAAAAAAAAATGCAGGATTGAGCTCAAAACGTGAAATATTTCCCTCTGTTTTAAAACTTGGATCAGACCGGTCGGGCTGGACCTGGCAGCCTCTTCGGTCAAGTGTAGGGCGGTTTTTTGCTGTTTTTCAAACTTGTAGGGATTAATTAATTTTTTGAGGTATCTTTGCAATATTTCAAAATCTTAGGGACTAGCGATTATTGGGCGTTTTTGAAAAAATGAAATTTCAGGCCTAATTTGTGATTTGTTGGGGTATTTTGGTATTATACTAAATTTAAGAACTAATTTAATTTTTTAAAATTATTTTGATTGGTAACGTAACTGATTCACCAGTTGGACCGATCCGTAACTCGGTCCTTTGTTGGGTCTTACATGTGGTCGGATTTAAAAAAAAAAAAAAAAAATGATATATACAGTGGTTGGTTTGAGTTCAGGCTCCACTTTGTTACTGTATGGGAGTAAGAGATCATGGTCCAATCAACCTATCAATCAAGTTACTTAGCATATTGACACCTATGATCTAATGCACGTGTCTGACTGTTATATGCAATAAATATATTATATTTTATGGAAAATTAAAAAAGAAAAAGAAAAGTTCCCAAAAAAAAAAAAAAAAGGTAAAGGTAAAGATAGAAAGCAGATCACATCTAAACAACGAAGCATAAACTGCCAAGCAGGTGAGCGAAAAGCGTAGCCTTTAGGTGTCGGCCCAATTAATAATCAAAAGCCCACGTGAATTTAGATTCTGTTAATCTAAAAATAAGAAGAAAATTAAAAATGATAATTTCATGAGTGTGTTACCTTTTTTTTTTTTTCTCACCTTATTATTCTTCCAACTTAAAAGAAAAACCCGAGTGGATCAAGTCCTGAAAAAATGGGTCTAGTCAGAGAGGGAGTACCTCACAAATTCTAGATATGGAGAGTTATGCACTAACACCGGCCTTATAGGTCCGTTCCAGTTCTCAAAAACCAAAACTGGTATCATGCGGTTTCGACTTTGGTTTCATCGAGGTTTGGGTACTTGGTAGGAATTGAGACTAACTGCAATTTTGTACACTATTGTGATGTATTTGTATCTTTGAGGGTATTTTGTTTTTTTAAAAGTTAGGGGTAATTGAAATTATCCTGGATACCCAGAACTAGAACTAGAACCGGAACCTATGTTTTAGGTTCTATTTCTTATTCTAGGACCAGAACACAGCCATTTCGATTGCAATTCCAATCCAAGGAGGCGACTCGTTCTGTTCTTCTAATTCCTTTGATTTTGGGAAATTATATTTTTAATTTGGAGCTTTTTTTTTTTTAAAGGGTTTTACAATATTTTTAGGGTTGTAATTTGGGATAAGGATGGAGGTAGGAATGGTAACTTTCTAAGGCATTACTCTTTATAATATTTATATCATATTATTTATTTATTAAATTTATTTTATTATTTTATGTGTAATATTAAGATATTTGTATTTAAGATATTTGCTAATTCAATGAACTGAGGTCACTGTGACACCACCCAGGTAGCATCATTAACATCATGCAGCAGCCCATCATATCCTAGTATTAAATATCACATTGCATTATATTCATGTTTCTCACCTTCCACTAAAGCGCGTGGGCAATTTCATTGGGAAATTATTGAGAAACTTTTTTGCCTTTTTTTTTTTTTTTTTGTTTAATAATTACATTTTGATTTCTAAGATTTAGTTTAAATTTTAAAAGTTTATATAATTTATAAGGTTATTAAAAAATTTCTTAATAATATTAAAACCCGTCTAAATATATTAAATAAAAACAAAATATTAATTAAATAAACCCTATCAATAATAGAATCCTTTAATAATAAATGAATATTGAATAAGTTGAGATAAATAAAATAAACTCTTTGATTCTCAATATTTTTTAATTATCTTTTTTATTCAATTAAAATAATCAATTTTTTTTTTTTAAATATAGTATAGGAAATCGAAATGTAATTTTGAAAAATTTTAAAATACTATATCACCATTGTTTTTAATAATAAAAGGTTTAATAACAACAATCCCTCAAGTATAATTAAATAACAAAAATCTCTATGTAGTTATAATAATAACAATAATCCCTTTGTTGTTTAGTTTTTTATGTCAACATAAATAGTAAAGAGACAATATGGTAAATATTCATTAACTCATCACGTTATAAATTCTAACATGATTTACTTTTTTTCTATAAATATAAGATATCTAAGTCGTACAAATAAAGTAAAGAGATCTATTAATTGATAAAAAAAGAAAAAGAAAAGAGATGAATGATGATTCGATTAAGGATAAAATAGAATCCTAAGTCATGAATAGTTATTAGATTAACGATAAAGAAAGGGAATTTTTTATTCAATTCTCTAGCTTAACAACAATAGAATCCTAACGACTTAGTAACAATAGGGAGGTTTATGTTATTCTTAAAGTCATTGATATATGTATGTCAGAATCCAGACACAGGGTAGGAGGGCTCCCACTTCCAAGATGTATTTTTCGCTTTGGACCCTAAAATTTGTACACTTTTGCCTGAAAAGATGCTTCTAGGTAATGAGGGTGTCCTTGTGCTCAGAGGTGAAAAAGTGGCACCACCCGCATTGGGCCTGGGTAATTTGCAAGTCGGGTCAAGCTCATCTCTTTTTCAAAAGGGTCAACCCAGCCTGACGGGTTTTTGTGTGGGTCGGGCTTAGCCAACCCACTAAAAAATTAATTTTTATGCCAAAAAAATTAACCAACCCGACTCGATGGGTTTTTTTTTTTTAAAAAAAAAAATAACTTGTTAGGCTTGCCTAAGTAAGCCCAGCCTGCCCGATTGGGGATACTTGGCTCGCCTTTAAGTCGGGTTGAGCTAGGCTGGGGTTCAATCAGACCGAGCTAGGGCTAACCCGCCTGACCCATCTCATTTTTTTCTCCTCTAATCGTATATATAAACGATCAAATGCTTTGTCTAATCCATCATAAAAAAGAATAAAGTGTAATTTATTTAATTTTCTCTTTTTAAACGTTGACATCAAGCAAGGTTTAAAAAAAACAAACGATTTTCACGCGCTTGACAGCGAAACTCAGACAGATCCGCTTTTCTTATCTCCGCAAATCGTTTCTTAAATCATTTCTTTCACAAATCCAATCTCTTCTCCACTTCTTCCAACTGTACCGCACCGCGCTGCATCTTCAATTCACTCAGTTCAGTTCCACCTGGTTCGCTCTTCGATCCAAGGTAAATTCAATCACCACCGTCCGATCACCTCCGTAATCTCTCACTTATTCCCGATTGATTTGCCTTCCATGATGATGTGAATCTCTTCGTTCTTCATATNTTTATTCTTAAAACAGTAAAAGGGTGCTTAAGTTTTCAATTTTATTTTAAAATTTTATCGCGGATGCATATATAAATATATGAATTTTTTAGGTGTATATTGTTTCAGGTAGTTTTAAGTGAATTTATGGCTATTGCTTTCATACTGTTACAGTAATGTTACTGGACCAAGTGGGCATACTTATGAATTTACATTTGGATATTTTGTTTATAAGTTTATCCTCGAATGTTACAAGTATGACGGTTAATGTTTTATATGGTAAATGGTTATTGTGATAAATAGTGATTTTATTTTGTTATTGACCTATTAATGTTACCGGGACAGTTAGATCTTCTGTATAAAACATAGTAATGTTACCGAATAAATCTCCATATTTACAAGTTTTATTTTCAATGTGACAAATTATGCTATATGTTGCATAACTTTTTAAATAGATATGAAAGAAATAGTTAGACTATGTTATATGTAAGCTTGCCGGGGATTCTTTCCTTAGGTAATGATGCCTCAAATTTGGTTCTTATTTGAGGTCCTTTTTTTTCTTTTCTGGTTTCTTACAGAATCTATATGTTCAGTCTGTCTTAATTTATATGATTGTTGAGAACTTACATACATAGAGAGCTGTAGGTTGTGGTGTTGGCTTCACCGTTGCAACCATTATATCTGTTTGAGTTTTTGAGACTATCTGTGCAGTTGGTTTTTGTGAGCGATTGCTCATATATGCAGATTGAAAATTGAGTGAGAGTATATGATTTTTATGCTTTTCTTTTGTTATCCTTAGTTATATATTTAATTTTTTTCCTGCCTATTATAAAAAAGGATCCCAAGAAAATGAAAACGTCCATACGGAGTTTAAGAGAATTAGCATGAAAATAAAATTTTCTTCTACTAAGTACTTGGATTATATTCTCAATTTGAGTAGTACTTTGCATATTTGATTATACGTTGTCGGAGGCACTTCGATTTTAGTAGAAGCCATTTGGCCTTTTTTTTTTTTTCTTTCCCGGAAACTTAAGTTTTCTACTGTTTACCACATGTCACATCATTGCTACACGTATGCTGACCTCTCATGATCTCTCTTTGACAGATGCATTTTAGTGGATGAGAATGACCGTGTTGTTGGTCATGAGAACAAATACAACTGTAAGTAAATGTTTATATTGGTCTTCTCTAACGGTTATAATTTTTTCATGTAGTTCTTGATATGTTTCTTATATCCTGTGATGATTCTGGTTTGGCATATTCTTGATGATCACAAACTAACTGAACTACTGAAAGCATGTTTAATATATGAAAAAAAGATGATTACGGCTCTTCTGTTTTTATCTCCTTATATCACATCTTCTTTCTTCTGTAAATGTGAACTGGGGAGTGTTTTGCTCTTAATATCACTGCGTCTTTGGACATCATGCTGCATTCTTCTCTATATAAACACTTGATTCTGATGCATTTAGACTAAATTAATGCTTTTGAAATCTGCAGGTCACCTGATGGAGAAGATTGAATCTTTAAATCTGCTCCATAGAGCTTTCAGTGTATTTTTATTTAACTCAAAATATGAGTTACTCCTTCAGGTATGTTTTTGCTATTCCAGCAGGTTAAAATTTTGTGTCAATATTCTTGCATCCCATTATCATATTTTGGAGTCTTATATGACCATTTGGGTGATAATTTTTTGTTCTTATCTTTGTTATCATGCATAAATCAAAACGCTGACATGATTGTGGGTGAAACTTCTTTAATAGTCAAACAAAGCTAAAATGACTGCTATAAACCTCAGGAATTTTCCGAATCTTTTATTTCTTCAGTTTTTGATTAGGAATTAGAAAAGAGAACAAAAAACTCATTTGAATATTTTGTTTGTTACGATGATTTGTCTTATTTTCACTTTTGTTTGGACAGCAACGTTCTGCAACGAAAGTGACATTCCCTCTTGTGTGGACAAACACTTGCTGCAGCCATCCTCTTTACCGTGAATCTGAGCTTATTGATGAGGATGCTCTTGGTATGTATATTTACATGTTTTACGTTCTGTTTTGATCCACTTTATATTCTCAGTCGCTGCAATTTAGTCGTAATGGGTTTGTCTTCTACTTTCATTTGATTGTTAGGGGTGAGAAATGCCGCACAAAGAAAGCTTCTGGATGAGCTGGGCATTGTTGCTGAAGATGTGCCGGTTGATCAGTTCACCCCTCTTGGTCGCATACTCTACAAGGCACCTTCTGATGGCAAGTGGGGCGAGCATGAACGTAATGACCAACTTTATTCTGATTGTTTTACAATTCAATTGATTCAAGGTCTTGTTTAATCACGAGAGTTATCGAGAGTTATTGTTATATTCATGTTGATTGTTTTTGTCTCCTCATTTTGCAGTCGATTACTGCTCTTCATCGTCCGAGATGTTAAAGTCAATCCAAATCCGATGAAGTAGCTGATATCATATGTAACAGGGAACAACTGAAGGAACTTCTGAGAAAAGCAGATGCCGGAGAGGAAGGTTTGAAGTTATCACCTTGGTTCGACTGGTCGTCGACAATTTCTTGTTCAAATGTGGGATCATCTGAGAAGGGAACTCTCAAGGAAGTGGTAGACATGAAAACCATCCACAAGTTGACCTAAGAACTCAAGCAGTCGACCTGGGGTGATGAAATATATCGCCATACCCTCACCTTCCTCCAATAAATTCCACACTACAGAGCTATAAGTAATTCCCTTTCATCATTGTTGTCGTTACCTTATCTTTATTTATATGCAACTTTTTAAAGACTGTTTACCTGTTTTACTTGAGGAGCCCAAATTTTTGTTTGGAGAAACAGATTGTGATGAGCTTGTATTTGCACTCTTGTTTCCTCTAGTGATGTTTTGAAACTTAAATTTATAGCCCTAAGGAGTATGCTTGCTTTCTTTAAAGACGCTAAGAGTGTCGTAAAAGGGTAGTTTTGTAATCCATCCGAAACGCCCTGTTTCGGAAGTAAGCAAAGCCATAATAATAACTTTATAACTAAGTGGACGCAGTTTGGATGAAGGATGTTTGCGTGAAGCTAAAAAAAAAAAAAAAAAAAATAAATCAATGTAAGATTGAGCTCAAACGACAAATATTATCTCTGTTTTAAAACTTGGATCGGACCAGTCGGGCTGGGATTGGCAGGCTCTTCGGTCAAGTTTAGGGGGGTTTTCTGTATTTTTCAAACTTGTAGGGATTACTAATTTTTTGAGGGTATTTTGCAATAGTTTAAAAGTTTAGGGACCAACGAATAACAATTATTTGGAGCGTCTATGAAAAAAATTAAAATTTCAGCGCCTCATTTGTGATGTTATGGGTATTTTGGTAGTATACTAAAATTTAAGAGACCAATTAAAATTTTTTTAAATTATTTTATTGTTGGCGTAAATGATTCAATGGATTGGACCGATTGATCCGTAAACCGATCATTTTTCGGGTCTTACATCGGGTCGGATTTTAAAAAATGATATATAGTTGGTTTGAGTTTAGGCTCAACTTTAAGTTTAACTGTATGGGAGTAGAGATCACGGTCCAATCAACCTATCAATCAAGTTACTTAGCTTATTGACACCTATGAATCTAATGCACTTGTCTGACATTTCTATGCATTAAATATATTATATTTTATGGAAAAATTAAAAAGAAAAAAAAGGAAAAAAAAAAAAAAAAAAGGTAAAAGGTAAAAGATAGAAAGCAGATCACAATCTAAACAACGAAGCATAAACTGCCAAGCAGGTGAGCAAAAAGCGTAGGCCTTTAGGTGTTCGGCCCAATTAAATAATCAAAAGCCCACGTGAATTTAGATTCTGTTAATCTAAAAATAAGAAGAAAATTAAAAATGATAATTTCATGAGTTGTTACCTTTTTTTTTTTTTCTCACCTTATTATTCTTCCAACTTAAAAGAAAAACCCGAGTGGATCAAGTACCTGAAAAAATGGGGTCTAGTCAGAGAGGGAGTACCTCACAAATTCTAGATATGGAGAAGTTATGCACTAACACCGGCCTTATAGGGTCCGTTCCAGTTCTCAAAAACCAAAACTGGTATCATGCGGTTTCGACTTTGGTTTCATCGAGGTTTGGGTACTTGGTAGGAATTGAGACTGAACTGCAATTTTTGTACACTATTGTGAGTGTATTTGTATCTTTTGAGGGGTATTTGTTATTTTTAAAAAAGTTAGGGGTAATTGAAATTATCCTGGATACCCAGAACTAGAACTAGAACCGGAACCTATGTTTTAGGTTCTAATTTCTATATTCTAGGAATCAGAATCAGCCAGTTTCGATTGCAATTCCAAATCCAAGGAGGCGATCGATTCTGATTCTAATTCCTTTGATTTTGGGAAATTATATTTTTAATTTGGAGCTTTTTTTTTTTTAAAGGGTTTTACAATATTTTTAGGGTTGTAATTTGGGATAAGGATGGAGGTAGGAATGGTAACTTTCTAAGGCATTACTCTTTATAATATTTATATCATATTATTTATTTATTAAATTTATTTTATTATTTTATGTGTAATATTAAGATATTTGTATTTAAGATATTTGCTAATTCAATGAACTGAGGTCACTGTGACACCACCCAGGTAGCATCATTAACATCATGCAGCAGCCCATCATATCCTAGTATTAAATATCACATTGCATTATATTCATGTTTCTCACCTTCCACTAAAGCGCGTGGGCAATTTCATTGGGAAATTATTGAGAAACTTTTTTGCCTTTTTTTTTTTTTTTTGTTTAATAATTACATTTTGATTTCTAAGATTTAGTTTAAATTTTAAAAGTTTATATAATTTATAAGGTTATTAAAAAATTTCTTAATAATATTAAAACCCGTCTAAATATATTAAATAAAAAAATTAATATCGATAATAGATTCCTTTAATATTAAATGAATACGTTGAGATAAATAAAACAAAGTCTTGATTCTCAATATTTTTTAATTATCGTTTCCATTCAATTAAAAATAAATAATTTTTTTTTTTAAATTACAGTATAGGAAATAGAAATGTACTTTTGAAAATTTTTTAAACCAATTTCTGTTTTAGCTTTGAAAACTATTTAAAAATATTATATCACCACCTCTTTAAATTATTTGATTATCTCACCACTATTTTGTTCTTATTCCAAATACAAATGCGCATTTGCTTTCCTATTTTGAAAATTAGATTCTAAATTAAGAAACTATTTTAAACCCTATAAGTTTGTTAATTGACAAAAACACCTCCAACAACAAAATTATAAATTGACACTCTCATATATCCATAGTTGTCAGATTCTGGCAACCATCGTCGGTGCTGGTCAGAATATGTCACAACAACGCACTACCAGCCAGAACTAACCAGTAATGCACCGATTTGGTTGTCAACGATAACCATATCTTTGGCCATCGCTCCATGATGGAGCTGGTCAGAAGAGGCTAAATCGGTGCACGACTAGCCAGATCCGGCCGGTTGTGCATCGTAATGCCAAATTCCAGCAATGGTGATCGGAATCTGGCAACTGTGGGTGGATGTGGGTGTTTTTGTCATTTTACAAAATTTGTATATATTGAAGTGTTTAGTTAAATTAGCAAACTTATGGGGTTTTTTTGTTAATTTTTAAATTTTACCTTATAATAATCACTCAACTTTATCTAATAATAACATTTGAAAAATATTACTCAAAATAACTAAACAAACGCACCTAATCTCCCGAGGTATAATTAAATAACAAAAATCTCTCTATAATTATAGTAATAATAAAAATCCTTTTGCCGTTAATTTTTTTTGTATCAATATAAAAGGTAGAGAGGCAATATAATAAATATTCATTAACCCATCATGTTATAAATTCTAACACGAATCATTTTTTCTATAAATACAACTCATACGAGACACCTAAGTCATATAAGTAAAGATATCTATTCATCGATAAGAAAAATAAATAAGGTGAATGATGGTTGGATTGATTATAAAATGGAATCCGAAGTTATGAATAGTGATTAGATTGACGATAAAGAAATATAATTTTTCATTTAGTTCTCCAATATAACGATAATAAAAAGAATTGATAAACTTCTAAGCTTGACTTATAGTGATCTTTGCCAAAGAATGAATCTAGTTATTAAATGATTGAACAGTTGGGAGAAACTTACACTAACACTTAGTAATAACAGGGGATTTATGTATTTTTTTTTTTTTTTGTGATTGAGGCGTTTGGGTCGACTTATATATTTTTTCTATAGCTTTGCGTTTTTTTATACAACTTGATATGATAAAATATGATTGACTGATTTTCAATTAAAAATAAATTTTTATCCAATCATCTTTTGTTATATCAGATTGTATGAGAAATATTGTATAAAAATACCGTATATATAATATTACTCTTATATTATCTCTAAGGTCTCGGAGACAACTTTCTGCATGTTTGGCATAATATTTTTATCCCTATTCTGAATCCTATTCTCCAAATAATGTTTGGTACACTATTCCAGAAATATTACCCTATTTTTTTAAATTACATTTTAACCCCATAAGGTTATTAATTTTACTAAATACCCCCTGAAAAAAAGTTTAAAAATTAACAAAAACACCCCATCAACCCAACTTGTCAGATTCCGGCAACCACCGTCGGTGATAGCCGGAATCTGTACAAACGGCCTAACTTCCGACCAGAAATGGCCGGAAGTTCACCGCTGTGGCCTTTTCCGGCCAAATCCACCACGGATCTGGCCGGAAAAGGCTAGATCTGGCCGTCAGCGACGGCCAAAGAAATGGCCGTCGTTGACCGAAAACGACGGCCACATCTTTGGCCGTCGCTGACGGCCAAAGATGGCCCTCGTTTGGCCTTTTCCGGCCGTCGACGGCCATAACAGACCGTAGATCTGGCCTTTTCCGGCCAGATCCACCATAGATCTGGCCGGAAAAGGCCATAACGAAGTGTTACGGCACAGATCCGACTGGTCTGTGCCGTGACGAAATTTTCCGGTCAGATTCCGACGGTGGTGGCCGGAATCTGACACTGCAGGTGGTGGGGGTGTTTTTGTCATTTTATATGTTAGGGTCTTTAGTTAAATTAGTAAACCTAAGAGTTTTTTCACAAATTTTTAAAATTTACCTCGTAATACTCCCCTATCCAATAACCCAATACTATCCCTAAAATTCTATCCAAAATACTAAATCAAACGCACCCTTTACTATTTGATTACAATTCAGGGATTGAGAAAACTCATCATAAAAAAAATAAAATGTAATTTATATTCCTTAGAACTCTAGAATTAACAATCGGATAAATACATCCAAGAATTCATACCGTAGGCACCTACGAGTGGTTGGGATTTATGTTATTTATGAAGTCTCGAACTTTATTATTTGATTACAATTAGTGTAATTTATTTAATTTTATCTTTTTAATGCTGACAGCCTGACATCAATCACGTTTAAAAAAAAAAAAAAGATTTTTCACGCGCTTTACAGCGAAACTCAGACAGATCCACTTTTGTTCCTTCTGCAAATTGTTTCTTAAATTCATAAATCCAATCTCTTCTCCACCTCCTCCAACAGTACGCACCGCACTGCATCTTCAATTCACTCTCTCAAGTTCCCTCTGGTTCGCTCTTCGATCTAAGGTAGATTCAATCACCACCGTCCGATCACCTCCGTAATCTCTCTCTTATTTCCGATTGATTTGCCTTCCATGATGATGTGAAATATATTCGTTCTTCATATCCTGATTGCTGACCTGTGATGAATTTTAATTTTTATTGCTGATTGATTGAATTATTTCGTTATTTGGATTTGAGTTTGTATGTTTTTGAGTGATAAATAAATAGCTGTTTGAATTGAGATTTTTTCTGGAAAATTGCTGTTTGGATGGAAAATTTTAGAAAATACGTTTAAGTTTTAGTGAACCGTCACACTTGTAGCAGGGAAATGTAAGCTGTCATGGCACACTTTTGGAAAGTTTTCCATCCAAACAACAATACAGAAAATTTAAGCTGGAATTTTTTTGAAATTGTTATTTGGTTGGAATACTTTCCTGGAACGATTTGATGAAAAGTCGCACTGATAACATTGAGATGTTAGCTTGCCATTTCACACTCTTCCAGAATTTTTGCTGGAAAACTTTTGTTTGGATAGAAAATTTTCGAAATTTTTTTGGTAAAAGTTTCGAGAAATATCAGGTTTATAACATTGAAATTGGGTACTACCTTCAATAAATGAAACAAATCATCAGGTTTTAATATTTTTATATACTACCAGATTTGAAATAGTAGAAATAAAGTTATTAAGACTTAAGAGTTTCTTAGTTCAGTTCTTGGTAATTTTTTATGCTAGACTTCTTTTTTGAAAAGTTTCTATTTCAGTTAAAAATCTTTTAGATGTTCACCATCATGTTCAAATTGCATATTTTCTAGCTTGTCTGACTTATTTCGACTGTCTTTCCCTTCATGTTGTAGTGGAAAATATTTTCGAGTTTTCATCATAATTTACCATGTTTATTACAATTAGACCAATCCCTGTAGTGGTTAATGATGCATATTTCTCAGATGGATAATGTATGACACTGTTTGACAATTTCACAATGTTTTTGATTTTGTTTAGTGTAAAATTATGTCATGGAAAATGTTTGGCGTTATATGCTTTATTAGGAAGTGCAATACTGACATTTGCTATATCCCTTTTAATGATTCAGATACATGGTCTTTTGCAATGTCTGCCAAGAAGACTGCAAACGTCCAGTTTTCATCTTGGCCATTTGAATAGGAATTCCTGTATTGGATTCCAGGGTTGTTTATTGTTTTTCAGAAACTGTCAGTATTTTATTTTACGGCTTTCATGTTTTGGCTCAACATTTGAAAGATGTTGAATGACTTATTGATTATGTTTAATATCAAATTCTCCTTTTTTTAGTGTGCTTTGCCAATGCCTATTAGCAGATTGAATTTTGATGCTTTTTTTTTCCCCTGAAGGTGCTTCGATAAATGGCATTAGTTACAACTGCTGAAGTTTGTGATGCAAACCCACAGCTAATAGTGAGTGGTGAACTTCGAGCTCTTCAGCCTCTTTTTCAGATTTATGGTCGGCGCCAAGTCTTTTCCGGACCAGTAGTTACTCTCAAGGTTTTTGAAGACAATGTTTTGATTCGTGAGTTTCTTGAGGAGAAAGGCAACGGCAGAGTTCTTGTCGTTGATGGGGGTGGGAGTCTGAGGTGTGCTATACTGGGTGGCAACCCTGTTGTACAAGCACAGAACAACGGATGGGCAGGAATAGTTGTGAACGGCTGTATCAGAGATGTCGATGAGATCAATGGTTGTGATATCGGCGTGAGAGCTCTCGCCTCTCATCCGATGAAAGCCAACAAGAAGGGGATTGGCGAGAAACATGTGCCGATAACCATTGGTGGAACAAGGATCTGTGATGGGGAATGGCTCTATGCAGACACTGACGGCATCTTGATTTCTCGAGCAGAGTTGGCGGTCTGAGTCTGTTAACAGAGAGTGCAAGGAAATTGCAGGTACCGTGCACGGCAAGCATGCCGTGCCAGAGCCCCTATTGTTGTGCTTTATAAGCAGCTTACGCTCTTGCGTGATGATGGGTAGTTTGTCAATTTGTTTTTGATTATCCTGTAATATTAGCTTTAAGTGTTGTTTCCAACTTTCCATTATGGATCTGACGGTGATAAGAATAATTTATTAAAGTGATTTTTGTTCCTAGTTTCAAATATTAATTCATTTTTGAGAATTTAGTGACAAAATTTAATGCTTAATCAAATTAAAAAATACAATGATAAAAAGAAAAAAAAAAAAGGATAATAACAATATACCCCCATCAGGTGGTAACAGGTGTAACACCTTATTAACAAAGGGGTTTTTTGTTAATTCATAAACTTGGAAGTTGATTTTTGTTAATTAAGAAAACCTCTGATAAATGCTACTCTTTTCCAGGGGCCTGAGCATATATAGTCCACTCAATAATCATATTTTAAAAAATGTACTGGTACAAATTTAGCCAACAAGTTTACTGATTTATCAATTATACCCTTTATAAAAAAATTAAATGATATATTTTTAAAATATAATGCTAGACTATTTTAAACTTAATAGTCTAATTCGAGTCCAACATTTAACTGTATGATTTAATAGTTTAATTAAAGCATGTTAGTTAGTACTAAACTTGGTAGTCTAGCGTATTTTGACTATTTTTATCTTTATTAGTTTTATTAAAGACAATTAAGTTAAATAACGTGATTTTATAGTTAAATCTGCCTTTTAAACAAAACTTTGATATTTTGAGAATTAAGAATTGAGATTAATTAAAAAAGACTATATATAGCAATATCTCTTTTTCATATTCTGTTACATTCTTTGAACGGTTACCAATAAATTTGGATGGATGGGCCTAGCCCCTGGTTGGCATGCCAAAGTACAGTCAGGCTCAGACTTGACAGTGGGCTGGGTCGGACCTAGCTAGCCATCAATGCTCGTAAGGTCTGCGGACGAATGAAAATTACAGGTATGGAAAAATAAAAAATGGGAACATTTTGTTTTATTTATTAATTCAAATATTTGTTTGTTTGATAAAAATAAATTACTAAAATTTTGGAGAAATTAATCACACATGCATAAATTAAAAAAAAAAAAAAAGGGTTTCAAATTTAAAATTGGAAAAAGTGTATGTAAATAAAAAACCTAATTAATATTAAATGGAATTTTTTTTTTTAAATATATTTGTTGATGCTTGATTTTGACACCAACTATTCGCACGTGAAAAATGTAAAGAGAATTAGAAGTCATACGTGATATGAGAGTACTGAATTTAATAAAAGGTAAAAGACAATGTTTAAAGTCGTTCGAATGCTCAAAACTGAATCCTACGTCCACTGATATTGTATTAATGAAAGTAAGGCAGGTCGCATTCAGCGAGTTGATTTACAGCTTAGAGAATACAAGAGAGAGAGAGAGAGTAAGCTATTCTAGAGTAAAATTAGCTCATCCCGCAAATGAGAGGGAATGTCTCTATTTATAGTGAGATAAATCAAGGTAATGATTATTAAATCTGTAAGTTGGTGGGTACCATGCAAATCCTTCTCTGCATCCCATTGCTCACATGCCCGATTGATTTCCTCGACTTATGCAGGGATTGGACACGTGAACGATTTTCAACCATCCGCTAACTTGTCACTCACCCACTGCACTGACAGAGACATGCAACTTATGTCATTATGCGACGTGACTGCACCTCAACAGTTGCAGAACCTTTCAAAGTTTTGACTACCCTATGTTGATAAGACTTCGCGTCAGCCCTACTTTTTCATTTCAGGCATAACAATATTCTATGAGGGCCGCTGGTAAATTAGATCGGGTTTAACAATATTCAATCAATCTTTGTTTCAATAGCTTCGATACGTCGTTATATTTAGGCTCAAGCCCAACGACTAGATGGAATGGGTCAGCTAGCTACAAGGCCCGTTAACCCGCTGGCTTGGTCCATTAGGCCCACTGACTTTACCCATTAGGCTCAACTTCGTCTAGCCTAACCTAACTTGAACCCAACCCAATTATCTATTTAACATGTGATGAGATTAATATGCATAAACGCCACATTATAAAAAAATAATTAATTAAAATAATATAATTATAAAATGGATAAATTAAATAAAAAAAAAAAAATTAGGTAGAAATGTGATCCTGTCTTAGCGTAGGATTTGGTTTGATTCATACGGTGAAGCAACAAATCTTGAAAGAGGTTAGATTTAGATCTTAACTACTCGGTTGTTAAAATAGCGCACGCCCATAGTTTGT
The DNA here is from genome assembly GCF_008641045.1 of Pistacia vera. Classification (NCBI taxonomy): domain Eukaryota; kingdom Viridiplantae; phylum Streptophyta; class Magnoliopsida; order Sapindales; family Anacardiaceae; genus Pistacia; species Pistacia vera. The sequence goes on along the minus strand of NW_022196072.1, from coordinate 326,982 downwards.
TTCGTCAAATAACTAACACGTGAATTATCTCTCTCCAAATGTTGTAAGCGAACACGTGGATAATAACACAAGGTACCACGTCATTCGTACGTTAACTCTTAATCCCTCCATTTGTCGAATTTTGTACAAAATAATTAATTTTAATAAAGTCGTATAAAATTTCTTTTTGTTAAAGTACGAGGTTACGACGAGTGTTGAATCCCTTGGATTAAGGTTGGAATATTCGTGGTATTTTAATTTTGTTATTTTCGTACTATACTATGACTCCGAGGAGAATTTTTTTTTTCTTTTTTTAAGTAAATTACTTTTTCTCGCCCAAAGTTTTCTTTAGTGACAATTTCCTACTCGTTTATGTTGTAATATTATATTTTTTTTTTGGATTTAAGATATTGCTAATTCAATGAACCGAGGACACTTTGTGACACCACCAGGTAGCTATCATTAACATCATGCAGCCATCATATCCTACTATTAAATATCAAATTATTCAGTTTTCGCACCTTCACTAAAGCGCGGTGGCAATTTCATTGGAAATTATTGAGAAACTTTTTTGCCTTTTTTTTTTTTTTTTTGTTTAATAATTACATTTTGATTTCTAAGATTTAGTTTAAATTTTAAAAGTTTATATAATTATAAGGTTATTAAAATTTCTTAATAATATTAAAACCCGTCTAAAATATTAAATAAAAAAATTAAATCGATAATAGATTCCTTTAATTTAAATGAATACGTTGAGATAAATAAAACAAAGTCTTGATTCTCAATATTTTTTAATTATCGTCCATTCAATTAAAAATAAATATTTTTTTTAAATTACAGTATAGGAAATAGAAATGTACTTTTGAAAATTTTTTAAACCAATTTCGTTTTAGCTTTGAAAACTATTTAAAAATATTATATCAACACCTCTTTAAAATTTTGATTATCTCACCACTATTTTGTTCTTATTCCAAATACAATGCGCATTTGCTTTCCTATTTTGAAAATTAGATTCTAAATTAAGAAACTATTAAACCCTATAAGTTTGTAATTGACAAAAACACCTCCAACAACAAAAATTATAAATTGACACTCTCATATATCCATAGTTGTCAGATTCTGGCAACCATCGTCGGTGCTGGTCAGAATATGTCAAACACACACTACCACCAGAAATAACCAGTAATGCACCGATTTGGTTGTCAACGATAACCATACTTTGGCCATCGCTCCATGATGGAGCTGGTCAGAAGAGGCTTAAATCGGTGAGAATAGCCAGATCCGGCCGGTTGTGCATCGTAATGCCAAATTCCAGCAATGGTGATCGGAATCTGGCAACTGTGGGTGGATGTGGGGTTTTTGTCATTTTACAAAATTGATATATTGAAGTGTTTAGTTAAATTAGCAAACTTATGGGGTTTTTTGTTAATTTTTAAATTTTACCTTATAATAATCACTCAACTTTATCTAATAATAACATTTGAAAAAATACTCCAATAACTAAACAAACGCACCTAATCTCCGAGGTATAATAAATAACAAAAATCTCTCTATAATTATAGTAATAATAAAAATCCTTTTGCCGTAATTTTTTTTGTATCAATATAAAAGGTAGAGAGGCAATATAATAAATATTCATTAACCCATCGTTATAAATTCTAACAAGAATCATTTTTTCTATAAATACAACTCATACGAGACACCTAAGTAAATAAGTAAAGATATCTATTCATCGATAAGAAAATAAATAAGGTGAATGTGGTTGGATTGATTATAAAATGGAATCCGAAGTTATGAATAGTGATTGATTGACGATAAAGAAATATAATTTTCATTTAGTTCTCCAATATAACGATAATAAAGAATTGATAAACTTCTAAGCTTGACTTATAGTGATCTTTGCCAAAGAATGAATCTAGTTATTAATGATTGAACAAGGGAGAAACTTACACTAACACTTAGTAATAACAGGGGATTTAGTATTTTTTTTTTTTTGTGATTGAGGCGTTTGGGTCGACATATATTTTTTCTATAGCTTTGCGTTTTTTATACAACTTGATATGATAAATATGATTGACTGATTTTCAATTAAAAAATAATTTTTATCCAATCATCTTTTGTTTATCAGATTGTATGAGAAATATTGTATAAAAATACCGTATATATATATACTCTTATATTATCTCTAAGGTCTCGGAGACAACTTTTCGCATGTTTGGCATAATATTTTTATCCCTATTCTGATCCTATCTTCCAAATAATGTTTGGTACACTATTCCAGAAATATTAACCTATTTTTTTAATTAAATTTTAACCCATAAGGTTATTATTTTACTAAATACCCCCTGAAAAAAAGTTTAAAATTAACAAAAACAACCCATCAACCCAACTTGTCAGATTCCGGCAACCACCGTCGGTGATAGCCGGAATTGTACAAAGGCCTAACTTCCGACCAGAAATGGCCGGAAGTTCACGCTGTGGCCTTTTCCGGCCAAATCCACCACGGATCTGGCCGGAAAAGGCTGATTGGCCGTCAGCGACGGCCAAAGAAATGGCCGTCGTTGACCGAAAACGACGGCCACATCTTTGGCCGTCGCTGACGGCCAAAGATGGCCCTCGTTTGGCCTTTTCCGGCCGTCGACGGCCATAACAGACCGTAGATCTGGCCTTTTCCGGCCAGATCCACCATAGATCTGGCCGGAAAAGGCCATAACGAAGTGTTACGGCACAGATCGACTGGTCTGTGCCGTGACGAAATTTTCCGGTCAGATTCCGACGGTGGTGGGCGGAATCTGACACTGGGTGGTGGGGGTGTTTTTGTCATTTTTATGTTAGGGTCTTAGTTATTAGTAAACTAAGAGTTTTTTCACAAATTTTTAAAATTACCGTAATACTCCCCTATCCAATAACCCAATACTATCCCTAAAATTCTATCCAAAATACTAAATCAAACGCACTTTACTATTGATTACAATTCAGGGATTGAGAAAAATCATCAAAAAAAAATAAAATGTAATTTATATTCCTAGAAACTCTAGAATTAACAATCGGATAAATACATCCAAGATTCATACCGTAGGCACCTACGAGTGGTTGGGATTTATGTTATTATGAAGTCTCGAACTTTATTATTTGATTACAATTAGTGTAATTTTAATTTTATCTTTTTAATGCTGACAGCCTGACATCAATCACGTTTAAAAAAAAAAAAAGATTTTTCACGCGCTTTACAGCGAAACTCAGACAGATCCACTTTTGTCTTCTGCAAATTGTTTCTTAAATTCATAAATCCAATCTCTTCCCACCTCCTCCAACAGTACGCACCGCACTGCATCTTCAATCACTCTCTCAAGTTCCCTCTGGTTCGCTCTTCGATCTAAGGTAGATTCAATCACCCGTCCGATCACCTCCGTAATCTCTCTCTTATTTCCGATTGATTGCCTTCCATGATGATGTGAAATATATTCGTTCTTCATATCCTGATTGCTGACCTGTGATGAATTTTATTTTATTGCGATTGATGAATATTTCGTATTTGGATTTGATTTTGTATGTTTTTGAGTGATAAATAAATAGCCGTTTGAATGAGAATTTTCCTGGAATATTGCTGTTTGGATGGAAATTTTTTTAAATTTGTCACACTGTAACAGGGAAATGTAAGCTGCACGATACACTTTTGGAAAGTTCCATCCAAACAACAATACAGAAAATTTAAGCTGGAATTTTTTGAAATTGTTATTGGTTGGAATACTTTCCTGGAACGATTTGATGAAAAGTCGCACTGATAACATTGAGATGTTAGCTTGCCATTTCACACTCTTCCAGAATTTTTGCTGGAAACTTTTGTTTGGATAGAAAATTTTCGAAATTTTTTTGGTAAAAGTTTCGAGAAATATCAGGTTTATAACATGAAATTGGGTACTACCTTCAAAAATGAAACAATCATCAGGTTTTAATATTTTTATATACTACCAGATTTGAAATAGTAGAAATAAAGTATTAAGACTTAAGAGTTTCTTAGTTCAGTTCTTGGTAATTTTTTATGCTAGACTTCTTTTTGAAAAGTTTCTATTTCAGTTAAAAATCTTTTAGAGTTCACCATCATGTTCAAATTGCATATTTTCTAGCTTGTCTGACTCATTTGGACTGTCTTTCCTTCATGTTGTAGTGGAAAATTTTCGAGTTTTCATATAATTACCATGTTTATTACAATTAGACCAATCCTGTGTGGTTAAGATGCATATTCTCAGATGGATATGTATGCACTGTTTGACAATTTCACAATGTTTTTGATTTTGTTTAGTGTAAAATTTGGCATGGAAAATGTTTGGCGTTATATGCTTTATTAGGAAGTGCAATACTGACATTTGCTATATCCCTTTAATGATTCAGATACATGGTCTTTTGCAATGTCTGCCAAGAAGACTGAAACGTCCAGTTTTCATCTTGGCATTTGATAGGAATTCCTGTATTGGATTCCAGGGTTGTTTATTGTTTTTCAGAAACTGTCAGTATTTTATTTTACGGCTTTCATGTTTTGGCTCAACATTTGAAGATGTTGAATGACTTATTGTATGTTTAATATCAAATTCTCCTTTTTTAGTGTGCTTTGCTAATGCCTATTAGCAGATTGAATTTTGATGGTTTTTTCCCTGAAGGTGCTTCGATAAATGGCATTAGTTACAACTGCTGAAGTTTGTGATGCAAACCCACAGCTAATAGTGAGTGGTGAATTCGAGCTCTCAGCCTCTTTTCAGATTTATGGTCGGCGCCAAGTCTTTTCCGGACCAGTAGTTACTCTCAAGGTTTTTGAGACAATGTTTTGATTCGTGAGTTTCTTGAGGAGAAAGGCAACGGCAGGAGTCTTGTCGTTGATGGGGGTGGGAGGTCTGAGGTGTGCTATACTGGGTGGCAACCCTGTTGTACAAGACAGAACAACGGATGGGCAGGAATAGTTGTGAACGGCTGTATCAGAGATGTCGATGAGATCAATGGTTGTGATATCGGCGTGAGAGCTCTCGCCCTTCATCCGATGAAAGCCACAAGAAGGGGATTGGCGAGAAACATGTGCCGATAACCATTGGTGGAACAAGGATCTGTGATGGGGAATGGCTCTATGCAGACACTGACGGCATCTTGATTCCGGGCAGAGTGTCGGTCTGAGTCTGTTAACAGAGAGGCAAGGAAATCCAGGTACCGGTGCCGCCCTATTGTTGTGCTTTATAAGCAGCTTACGCTCTTGCGTGATGATGGGTAGTTTGTCAATTTGTTTTGATTATCCTGTAATATTAGCTTAAGGTGTTATTGACACCTATGAATCTAATGCACGTGTCTGACATGTTATATGCAATTAAATATATTATATTTTATGGAAAAATTAAAAAGAAAAAGAAAAAGTGAAAAAAGAAAAGTAAAAGGTAGAAAGCAGATCACAATCTAAACTACGAAGCATAAACTGCCAAGCAGGTGAGCAAAAAGCGTTGGCCCAATTAAATAATCAAAAGCCCACGTGAATTTAGATTTTATTAATCTTAAAATAAGAAGAAAATTAAAAATGATAATTCCATGGGTCGTTACCTTTTTTTTTTTTTTTTTTTTCTCACCTTATTATTCTTCCGACTTAAAAGAAAAACCTGAGTGGGTCGACATGAAAAAAAATAAAAAAATCAGGTCTAGTAGGAGAGGGAATCCTTGGAAAATTCTAGATATGGAGAAATTATGCACTAACAATGACCTTATAGGGTCGGTTCTTTTTCTCAAAAACCGAAACCATACTATGTGATTTTGGTTCTAGTTCAATTACTACAGTAACTGAAATCAAAACCGAGATTCAAGTACCCTAATAGGAACTGTGATTGAATTGTAATTTTTATAAATTACTAGGGGTGTATTTGTAATTTCTAAAAAGTAAGGGGTAATTGAAATTATCCCGAGTACCTGAAACCAGAATCTATGTTTCAAGTTCCGGTTCTTGGCTTCTAAAAACTGGAACAGGAACCGGCTAGTTCTGGTTCCGATTCCAAATCCAAGGAACTGGCTAGTTCTGGTTTCGGTTTCAATTTCTTTGATTTTGGGTGGATACACAAATCCGCTTACCCCTTACTATATGGCATTCCCTACATAGGGATACTTGCTGGAGGGGACAAATGTGGTATGGTTCAGTTTTTGCGCATAATCGAATCAATTCGTACCATACAAGCAAAAATTCTAAGAAAAACCATACAATACCGTGTAAGTTTAAAAACCGAACTAAAAAAATTTTATACTTTTAATTTGAAGCTTTTTGATTTTTTTTTTTTTAAAGGGTTTTACAATATTTTTAGGGTTGTAATTTGGGATAAGGATGGAGGCAGGGATGGTAACTTTCTAAGGCATTACTCTTTATAATATTGTATCATTTTTTATTTATTTGTTAAATTACACATTATTTTTACTATTTTTAAAAGGTTGTTTTATGTGTAATATTTATTTTTTTTTTCTTGGATTTAAGATATTTGCTAATTCAATGAACCGAGGACACTTTGTGACACCACCAGGTAGCTATCATTAAATCATGCAGCATCATATCCTACTATTAATATCAAATTATTCATGTTTCGCACCTTCCACTAAAGCGCGTGGGCAATTTCATTGGGAAATTATTGAGAAACTTTTTTGCCTTTTTTTTTTTTTTTTGTTTAATAATTACATTTTGATTTCAAGATTTAGTTAAATTTTAAAGTTTATATAATTTATAAGGTTATTAAAAAATTCTTTATAATATTAAAACCCGTCTAAAATATATAAATAAAAAAATTAATATCGATAATAGATCCTTTAATATAAATGAATACGTTGAGATAAATAAAACAAAGTCTTGATTCTCAATATTTTTAATTATCGTTTCATTCAATTAAAAATAAATAATTTTTTTTTTTAAATACAGTATAGGAAATAGAAATGTACTTTTGAAAATTTTTTAAACCAATTTCTGTTTTAGTTTGAAAACTATTTAAAAAAAATTATATCACCACCTCTTTAAATTATTGTTATATCACACTATTTTGTTCTTATTCCAATACAAATGGCATTGCTTTCCTATTTGAAAATTAGATTCTAAATTAAGAAACTATTTTAAACCCTATAAGTTTGTTAATTGACAAAAACACTCCAACAAACAAATATAAATTGACACTCTCATATACCATAGTTGTCAGATTCTGGCAACCATCGTCGGTGCTGGTCAGAATATGTCACAACAACGCACTACCAGCCAGAACTAACCAGTAATGCACCGATTTGGTTGTCAACGATAACCATACTTTGGCCATCGCTCCATGATGGAGCTGGTCAGAAGAGGCTAAATCGGTGCACGACTAGCCAGATCCGGCGGTTGTGCATCGTATGCCAAATTCCAGCAATGGTGATCGGAATCTGGCAACTGTGGGTGGATGTGGGGTTTTTGTCATTTTACAAAATTTGTATATATTGAAGTGTTTAGTTAAATAGCAAACTTATGGGGTTTTTTTTGTTAATTTTTAAATTTTACCTTATAATAATCACTCAACTTATCTAATAATAACATTTGAAAATATTACTCAAAATAACTAAACAAACGCACCTAATCTCCCGAGGTATAATTAAATAACAAAATCTTCTATAATTATAGTATAATAAAAATCCTTTTGCCGTTAATTTTTTTGTATCAATATAAAAGGTAGAGAGGCAAAATAATAAATATTCATTAACCCATCATGTTATAAATTCTAACACGAATCATTTTTTTCTTAAATACAACTCATACGAGACACCTAAGTCATATAAGTAAAGATCTATTCATCGATAAGAAAAATAATAGGTGAATGATGGTTGGATTGATATAAAGGAATCCGAAGTTATGATAGTGATAGATTGACGATAAAGAAATATATTTTCATTTAGTCTCCAAAAACGATATAAAAGAATTGATAAACTTCTAAGACTTGACTATAGTGATCTTTGCCAAAGAATGAATCTAGTTATTAATGATTGAACAGTTGGGAGAAACTTACACTAACACTTAGTAATAACAGGGGATTTATGTATTTTTTTTTTTTTGTGATTGAGGCGTTTGGGTCGACTTATATATTTTTTCTATAGCTTTGCGTTTTTATACAACTTGATATGATAAAATATGATTGACTGATTTTAATTAAAAATAAATTTTTATCCAATCACTTTTGTTATATCAGATTGTATGAGAAATATTGTATAAAATACCGTAATATAATAACTCTTATTTATCTCTAAGGTCTCGGAGAAAACTTTCTGCATGTTTGGCATAATATTTTATCCCTATTCTGAATCCTATTCTCCAAATAATGTTGGTACACTATTCCAGAAATATTACCCTATTTTTTAAATTACATTTTAACCCCATAAGGTTATTAATTTTACTAAATAACCCTGAAAAAAAGTTTAAAAATTAAAAAAAACACCCCACAACCAACTTGCAGATTCGGCAACACGTCGGTGATAGCCGGAATCTGTACAAACGGCCTAACTTCCGACCAGAAATGGCCGGAAGTTCACCGCTGTGGCCTTCCGGCCAAATCCACCACGGATCTGGCGGAAAAGGCTAGATCTGGCCGTCAGCGACGGCCAAAGAAATGGCGTCGTTGACCGAAAACGACGGCCACATCTTTGGCGCGTGCCGGCCAAGATGGCCCTCGTTTGGCCTTTTCCGGCCGTCGACGGCATAACAGACCGTAGATCTGGCCTTTTCCGCCAGATCCACCATAGATCTGGCCGGAAAAGGCCATAACGAAGTGTTACGGCACAGATCCGACTGGTCTGTGCCGTGACGAAATTTTCCGGTCGATTCGACGGTGGTGGCCGGAATCTGACACTGCAGGTGGTGGGGGTGTTTTTGTCATTTTATATGTTAGGGTCTTAGTTAAATTAGTAAACCTAGAGTTTTTTCACAAATTTTAAAATTTACCTCGTAATACTCCCCTATCCAATAACCCAATACTACCCTAAAATTCTATCCAAAATACTAAATCAAACGCACCCTTTACTATTGATTACAATTCAGGGATTGAGGAAACTCATCATAAAAAAAATAAAATGTAATTTTATTCTTAGAACTCTAGAATTAACAATCGGAAAATACATCCAAGAATTCATACCGTAGGCACCTACGTGGTGGGATTTATGTTATTTATGAAGTCTCGAACTTTATTATTGATACAATTAGTGTAATTTATTTAATTTTACTTTTTAAGCTGACAGCCTGACATCAATCACGTTTAAAAAAAAAAAAAGATTTTTCACGCGCTTTACAGCGAAACTCAGACAGATCCACTTTTGTTCCTTCTGCAAATTGTTTCTTAAATTCATAAATCCAATCTTTCTCCACCTCCTCCAACAGTACGCACCGCACTGCATCTCAATTCACTCTCTCAAGTTCCCTCTGGTTCGCTCTTCGATCTAAGGTAGATCAATCACCACCGTCCGATCACCTCCGTAATCTCTCTCTTATTTCCGATGATTTGCTTCCATGATGATGTGAAATATATTCGTTTCATATCCTGAGCGACCTGTGATGAATTTTAATTTTTATTGTGATTGATTGAATTATTTCGTTATGGATTTGATTTGTATGTTTTTGAGTGAGTAAATAAATAGCGTTTGAATTGAGAATTTTCCTGGAATATTGCTGTTGGATGGAAATTTTTTAAATTTGTCACAATTGTAACAGGGAAAGTAAGCTGCCACGATACACTTTGGAAAGTTTTCCATCCAAACAACAATACAGAAATTTAAGCTGGAATTTTTTTGAAAGTTATTTGGTTGGAATAACTTTCTGGAACGATTTGATGAAAAGTCGCACTGATACATTGAGATGTTAGCTTGCCCTTTCACACTCTTCCAGAATTTTGCTGGAAAACCTGTTTGGATAGAAAATTTTGAAATTTTTTTGGTAAAAGTTTCGAGAAATATCAGGTTTATAACATTGAATGGGTACTACCTTCAATAAATGAAACAAATCATCAGGTTTTAATATTTTATATACTACCAGATTTGAAATAGTAGAAATAAAGTTATAAGACTTAAGAGTTTCTTAGTTCAGTTCTTGGTAATTTTTATGCTAGACTTCTTTTTTGAAAAGTTTCTATTTCAGTTAAAATCTTTTAGATGTTCACCATCATGTTCAAATTGCATATTTCTAGCTTGTCTGACTCATTTGGACTGTCTTTCCCTTCATGTTGTAGTGGAAAATTTTTCGAGTTTTCATCATAATTTACCATGTTTATTACAATTAGACCAATCCCTGTAGTGGTTAATGATGCATATTTCTCAGATGGATAATGTATGACACTGTTTGACAATTCACAATGTTTTGATTTGTTTAGTGTAAAATTATGTCATGGAAAATGTTTGGCGTTATATGCTTTATTAGGAAGTGCAATACTGACATTGCTATATCCCTTTTAATGATTCAGATACAGGTCTTTTGCAATGTCTGCCAAGAAGACTGCAAACGTCCAGTTTTCATCTTGGCCATTGAATAGGAATTCCTGTATGGATTCCAGGGTTGTTTATTGTTTTTCAGAAACTGTCAGTATTTTATTTACGGCTTCATGTTTGGCTCAACATTTGAAAGATGTTGAAGACTTATTGATTATGTTTAATATCAAATTCTCCTTTTTTAGTGTGTGCTGCTAATGCCTATTAGCAGATTGAATTTTGATGGTTTTTTTCCCTGAAGGTGCTTCGATAATGGCATTAGTTACAAATGCTGAAGTTTGTGATGCAAACCCACAGCTAATAGTGAGTGGTGACTTCGAGCTCTTCAGCCTTTTCAGATTATGGTCGGCGCCAAGTCTTTTCCGGACCAGTAGTTATCTCAAGGTTTTTGAAGACAATGTTTGATTGTGAGTTTCTTGAGGAGAAAGGCAACGGCAGAGTTCTTGTCGTTGATGGGGGTGGGAGTTGAGGTGTGCTATACTGGGTGGCAACCCTGTTGTACAGCACAGAACAACGGATGGGCAGGAATAGTTGTGAACGGGGTATCAGAGATGTCGATGAGATAATGGTTGTGATATCGGCGTGAGAGCTCTCGCCTCTCATCCGTGAAAGCCAACAAGAAGGGGATTGGCGAGAAACATGTGCCGATAACCATTGGGGACAAGGATCTGTGAGGGGAATGGCTCTATGCAGACATGACGGCATCTGATTTCCCGGGCAAAGTTGTCGGTCTGAGTCTGTTAACAGAGAGTGCAAGGAAAATCCAGGTACCGGTGCCGCCCCTATTGTGCTTTAAAGCAGCTACGCTCTTGCGTGATGATGGGTAGTTTGTCAATTGTTTTTGATTATCCTGTATATTAGCCTTTAAGTGTTGTTTCCAACTTTCCATTATGGATTGACGGTGATAAGAATAATTTATTAAAGTGATTTTTGTTCCTAGTTTCAAATTTTAATTCATTTATGAGAATTTAGTGACAAAATTAATGCTTAATAAATTAAAAAATACATGAAAAAAGAAAAAAAAAGGATAATAACAATATACCCCAGGTGGTAACAGGTGTAACACCTTAAACAAAGGGGTTTTTTGTTAATTCATAAACTTGGAAGTTGATTTTTGTTAATTAAGAAAACCTCTGATAAATGCTACTCTTTTCCAGGGGCCTGAGCATATATAGTCCACTCAATAATCATATTTTAAAAAATGTACAGGTTTTATTAAAGGACAAATTTAGCCAATAAGTTTACTGATTTATCAATTATACCCTTTATAAAAAATTAAATGATTATTTTTAAAATATAATGCTAGACTATTTTAAACTTAATAGTCTAATTCGAGTCAACATTTAACTGTAGATTTAATAGTTAATTAAAGCATGTTTTATTGTACTAAACTTGGTAGTCTAGCGTATTTTGACTATTTTTATCTTTATTAGTTTTATTAAAGACAATTAAGTAATAACGTGATTTTATAGTTAAATCTGCCTTTAAACAAAACTTTGATATTTTGAGAATTAAGAATGAGATTAATTAAAAAGACTAATATAGCAATATCTCTTTTTCATATTCAGTTACATTCTTTGAACGGTTACCAATAAATTTGGATGGATGGGCCTAGCCCCTGGTTGGCATGCCAAAGTACAGTCATGGCTCAGACTTCACAGTGGGCTGGTCGGGCCTAGCTAGCCCTCAATGCTCGTAAGGTCTGCGGACGAATGAAAATTACAGGTATGGAAAATAAAAAAATGGGAACATTTGTGTTTATATTAATTCAAATATTTGTTTGTTTGATAAAATAATTACTAAAATTTTGGAGAAATTAATCACACAGATAAATAAAAAAAAAAAAAAAGGGTTCAAATTTAATTGGAAAAAGTGTATGTAAATAAAAAACCTAATAATATTAAAGGAATTTTTTTTTTTAAATATATTTGTGATGCTTGATTTTGACACCAACTATTCGCACGTGAAAAATGTAAAGAGAATTAGAAGTCATACGTGATAGAGAGTAATGAATTTATAAAAGGTAAAAGACAATGTTTAAAGTCGTTCGAATGCTCAAAACTGAATCCTACGTCCACTGATATTGTATTAATGAAAGTAAGGCAGGTCGCATTCAGCGAGTTGATTACAGCTTAGAGAATACAAAGAGAGAGAGAGAGAGTAAGTATTCTAGAGTAAATTAGCTCATCCCGCAAATGAGAGGGAATGTCTCTATTATAGTGAGATAAATCAAGGTAATGATTATTAAATCTGTAAGTTGGTGGGTACCATGCAAATCCTTCTCTGCATCCCATTGCTCACATGCCCGATTGATTTCCTCGACTTATGAGGGATTGGACACGTGACGATTTTCAAACATCCGCTAACTTGTCACTCACCCATGCCACTGACAGAGACATGCAACTTATGTCATTATGCGACGTGACTGCACCTCAACAGTTGCAGAACCTTTCAAAGTTTTGACTACCCTGTTGATAAGACTTCGCGTCAGTTTTTCATTTCAGGCATAACAATATCTATGAGGGCCGCTGTAAATTAGATCGGGTTAACATATTCAATCAATCTTTGTTTCAAAGCTCGATACGTCGTTATATAGGCTCAAGCCCAAGACTAGATGGAATGGTCAGCTAGCACAAGGCCCGTTAACCGCTGGCTTGGTCCATTAGGCCCACTGACTTTACCCATTAGGCTAACTTCGTAGCCTAACCTAACTTGAACCCAACCCAATTATCTATTTAACACGTGATTAGATTAATATGCATAAACGCACATTATAAAAAATAATAATTAATATAATATAATTAAAATGGTAAATTAAAAAAAAAAAATAGTAGAAATGTGATCCTGTCTTAGCGAGGATTTGGTTTGATTCATACGGTGAAGCAAAATCTGAAAGAGGTTAGATTTAGATCTAACTACTCGGTGTTTAATAGCGCACGCCCATAGGTTGTTTCGTCAATAACTAACACGTGATTATCTCTCTCCAAATGTGTAAGCGAACGTGGATAACAACACAAGGTACCACGTCATTCGTACGATAACTCTTAATCCCTCCATTTGTCGAATTTTGTACAAAATAATAATTTTAATAAAGTTGTATAAAATTTCTTTGTTAAAGTACGAGGTTACGACGAGTGTGAATCCCTGGATTAAGGTTGGAATATTCGTGGTATTTTAATTTTGTTATTTTCGTACTATACTATGACTCCGAGGAGAATTTTTTTTTTTTTTCTTTTTTTTAGTAAACTATTTTCTCGCCCAGTTTTCTTTAGTGACAATTTCCTACCAAACAAGTTTTAAAAGATCACTTTTATATCCAAAGTTTATATTATAATACCACACTTTATTTTCTCAACGCGCGTTCAGTGAATACAAGATGAGGTGAGAGAGGTTTTGTAGAGTGAAGACTGGTAGATCGAATGGTGGGTGAGTGGTAACTAATTGAATAAACCGTTGAAATCAGTCGAAAATCAACTAAAAACAAGAAATCATAGTTTTATGGTGACGAAATCGATAAGAAATCAAGTAGCGAAGTGAGAAGGATTTTGTAAAAAAGATACTTTTGTACAGAAGATACTGAAAGTTTAAATGGTGGTAACAGAGGATTTTTCTCAGCTTGAATGGTTCGAGTATTAATGAATATAAACTTTGGGTGAGAAAGTGATATTTTGAAGCTTTTGGGGGGGCGAATGGCATTTAGGCAAACTTTGGGTGGGAAAAAGTTTACTTTTTTTTTTTTTTTAAATTAAGTCATTAATCTGGGTTCAAACTTCAATATTTAGGAAGCCGATACTAAAATATATTGGTCAAATATTTAAATATAATAAAAATTCATTTGCATTATTATTAAAGTTTATAAATTTTAATTTAAAAAAAAAAAAAATCAGTTGTTCTCTTCATAAAATATGCCTTGGGCTATTTTTCTTTTTGATTGGTTTAATATTAGCACTAAAAATATCTTTAATGTTGTTAAATCACTTGAAGAAAATCTCTTAATATATAATATTAATCAAATTCATTTATACAAAATTATTCAAATAATTTTATTTTCAAAATTATTTTTTCTCAAAAGAAAATTGTGCAAGGTAAATTATTCACCTAACAAATTCTCTAACATATAATATTAATTAAATTCATTACAATATTATGAAATTAATTATATAATTTTTAGTATCAATTATTTTTCTCAGAAAAATAAAAATAATTTTGTTACTATTTGTTTTTTTAAATTTGTGGGGTCCACTTTTACTTAAAGGGGCCCACAGTCAAAAGTGGGTCCAACGGAATATCCGTTAGAATTCTCTCCTTCAAAAACAAACTCTGCGTGTTCAAGCTCAGAAACTCTCTCAACCAAAACCAAAACCAAAACCAAAACAAAAATCAAAATCAAAAACAAAGAAAACAGAAACAGAAAATACACTTTAAAATCTCTCCTTTTCTTTCTCTCTCACTCAGTGGTGCTCATTCTCCGCCCAGTTTCGGCTCCACTTTCACCGGAGCTGAAACGCCTACCTCCCAACTTCACATCCTCTACAAAACCCATTAACCCCTTTTCCCCATTCTCTCAACTGTCACCGCCATGTGATTCAATCTATCCTCTACAAGCAAGCAAATCCATGGACGAACCAGCTCAACTTGGGATCGAGAATGGCGATGAAAATGAGATGCCCACGTCGAGAATTGATGATAAAAGTCTCAGCATTGCGGAGAGACGGGCCGTAAAATGTGGGTTCAAGGCTGAGAGGATCCACACAGCCCGGTTTCGGGCCGCCGGGCCGGCAGGTTTGGGTTCGGGCTCGCCCGCGGCCCTGTCGCCGTGCCTCACTATTCCACCGGGGATTAGCCCCACCGCGTTGCTTGATTCTCCCATCATGTTGCCCAATTCTCAGGTGATTATCATCACTGAGTTTGTTTTTATTATTATTATTTTTTTATTTTTGAAATACGGGGAACTACTAAAATGCCGGCACGGTAAGGGTACTGGGGGACTCTGAAGGAGGTTCATTTTTGTTGTGAGTGCAAATTCATGACATGAAAAATTTATCAAAATTTTAGAAATAATTTTTGGAATGATTTTTTTTATTTTTTATTTTTTTTTATGAATATATATATTTTTTCATCGATTTTCAAGTAAATTATTTTTTTTTAATTTTTTTTATTTAATTAAAGTATTAATGTATGGTACTGGCGCGGTAATGTACTGGTATAGTTCAATTTGTGATTGATTACATTTACAGGTGTTCTCTTTAGTATTTATGCTGGAAGGGAGTTGTTATGTTGCTGGAGAGTAACGTTACTGTTACCCCAGCTCTGTAACTGTAAGTAGAAACCATGCTGAAGTTTTGTTATGGTACTGGGGGAAAGGACGACCCTTTATGCTGTCTTTGTTTCTGTGGCTGGTTTTATGTTTTAAAATCTTGTGTATTATATTATCTATCTAAACGTTTCCAGTACCGTTACTGGGATGCAATTGGGATTTGTATACCGGTAAATATGGTTAAACCCTTTAAATCAAAGCTTATTTTGATATAAACTATATGAACTTTTTGTTTTTTGAAGTATAGGCAGCACTTCTAGCAGCGAAAATGCCTTTATCTAGTACTCAATATGCTTGTAGTAGAAGACATTGATGTCCACAACTGTTGGGTTCGATGAAATATGGTAACAGGTAATAGATAAATGCTGTTCACTGTTAGGTTCGATGAAATATGTTAACAGGTAATAGATGAATGCTGAAGTGGAGTGCGGTTTTTACTTATTTGTGTGATTTTTGCAGTTGGTGGTAAACATTTAATCACAACATTTTAATCATGAGAAATAGACAGACGGTGTGTGAACATCCTGGATGACAATTGTTAAAAATAGATGAACATGTCATCTGAGAATTCAGTTTGTTATCTCCTTTGTTTTGTTGTTCACAGATGCATTTATTTAGATTGTAAGGATTATTTAAAACCTTTTATATGCCAAATACATCGAAACTTTGATTATTTGCGTTCATGTAATTTTTTTCTTTTTCTTGACACAGCTATCTCCTACTACTGGAACTCTTCCACTGCCGCCTTTTAATCATGAAAGTTCAATGCCAAATACATTGAGTCCTGCAGATGAGGACACAGGTGGCAGTGCAGGTTCCTTCTTCAGATTCAAACCTCAAGGGATGCCGGATTCTCTACCAGACTTTTCTAGTTCAGAGGATAAGGTAGTTCTACATGTTTTAATCGCAGAATTGGCCCTTCTGTTATATATTTTGAACACTAGATGTTCATGCATTCTAATAGCTTTTGCATCTCGTGTATCATCTTGGGTCAGGGTTGCATCACGCAATTCTCTAAGGCTGTTGAAAATTTCATAAAATTTATGTTGTTGGTTTATGATAATACATTCATATTAATTTACTCGTCAATATCTTACTTGTACTAGGATTTTAACTATAATTAAAGTTAAGAAANAGGACGACCCTTTATGCTGTCTTTGTTTCTGTGGCTGGTTTTATGTTTCAAAATCTTGTGTATTACATTATCTATCTAAACGCTGGGATACAATTGGGATTTGTATGCCGGTAAATATAGTTAAACCCTTTAAATCAAAGCTTATTTTGATATAAACTATATGAACTTTTTGTTTTTTTGGAGTATAGGCAGCGCTTCTAGCGGCGAAAATGCCTTTATCTAGTACTTAATATGCTTGTAGTAGAAGACATTGATGTCCACAACTGTTGGGTTCGATGAAATATGGTAACAGGTAATAGATAAATGCTGTTCACTGTTAGGTTCGATGAAATATGTTAACAGGTAATAGATGAATGCTGAAGTGGAGTGCGGTTTTTACTTATCTGTGTGATTTTTTCAGTTGGTGGTAAACATTTAATCACAAAATTTTAATCATGAGAAATAGACAGACGGTGTGTGATCGTCCTGGATGACAATTGTTAAAAATAGATGAACATGTCATCTGAGAATTCAGTTTGTTATCTCCTTTGTTTTGTTGTTCACAGATGCATTTATTTAGATTGTAAGGATTATTTAAAACCTTTTATATGCCAAATACATCGAAACTTTGATTATTTGCGTTCATGTAATTTTTTTCTTTTTCTTGACACAGCTATCTCCTACTACTGGAACTCTTCCACTGCCGCCTTTTAATCATGAAAGTTCAATGCCAAATACATTGAGTCCTGCAGATGAGGACACAGGTGGCAGTGCAGGTTCCTTCTTCAGATTCAAACCTCAAGGGATGCCGGATTCTCTACCAGACTTTTCTAGTTCAGAGGATAAGGTAGTTCTACATGTTTTAATCGCAGAATTGGCCCTTCTGTTATATATTTTGAACACTAGATGTTCATGCATTCTAATAGCTTTTGCATCTCGTGTATCATCTTGGGTCAGGGTTGCATCACGCAATTCTCTAAGGCTGTTGAAAATTTCATAAAATTTATGTTGTTGGTTTATGATAATACATTCATATTAATTTACTCGTCAATATCTTACTTGTACTAGGATTTTAACTATAATTAAAGTTAAGAAAATTTGACCATTAAATCAAACCGGTCAATTACAATTGTATATCATTTTGCATTAGTTAGAATATGTTTGTACTTGATATTGACCAATATGATAATCCAAGTAGGATTAGAATGCCTTTATAAGTTCAAGTGGTAAAGACGTGTCTAGTTGGTCATGCAGTGATCACTGATCAGTTTATAGAATGCTTGGAGACACGAATTACTATTAGTTTTTATTGATGTGAATCTATTGACCGGTCCAAGTTCTCAATTTTTTTGAAAAGGGGCATAATTAATTAATGTTCAGAATCGCCAACATCATCTATATTATGGCTGATGCTTTGTACTGTCTCCTGAACACTAATCTATATAGTGCACTGATTTATACCGACAGAAGCATGTTGCTGTTTGCTACTGAGTTGATGTGGTTTAGGAGCTCATCTTTTAACATAAATGTTTATGAATTTTGATGAGTTGCTGTGCCGGTATGCTTTGTCTGTCTTGAAGTTCTTTAGGTAAGATTAATGTGTAGTATGTGTGATCTGATTAGATCTGTTCTCCTCTCAATGTTGCTCAGAAAGCTGATGTTGATTATCAAGCTCTTTTCACAGTGGACCTACCAATGGATTTTGAATATTCAGCGGAGGTTCCAAAAGAGAATACTGCTAAGAGTTGTACTGTTGATTCAGTTAATGATGCCAAAGTTTCTAAGAACATGATTGTGAATGATAACTGTGGCAATTTGCAACTGCATTGTTCTGATAGGGATGGTGATCTAACTTCTTTGCACAAAGAACCCATCCATGGGGAGGATGTAGGGATGCATCACCTTTTGGAAGTAGACCAGAAGAGAACAAACCCTCCACTGGGAGTGGTAAATACCTCAGAAGACGTTTACAACTGGAGAAAATATGGGCAGAAACAGGTAAAAGGTAGTGAATATCCTAGGAGCTATTATAAATGCACCCATCCCAATTGTTTGGTGAAAAAGAAGGTAGAGCGTTCCTATGATGGACAAATTACAAAAATCATATACAAGGGTGCTCATAACCACCCGGAACCTCAGCCTAGTCGTCGACCATTGCTTGGATCAGCATTTTCATTGGATGAAATGTCAGAGAGAAGTGAAGGCAGTGGAAACTGTTTCAGAGTTGAAGATGGGAAGGATAACAAACTTGGTTCTGACTGGCGGGTTGATGGTCAGGAAAGAACATCCTCTGCTTCTGTTATTACTGAGCTCTCTGATCCATTATCGCCCACCCATGGCAAATCTGTTGGTACTTTTGAATCTTCAGATACTCCAGAGCTTTCATCTACACTTGCCAGCCATGATGATAATGATGATGGCGGCACCCTGGGAGGCATATTACATGGTGATGATGCCAATGATGATGAACTGCAGTCTAAAAGAAGGTAATTAGGTGTATTTTGCATGCTGTTTACTTTCACATGCTATGACGACCTATGTTTATCTATCAACTTTCCAATTCAGGAAGATGGAAAGCAGCTTGCTTGAAACCAATTTGGCATCAAGAGCTGTTCGTGAACCTAGAGTTGTCGTCCAGATAGAGAGTGAAGTAGACATTCTTGATGATGGGTATCGCTGGCGGAAGTACGGGCAGAAAGTTGTCAAAGGAAATCCTAATCCTAGGTATTGAACTTTCTTTAGCTCTCTTTTGGGGGGCTTGCCTTTTCACCCTTCTGGGATTATTCTGTCAACCCTGACAGAATTCTGAATACAGATGATCTGTATTGAGCTTTTTTCTGTGAGGCCTTTTTGTTTCTTCTGTTGGGGATTGTTCTGTTGACCCCTACAGAATTCTGAGCACAGATGATTCTTGAGAGACATAGATTGAAGATGAGTATTACAATTAACGACTTAAAATTGTTCAACTGAATGTCGCATATATGTGTGCAGTTGTGTATTTGTGTTCAATTGCATTAACATTGCCGTGTTTCTCATTATTAAAGAAAACATGCATTTCTGAGTTTTTGAGTTATTTTTTTCCCTAAGTTGGCTGGATAAAAAGCTCCTTTCAAATCTTATGACATGTTTTTTAAGTTTTCCTCATCTTTTTGCTACAGGAGCTATTACAAATGCACGAGTGCTGGTTGTTTAGTCAGAAAGCACGTGGAAAGAGCCTCACACGATTTGAAATGTGTTATCACAACTTATGAGGGAAAACACAATCACGAAGTGCCCGCAGCCAGGAACAGCACTAATGTTAATTCAAGTGTCAGTAATTTACTCCCAGCTGTTGCTGATGCTCAAACAGGCTTGACATTGCCAAGAAACACCTATGCCGCAAAGTCTGAGCAACAAATTCAAGATATCGCACCACGTTTTGAAAGGAAACTTGAATATAACAATGAATATTTGAGGCCTGGGTTTCTTGGGAATTTCAGTAATGATATGAAGTTTGGGATTCCATCCATTTACCTAATGAAGTTTCCGCCCTTACAAAATCCTTACAGCTCTTTTGGACTAAACACCAACTGCAGTGTAACTCCTCCTCAGTCTGGTTCTGTCGACTCAGCTGTTCCCAATTTCCCATTTTCGTTGCCGTGGAGTCTCCCCACATCATCAAATCTTTCTCTGCCTGCTTGTGATTTTAGTAACAATAATGGAAAGCCGGTAGGTCCGGTTCAATCTTTCCTTTCCGGGCAGCAGCTGAAGGAGAATGATATGAGATTCCTCAGGCCAAAGCAGGAGCAAAAGGATGATACCCTCTATGATGCTTGCCTGCCCGTTGATAATACAAGTTTATCCTCTTCGTCTTCATCGTCAGTCTATCACCAGGTGACGGGCAATTTTCCGTCTTAACACATGATTCAAAGGTAACAAATTTGGACTGCATTGTCTGTTTATCACCAGGTGATGGACAATTTTCCATCTTAATACATGATTCAAAGGTAACAGATTCAGACTCTGCTCGCTTTTCTCTTAAATTCTAAGGTTTCTAGCAATATTTTACTGCTACTACACTTTCTTTTTTGCTTAATCTCGATATCGAAGCATCTGAAATTTTTGCCTAAAAATTTGCGTACAACTGTATTTACTGCATTCTTGTTAGTTTTCAATTTTATCAAGAGGAATTTTTCTTTACAGAGTACAAAATTGATTAGTAGCTCTCTCTTTCTCTCTTGCTTCAGTGTTGAGTTTCTGCTTGCTTTTGATTAACTCCAATTTTTGTGGCCATTTAAAGATTGTAATATTATTACCGGAATTTTATTTATTTGCTTAAGCTTTTAGGTGAAATGATTATTTATTGAAACTAGTTCCTTGGAATTTTACAGAGATGGTTAAAAATTTTGAATTGTATAATTTTAGCCGATTGCACTTGTGTATATGTTTTTGCTTTAGTTTTTGTATGCAATTCCAATCCTATTTTAAGATGTTAAAATAGCACTTAAAATAATTATAAATAAATAAATTGTCTGATAAGCTGGACCGGGCCCATGATAAGGCCCAAAACATGGCCCAATCCTACAGTTTGCCTTGGGCTAGTCCACAATTTGGTTGGATCAACAAGTTTTAAACATGTTTGGTTTTTTTTATTTTTATTTTTAAGTGTTTAAGTTTATTTGTACCCACTTCCTTGAGCATTTTATAAATTCAAAAGATTATATAAACCACAATCCTAAAGTTTAAATCCAAGAACCAAGGAAGACACAAACCTCTTTAACTATCACGGCAACCCCTTAGCCTTTCTTAAAATAAATTTAGCACAAAAACTAAAATCTAACAATTGCAAATCATCTGCAACTGTTCCTCTTTAGATATTTAGTACTCAGTCTTGAGGCAATAAAGAAGATGAAAACATGCTCAAGGAAGCTGGAGCTCTAAACAACCAGGAAAGCTTCTGAACAAAATGATGCGTGTTATATTTGGTCGTGCAAATTCAAAATATACACAGCAAAACAGCTGCTGTGTTCTTGAATGTATGATTTCGGCAACAGAAGACTAAAAACACAGAACCAAACATAAGTTTTGATTATAACAGTGAATCATAACATTCAAAGCCGACGTCGGCTAGAAAGTGAAGGAATCATGCAATGCAAGCAAACCAAGCTATATACATTAACCACATGCATAACTACTACATAAGTTTTCACTATGAACCATAGAGTAGAAATACACTCAACTACACTGTATAATCCATGCGATTACAAATTCCATCCCAGAACTGATAACAAGTTATAATCCACAAAAAACCAAAACAAGCAGGTTAAAAACTACCCACATCCTAGAAAACATCATAAGCATCAAGGAAGAATATAGATATAACATTATCGTATTAATAGCTTTCTATTCACAAATAAGTTGAGCAACAGAAAACCTAAACAGCTACATAAGACTAGAAATCCTATCTAAAATATAGACCTACGCATACACATACCAGGAGGATCAAACACTGAAACAAAATGTTTACATGGAAAGACGATTACTTAAAATCAATCATTTGGCGCAAATTATATGGAATAGATAGGTAGGGAGATTGCTATTTACTTACAGTAAATACATGCTTAGAAGACATTAACTCACTTGCGCATGAGCTTAATTCGTATTCTATCCAATGACTCAAAATAGATGAAGGCTTCCTAAATTTCCTAATCAACACTCCATTCACCAACTCCAAATTACCCTCCAAAAGTTCTCATCCTAATTCATAAGGTCTGCAAAGTCTATGAATAAATGCCTTCTGGTGTGAATGAAACTTCAAAAAACAAAATATCGCCATAAATCCAGTGAATTTTAATGAACATATCATTTACAACTAATGCAAGCTCATAACAAGGATTCAAACAAACTATGAGTAAGTGCATTAATTGGCCCTCACTGCCAATTCACAAAACAAGAGAAAATCATGTTGAAAAAGAAATCTCAGTAGCAAAAGGGTCATGCGTGTTTGCAGAAGCAATGAATTTTGCAAATTTCTAACGAAGAAAGACTATCACTTAATGTACTTTTTCAATTAACCTTTTCAAATATGTATCAAAGAACGAGCATTATACAATGTCAAAGCATTCGAAAATCAACACTCAAGAAGATAAAAAAAGCTTGCATGAGTGATCATCAACATAAACAAAAACAAACAGAGCAGCTCATGAATCATGACATTACTAATCTAGCCATCACAACAATTAAGATCAATATCCCAACAAGGGAAAACATGTCTAAACATCAAAACTAAAATCCCACTGACATCAATGAAAATACATGCATTAAACACTTGAACATAATCAAAGTTCATTTACAAATTGAACACGCGTGTGCATATGCACAAGTCTACATGACCAAAATGTAAACAAAGAAAAAGTATCATACAATGAACTTTTTAACTAATCTTTTCAAGTGTATGAAGGAAAAAAAAAAAGGAGCATCATACAATGTAAATGAACATAAAAACCATACTTTACAACTCACAAGATTACTAATCCTACCATCACAACAGTTAACAACTCAAAACACATCTAACACATCACTAAACTAAAACTCAACCGAAGCATCAATTGAAAAGCAAGCATTTAACACTTCTAACACAACAAACAAACTTAGTCTTCCACTTAATAATATTACCTCCACCACCATCATCAACAACATCCCTTCATTCATTGTTACAAACTAATAATCTAAACAATCACTCAATTAAAACCTCACCAACGTATGAATTAAAAAACTTTCATTTCACTCTTCAAGCATAACCAATAAACAACACATAACAACATTAACATAACACTAGCACCACCATTACACATTCATTCATAGCATACAAATTCATAAGATCACTAATTTAAGGATCACAACAATTAAAACCATTATCCCCACAACTAAAAAACACATCCAAATAATCACAAAAGCTAAAACCCCACCAACATATGAATTAAAAACCTGCAATTTAACACTTCTAACACAACAATCATAGCCTCACAGATAATGACATTAACTTCATGCCGCCACCGCCACCAATACACTAACATTCATTGATAACATAACAGCTCATAACATAACTAATCTAGACATCACAACAATTAACATCACTATCTTAACAATTCAAAACACATATAAAACATCAATTTAACTAAAACCCCACCAACATATCAATGTATATAACACTTCTAACATAACACAACCAACATAGTCTTATTACCACCACAGCCATCATAAACTAATATATATTCATCCATTGATGATATAGCTAATCTATTCATTCATTGATTTATAACTAATTATCTAACATGAAGGTACTAATAAATTAGTTCAGCTCATTAGATCTCTTGCGGTTAAAAAGAAATTAAAGCAAAACTAAACTAAAACCCCAGCAACATATAATTGGAAAGCATAAATTTAACACTTCTAACACAACAACCAAACATAGTCTCGTCATCATAATCATCATCATCATCATCATCATCATAAAACAATATACACTCAGTCATTATCATCACAACTGAAAACCCACTAACAACAAAACGAAATCTAAATAACCCACATCTCAGTCGAACTCTCTTTTCACTTCTTGAGGCTCCCTCGGATACCGGGCTTAGTTTTCGAAGACTCCGCCACGCGGGCGGCGTGAACATTAACAATCTTTTCTTCATCGTAGGGGATCTTCGGGTGACGAGCATCGTGATGAATCTTCATAGACTTGAGATCAGGCGCCGTCGTTTTGCAGAGGGGGCATTCGTACTTGGCGTGCCCTCCCTTCTCAATACCTGTCCTATCGGCCATCCCCGCCTTGCCCCCGCCGCGATTGGTGGTGGCGGCGTCCACCTTCATGGCTATCTCCTTCGCCGTGTGCTTCTTGGGCTTCGCCTTGCCGGTCATGATGGTGAGGGGATTGGATGCACGGCTGTGATGGGGTGAACCAGAGGAGAAAAGGAAGTGAAATTTCGGAAGAAACCCTATTTAGTTTTATATATATATAACTAAATAGGATTGTTTGGGCTTATCTGTTTTCCGCGTTAGATTGAGTGGGTGCTTTGTTTTTTTTCGTTGGGAATTTTTATATAATTATCGTTTGAGAAAAATCCTTTTCAGAGTCTTACAACGTTACGAGATTCTGGTTTGGCGGTGATTATCCAGGGAGATATTTATACCAGGTTAAGGCTTTAATTACACTAGGGTAATGTTTTTTATACAAACTCTTAGAGTATCCTTAAAAGAGTTTTTATATGATCTAAACTCTTTATTATAAAAAATATATCTATAAGAACAAGAGTCTAACATACTCTTTATCTTTAAAATATAAATTAGAGAGTAAGTTTGACTCTCCATATTTAGAAAGTCAAATTTTATTCTCTATCCTAATTTTAATTAATAAACTACGAGTTTCTATACATTTTATTTATTAATTCTCTTTCCTATTAAGTCTTTTTCTTAAAAATAAAGACAATCTTTATTAAATTTAAAGAGTCTATTGGATTTGAATAAAAATTGTGTTCTTTATATTTAAAAATTAATGAAGATGCTCTTTATTTATATGAAATATGTTCTTCAAAATAAAGAGCACCATTGGAGATGCTCTTATACAAAAAGAGTTTATACAAATTTAATGTCACATTACATTGTCTCGAGGTTTGCCACAAAAACACTTCCCCTCAATTTTGGGATACTAATGTTAACAATTCTTTTGGTTAGGGATAAAAATTGATTCACAACCTAATCTTACAAACATTCTCTTACAATCTCGATGTGACAGCTCGTAATTTGACACTTATTTACGAGTTATTACATTAGGATTATGAAAGAAAGTTTGTGAGATCAAGTTGTAAGCGTAGTAATACTCTTTAGTTAGATGTATCAGTTGAGAGAGGTTTAAAAAATATTTTGGATAAATTATTGTGGTTTGACCAATTTTAGGAAACTAACACCCGTTTTTTGTCGGTTAAATTTGACGGTTAGAGAGGCCGAAAAAATATTTTGAATAGATTGACGGCGTTTTTGGCTAAATGGTGTGCGGTTTTGAAAAACTAGTTTGAATTTTTGGCTAAACGAGTGATCATTTTAGTAATGTATAAATGGTTAGTCGACCTAAACCATGGATCGTTTATTAAAATGTTTTTTTTTTTTTCCATCACTTATATTGTCACATTTAATTGATACAACCTCTATTTAGGGTTGTTCTACAACGTTAAGAGATTCTGGTTTAATTGTGATTCTGAAGGGATTGATTTATTTAAAGGGTAAGGGTTTATTTTGTAATTTACATTGTCTCCTTTGAGGTTTGGCAAAAAAACGCTCCCTTCAATTTTGGAAAACTAATGCTGACGTTTTTACGATTAAGTATAACAATTGGAGAGGGGGAACAGATATTTTGAATAAACCATTAGTATTTTTGACCAAAAGGTGGGCAGTTTTGGAAAAATGGTTTGAATTTTTGGCTATTCAGATTAACCATTTTGGTAATGTAAAAAATGGTAAGCCCACAAAAATTGCCAAACGTTTATTAAAATATCTTTTACACCTCTTACATTGTCATAGTTAACTAATAGAACCTCTATTTGGGGATGTTAGCGTTAACCTCCCAAAACTGTGAAGGAAAAAATTTTTGTTATTGAAGGAAAGAGATTCATTAGTTACAAGACTTCTTGTAATTAATGATGGTTGGATTGAATGTAATTTCAGATTCTGATTATTAAATGAAAAATTTATTAACATGGGTTTGCCTTTGTTGAGGGTTTAACAGTTGCAAATGTATTAAGATTCTATGGATGAATTATCTTTGGGTGATCAAGTCGTTCGATAGAGACTCTTAGATGTATTACTTAAGAAGTACTGAGTTCGAATCTCTCATCAATTATAAATAAAGGTAGTCACTGAAGCTCTTACTCAACTAGTAGTTCTAAAATCCCGAGAGATTATTTGAGGCGTGCGAAAGTTAGCTTGTACACCGTGTCAAAAAAAAAAAATCTATGAATGGATGCAAGGGTTACCTTTTCTATTAAAAAGGTATTCACTTTTTGAAATGGCAACAAACCTACCTTTTGTCAAACGAGGGAATTCCGGCTAACCTGCTATGTCAATTAAAAAGTGGAACACAGCTGATAAAGTATCTTTAAATACTCTTTTTCTTTTAAAAGAAAAAGATTACCATCACAGATACTTCTATATACAAAATTGTGCCCAGATTAAGTGTTAAAATAATACCAATACCAATACCTATAGCAGCAAATTGGGTTACAAGTTAATTATTCAAAAATTTGTTTCTACAGCCATCATCAATCTGAGCTGCCAATAGTCCTTACAGGAAAGAACTGAGAAAAAATAGCCAGTGGCGCTTATATAGACACATAACAAGAAATTTTAAACTGGGAAAAAATAATTCTGAACCTTGGCAAATCCACTTCCCAGTGCCTGAGAAAGTAAACTATCGTAAGAATAACAATCAGAGCCACAGGCTATATAATAGATTCCCTTTTGCTGTAATACAACATAGTATTAACTATCTGACATATATCTTGTGCTCTTTTCTTCTTCAACTAAACTCTTTGCTGGAGAGCAATGGACCTGAGCTCTAGATGTAAAGCATTCTAGCAGAAGAAATTGGAAAGTTGCTGCCACTTTGCAATTAAAGGGGCATCAGAACCTGAAGGTAGCTGGGCTGCAAATTATGAGATTGAGAAAATAAGAAACAATATTTAAGCTATTGCAAAAAGGCCACAATGAAGGCATCCCAAATCAGAGAAGCAAAACAAGGATGCAGCTTCTTGAACCCGCTTGTTAGTGTGTAAAATTCTTCGTAAAAGACCAATAAGAACTTTGTTGAACTGTTCATATTCCTTTTGATGTCAGGTATCCTAACGCTCAAAAGTCCTAATTTTTACGTAGCTTGATGGCATCTGTTCCATGGACACTTCAATGGCGTATTCTAGTTCACTCTGTTTTAGTGGTGAAGGGTTTTAGTTATCTCTGCTTTGGTAAGCAATATTTTAAGAGGGGCACAATGGGGATGAAGTAAGATTTAGTAGGGGCATTATGGGGATGAAGCAAATTAAACGACTCTGTTAAAGACTCTGGTAGACAAGAAGTTATTGTGTTTTTTTAATATTTCTATCCGATCATATTCATATCCTACCTAAAATACATATATTTGTATCATTATTCTCAAATTCAATTATATTATATTCAACTATTTTTAAACTTACTATGTTTGTTAATTTAGCTAAGAAAAATGCTACGGACACTGACGTTTTACACCGAATGACGTATCTACTGAATCCGACAAGAAAAATGCTATGAACTCCGACGTTTTGCATCAAATTTTTACACAAATAACATGTTCACTGAATCAGACAAATCACGTATCATGTTAACAAATAATCTGCGAATAAACAGTCGTCCATCAAATATAGACGATCGTCCATTGTTATTGGACGATTGTTCATTTGAAATGGACTGTCGTCCATATTATATGGACGACTATCCACCTAGAATAGACGTCTGTTTATAGTTTAAACTTAAAAAATTTGTCCTAAATTATTTATGGACGCCTGTCTCTTTATGAGGATATTCATCCCCATATCTATGGACGCTCATCCCTTACGAGAATGTATGTCCCCATGGTTATGGACGCATGTCCTCTTATGAGTACGGACGTCCATAATTTAATATAAACAAATTTTAAAATTTAAATTTATTTAATGCATTAATTGTCCAAAAGTTGACAAAAGTTATCCAATGCATTAATTTATTTAATTGGGCGTCCATCCAGCTGCTTTGAATATGGACAAAAAATTTATGAAAGTTGTCCAATTACTTTAAACATTGACAAAAGTTAAATGACAAATTGAGTGAATATAAACAATGGACAGGCGTCCATCTAAACGGGACGCCCGTCCATTGAATGCAAATTTTTTTTGAATTATTTGGACCGGCTCCATACAAGCGTCCATTAAAAGGGACGCTTCTTAATGAATGCAAATTTTGCAGGGTCGCTCGTCTATGGTAAATAAATGCCTGTTTACGTACATTATTTTTTTTTTAAAATTTTGAAGATGAGTGTCCATCTTAAATAGACACTTGTCTATTTTTTTTTTAAATTATTTAGTCTGTTTATAGTAAATATAATTTTTTTTTTTAAAATTATTTGGATGGACATCCATCTTATATAAATATCCGTCTATAGTAAATAAATGTTTGTCTGCGTCTATTATTTTTCTTTTAAAATTTTTGGACGGGCGTCCATCCATAGTAAATAGACACCCATTCATATAATATAAACAGGAGTCCATTAAATATGAACAGACGTCCATAAATGTTGGACGACCGTTCATTCACAAAAGACTCCAACGTGATCGCATCTAATTGGTTGTCATGTTCTTTAGTACAAAAATTCGGCGTTCGTAGCATTACTAGCTAAACACCCCTTACAATAAAATATTAAAAATTAACAAAAACATTCTCACCCATTAAATATCGACAGCCAGCCACCACTGTAAGAGGGTGGTCGAAAGTTACCGTAATGGCATACGATCAGTCAGATCCAATCGGTTATGCGTCATTATGACAACTTCTGACCACCCTCCGACGGTAGTGATCGATTGCTGACATTTAATGGGTAGGGGTATATTTATTAATTTTTAATGTTTTATTATGCGGGTGTTTAACAAAATTAATAAATTTATAAGGTGTTTTCGTTAATTTTCAAAGTCTACTTTGTAACAAAAATCCAACTCAACTTTTTCAACATAAAGTTTTATTTTTGACATGATCTGTCAATGATGTGGGGGATGATAGCGGCGAATCATGGACGGGGGAGATTCTCGAGAAGGGATTGTGAAGCTGTTGTGTTTGGATCAATATCAGGGTGGATATGATTAAAGCCATGATCAGCTGCGTCCTCCACCAATTCCGTTTCAGTGGTTTAGAGTTTTAGAGATCTCTGTTTCTGCAAAGTTGTTCTACAGCAATAATATTGAGGTATATTTCATAGCTTTCTTGTTATTTCAATAAGTTATTTGAACTTTTAGGGCACTCCCGAAAGGGAAAGCCTATAGCCATGATATCTTAAAACTCTTGTTTGATTGATGGTTAATATTCTTTCAATGAATTGAAGTTTTAAAGACTAAAGTTGAAGATCAAAGAGTTGTATTTATGGTACCATTTTTTTTAGTATCACAAAACACCAACTCTAACTCTAATGTCATCATACACTAGTCTCCATGTAATCTGCTCAAATTCAATCAACAACTCCAGCTTAGAGGTAAAGCTAAGTAAATCACTCAACTAAAATGAAGACCAATTTTATTGTTCTTCAAATCTTCTTCTTTCTTTATCTATTTCACTTCACAAACTCATCATCATCACCAATCATCTCAAGATTCCAAGAATATCTCCAAATCAACACCTCTCAACCCTCTCCTGACTACAAGAAAGCCACCACTTTCCTCCTCTCACAAGCCCAATCCCTCTCTTTAGAATCCCAGACCTTCGAACTCGCTAAAAACAAACCCATCGTTCTTCTCAAGTGGCCTGGATCCAACCCTTATCTACCCTCCATCCTCCTCTACTCTCACACCGACGTCGTTCCGTCTGAGCCGGAAAAATGGTCCCACCCCCCCTTTGGGGCCCACCTGGATTCGGAGGGAAATATCTTCGCCAGAGGGTCCCAGGACATGAAGTGCGTTGGGATGCAGTATTTAGAGGCAATTCGGAAGTTGAAGACAGGTGGGTTTCAGCCTGTGAGAACTGTTTACGTGGCTTTTGCTCCTGATGAAGAGATTGGAGGTCATGATGGAGCTGAGAAGTTTGCTGAGTCTGATGTCTTCAAGAATATGAATGTTGGTGTTGTGCTTGATGAAGGTAATATCGATTCTTTCTACTTAAAGTTTACTACTTTCTTTCATAGTTAGTTGATTATTATAGTGGTTTCTGTCATAGTTAGTTGATTATTACAGTTGTTGAAAGAGTTAAAATATCAATAATGTTGCTGTCTTACCTATTAGAGCTGAAATTATTGCATTCGAATCCCTCACCTATCTCTTATCTCTTATAAATATTCAATTTGATGTTAAAGTTATCGCCCTCGAATCCCTCACCTATCCCTTATAAATATTCAATTATTTCGATCAGTCAAACATCGATCATGGCTCGATCTTATGCTGTATCCACTACACCTTAAAATTGGATGGGGTTTGTCAAGGTTAGGACCTTAAATGAAAACTTATGCTTTTTCATTAAGTGATTTTGAATGTGGTATCATAGCTCAAGGTTTTGTTTTCAAATCCTTCACCTATAACTTATGAATATTCAATAGTTTGTTTCAGGTGAGAAGGCTTGTTAGTCTTAAATATCAATGTTAGGTCTTTTAGGGTGGAGCGGTTTGTTAACTGTTATGGTTACTTTGGAATTCAGGGTTGGCTTCTCCTAGTGAGGAATCAGTGGCAGTGTTTATGCAGAGAGGTGTCCATGGTGGTTAGTTATTAAGGCTAGAGGAGCTCCAGGGCATGGGGCCACCTGTATGATAATAGTGCCATGGAGAACTTGTTTAAAAGCATTGGAGTGTGAGGAGGTTTAGAGGTTCACGTTTGATTTGGTGAAAGCTGGGTTGAAGGGTGAAGGGGAGTCATTTCGGTTAACATGCCCTTTCTTAAGGCTGGCACTCCATCACCAACTGTGAGTTCTTTTACAAGTTTGGAGCTTGGTTTTTTGTTATTTGTTGTTGCTTCGATAGCTTATTTATCAAATTTTGTTGTATATGATAAATATAAGAATTAATTAGGTGCTACTTTAATTTTATGAGTTTATTCAATCTGTTTTGGTAATCTTTTTATAGATCGCAACACCACTTTATGAGTTCCGTTGCTGATGGAAAAAGATTAGCAGTGGTATGAGGTCTACCCATTTTAAATGGTGAAAACATCAGGCATAAATCACTAAGATGTAGAGTCAAGATGCTAGACATAATCATCTTTCAACAAATGCCTAATTGTTGTCAAACATAGAAAGTGAAAAAGAAATGAGAGGATATTTTGCATAATATTTTAATGATCTATGATAGCACCTTTTCCCCTCCAGAATCTCTACACCAAATGTTACAATGATATACGCTATGCTGTAAGCTATTGAAATATTCCCTACTTCTCTCTGTCTACCAGGGTTTGTCATGAATTTGCAGCCATCTGAGCAGAAGCAGGTTTTGATATTCGGTCCCCCCTAAAGCAAACACGGAAGCTTTGGAGAGACGATGCTGAGAATGGGCGCCTGCTTCACGCAATATGACGTTTGAGGTTATAATCTTAAGATTCTTACCTATTCAGATCATTTCACAGTACAAAAGGATTGGTTTACTTTGTTATGCTGACTGTGATCTGAAAGAGATTTTTTTAACAAATGACTGTAGAAGACTACAGATGCTGCTTTTCTTTGAATATTTACTATAATGTTAAAAAAAAATGTGTGTGCACTTGCCATTGATCACTGAATGAAGGTTTTTCTTATATTTTGTTTCTTCTTCCTTGCCACTTTCTTTAACTTGTTTTTAGCTTGGACAGTTCAAGCAAAAAACTTCTGTACATGACAAGTTTGGGAAACCAATTATAACTGCGACTGATATTTCAAACCCATGGTGGAGCCTTTTGGAGGAAGCAGTTAAAAATGCTAATGGAAAACTAGGTAAGCCAGAGATCTTTCCTGCCTCCACAGATGCTCGCTACTTCCGGGAACGAGGCCTGCCAGCAATTGGCTTCTCTCCTATGGCAAACACTCCGATTCTGCTTCATGACCATAATGAGGTGAATGGCTTATCCATTGTTTTGACTTTCTGTTGATTGTATAGTTTCGATGTGTCTTTCTATGGATTTTACTCATAAAAATGAAAAACCTTGTTTGGAATTGGGATCCCGTGCTTGAGATTTGTTCGACACTGGTATATTCCTGGTGGATAACTAATAGCATTTCTCTTGCTGCCATAATATTGGCAAGACTAACTTCAAGCAATACTTTACTAACGTCGAACATGAATTTTACTGTTAGCTTCCTGGCTTGATTGTCATGTTTCACCCTGGGCCATCTTTTGCTCTGTTGTTTCCAGATTCTATCTCTCTTTTCTTTTCTTCCTAACTAGCGTTACCTTGCTAAGCTTGACATATCCAACAAACCTATTTTTTTCTGTGTGATAAATCTTTTTTGCAGTCAACGTGCATTGGATCTAACCATCATAATTCATGTCATCTTGTTGCAATGTCTGATAAATCCAATATGCATGCTAAATGCTTGTGATCTGACGGCCTTATTTTCACCTTGTTGCAGTTTCTAAACCAAGCTGAATACCTGAAAGGGATTGACATTTACGAGTCTATAATTAAAGCTTATGCATCTTATGTTCAGCACACAAAGGAAGAAATCTCAAGAGATGAGTTGTAAGCAACCAGCACGGTGCATTTCTAATTGAGACTAATTCTCTCAAGTCATCATGATCTCTGTTTCGGCCTCATTGTAACATATGGGAGTTGAGGTTAATAGATGTCTCTCTGATGTATCAATAAATAAGGAAGCAATCTGGTACGACGACTGGTTAAATGTGTTGTTTGCTGAATGTTATGGTAAAGGATTTTTGCTTTTGCGACAGCATCCTAGTATTTGTTGTATCATTTCTCATTCTAAATTGCATATAGTATTCAACTGCATTTAATATCCATCTATCTGATGACTGAAAAATGGTAGCATCAGGAAACAATTACATATTATTTATCATTTCTTTAGTACATGTGATTTATTGGCCACACTGTCAACTTCTATGGTGGCTCATAGCCCTACCTAGATTCAAACTGGTATGAGCAGTGATCATGTCCATCAACCTCGTCACCCTTCTTATTATGAATGATCACTAAGAAATCATTCTTAATGATCTTTTGTTTCTTGCTTTAAGCTTCAAAATTTGCTTGAATCCACATGACTATCTGATTAATGCAGAAGCGCTTTGCGATCTGCTAAACATGGTTCTCTTTTTTTACACTCCTGTTCGATGCTGAGTGAGTAGCAGTATGTACATAGATAAATGTCAAAAGAAGAAACTATTAGGAGATTCTAACACAACCATGAGACGAATATAAGATAGCTGTTTAGCTTCAAAATAATCATTCATCAGCATCCCCTACGGCACCAACCCGGCAAAGTTGCTAGATCCCAGGTTGACTGGTTTAACCGGCCGGTCAAATTGGGTGAAAAAAAATTAAAATTTAACAAATATCCCTTAGAAATTACCGTTAAGTTCCTCTAGGTTTGAAATTTAGCAAATATACTCTAAATACAAATTGGCGATAGACTGGTTGGCAGCGGCAACTAGACTTGGCAAAACGGGTCTGGACCCGTGGGTCAACCCTAAGCCCGGGTAAAAAATATAGGGTGTGGGTCTTTAATATTGGACCTGTTTTTCTTCTACTCGTACCCGGCCCGACCTATTTTGCCAACGGGTCAAGCGAGTACACCCGCGGGTACCCGTTTGTTTTTTTTTTTTTAAAAAAAAAAAAACCTTTTCTCTTTTCATTTTGCAGGGATACCCTGAAATTAAAAATTGAGGAATCCAAATGGGTGGTGAACTGATGAAAAATAAAGTAGGAAAGTTGAGGAAGAAGATGATGAGAAGCGAGAGGGAGTTAACAAGAACAAGACAAAGAGGGCTAGAAACAAAAGACGAGGGATCATCCATTAAATATCAAAAACTTATTTCATAGTTTTGATCGAATTAAATGAAAATTCGATTTTGATTCGCTACCTAATACAGATTTATCATTGTTAATGCACGCTTCACCGAGGCCACCAACGTTCAAGAAAGCTTGTGGAAGCTTCTCAGGTTGCTTCTCCTTCAGTTACAACTTGAGCCAAAGATTTAGAGAATTTTAAGACCATGTCAATTCATTCTCAAAGTGATCCCCATCCCCATGTTTTTGCCCCAAATAGCAAAATCCCTAACTCAAACTTACTCTCTCTGTCTCTCATCAACCTTCTCTCAAACTCATCGTCACTGAAATCCTTAACTCCATCGTCGTCGCTTCTCCTATCTTCATTTCTCATCAGCCACGTTTGTACTCTCCACGTTGGCGCATCAAGGACAATTAGTAAAGTTCTTTTCTCTTTTCTTCTGTAGATTTTTTCGTTTTTCATATTTTTTTATGTGGGTTTATTTGGTTGATGAGGAATGAAAGGACAATCGATAAAGTTCTTTTATCTTTTTCTTTGTTAGGTTCTGGGTTTCTGTTTGGTTGGTGAGAAAACTTGGGAGAAAATGTGGGTTTCTATTTTCTGTTTGGTTGGTGACAAATTTTGCTCAAGAATCAAGATTTTAGGAAGATTTGGGGGTGTAACTGCAAAAATCTAAAACTGGAGTGAACAGTACGGGCACCCGCGAGTCCACCCATACCAGCATAGGGTAGGGTGCAGGTCCAAAATATTGGGCCCGTTTAAATCGACCCGTACCCGTTAGACTCGATTGTACCCGGCCCACCCGCCCGTTTTGCTAGGTCTAGTGGCAACACACCAAATACAATTCCAATCATCATTTGAGCCCATTTCCCATAAAATCTATCCAATATCTATCAATTTTAGCCAAATCTCACCGACGTCGGCATCAACATTCCAGGCTAGATCTCACCACCATCAACATCGAAAACCCCCCCATCACCACGAAAATACTCCCCTCAGCCTCCTGAATAAAACTCACCTCACCCCACCCCCATTAGCCTCGTCAATCACTGGCGAAAGTCAGCTGTTGTTGTTGCCTATTTATTTTTTATTTCCGGTTGATTCACTCATTGGAAATCAACTTCGTCGCCACCATTGTACTCATCGACACTTTCTCTTCAAAAGCCCCAACATTCTGGTCTTCGATTGTTCGCTGATCATCATCCTAATTTCTAAGGTTTTTGGTGAATAGTAAAACGGGTAATTTGGCTTGGTGAAAGCCCTAAGTCCCAGTTGAACCGATCGGGTTGGGTCGAATTTTAAAACATTGGTTAAATGGGAGGCATTCATCAGTAAGTGAATTCTTATCCTCCAAAATAAATTTTGTTAAGTAAAAAGCCAACTACCAAAGACATCAGAGAAATATAATATATTATATCCTAACTTTACCAAGAAACAACCACTTTTAAGTAGTCTGATAGTAAAAGAGCAAAAGAATATTTTATGAGTTCCTGAGTTCAAGTCTTCTAGACACTTATAGGGGTAGCCACTAAAACTTTTATTTGACTGGCACAATGACTCTTATCCGACTGACAATTTCAGGGCCCCGGGGATTAGAGAACGACCCGAAAATTAATTGAGGTGCATACAAATTGGTTCGGACACCCCTGGTGACTTAAAAAAAAAAAAAAAAAAAAGGCTTTACCAGAAAAACTACCTGACCCACTGAAGTTGCACCATGCCGTTTTGACAGCTTACTCCTACTCGTGTAAGAATTAAAGAACGAAAATGATAGAGCCACCGAAGTTTGCGCACCAAATCTGTGCACCGAATGACGTGATAAAATCCTTACCGTTGATTAATATTAACTGATAATAAATCAATGGTCAGGATTTTATCACGTCATTCGGTGCACAGATTCGATACACAACTTTCAGTGACTGTAGCATTACTCATTAAAGAAACATGGGCTGAGGTATTGAGAAATGGAACAGTATATAGATACCCAAATCAGCTTCTTGATATTGTTACTATAAGAAACCAGAGCATCTACAACTACAAGCAAGCAAAAATACAATATAGTGGATCGTCAACCGTTGCTCCTCGTGATAACAAAACGGTAATGTTAGTCTTACGAAGAAGCCTACAAAGGAGGCATACAAAGATAATCTTCATCCTTCATCTTCATCATTTCTCTCTCTCTTTCTCTTTTTCTATTTTTTCTTTATTTTTTTCTTCACTTTGTAAGCTTCTTTGTAGGCTTCTTTATAAGGATGGACTTATTCATAACAAAATCCCCAAGAGTGTCCAAGTTCAACTAACCTTCATCAGTTGTTAACTACTGTTACACATAAATTATTAACTAGCAATGAGAATGCTGTTAGAGCTTAGAGGTAAGGGGAAGTGAATCAGTGAACCAAGAAAAACAGACAAATAAACGAAAATGAAGACCAAATTGATTCTTCATTATCATCTTGTTCAGATCTTCTTCTTTCTTTATCTACTACAGTTCACAAACTCATCTCAAGACCCTTCATCAGCTATTATCTCAAGATTCCAAGAATATCTCCAAATCAACACCTCTCAACCATCTCCTGACTACAAGAAAGCCACCGCCTTCCTCCTGTCACAAGCCCAATCCCTCTCTTTAGAATCCCAGACCTTCGAGCTCGCTAAAAACAAACCCATCGTTCTTCTCAAATGGCCCGGCTCCAACCCTCACCTACCCTCCATCCTCCTCTACTCACACACCGACGTCGTTCCGTCTGAGCCGGAAAAATGGTCCCACC
Source organism: Pistacia vera (assembly GCF_008641045.1). Taxonomy (NCBI): domain Eukaryota; kingdom Viridiplantae; phylum Streptophyta; class Magnoliopsida; order Sapindales; family Anacardiaceae; genus Pistacia; species Pistacia vera. The sequence continues at coordinate 289,595 of NW_022196072.1, read as the reverse complement.
ACCCCTTCGGGGCCCACCTGGATTCGGAGGGAAATATCTTCGCCAGAGGGTCCCAGGACATGAAGTGCGTTGGGATGCAATACTTAGAGGCGATTCGGAAGTTGAAGGCAGGTGGGTTTCAGCCTGTTCGAACTGTTTACTTGGCTTTTGCTGCTGATGAAGAGATTGGAGGTCATGATGGAGCTGAGAAGTTTGCAGAGTCTGACATCTTCAAAAACTTGAATGTTGGTATTGTCCTTGATGAAGGTAAAAAAAAAAAATGAATGTTTATGTTGGTATCAGTGTTTTCCTTATTTAAAAACTTTTAAGTTTTGCTTTTGTATGAGTAATTTCTTAAAAGTTATTGTTACTTTGGAATTCAGGTCTGCCGTCTCCCAATGAAAATTACAGGGCATTTTATGCAGAGAAGGGTGCTTGGTGGCTGGCTATTAAGGCTAAGGGGGCTCCAGGCCATGGCGCAAAGCTGTATGATAACAGTGCGATGGAGAATTTGTATAAGAGCATTGAGAGTGTGAGGAGGTTTAGAGCTTCACAGTTTGATTTGGTGAAGGCTGGGTTGAAGGGTGAAGGGGAGGTCATTTCGGTTAACATTGTATATCTTAAAGCTGGCACCCCATCACCTACTGTGAGTTCTTTTACTACTTTGGAATGTGGTTTTAGATTAATTGGTATTGCTTCTGTTACTTATTTAGTTATTTAGTATAATGAATCATTTAAGAAACTCATTATGCTCTACTTCGGATTTTGGAGAGTTTTATTTTATGTATTTGTAACTTTTCTATAGATTGCAACACCACTTTATGAGTTTTTCTGCTGATGGAAAAGTGTAAGCCTGTGATAATATACATTTTTGGTCTACCTATTGTAAANGTGATAATGACCAAGTCTTTTGTGCCAAGTTTCTGACTCTTCTAGCCTAGTTGATAGAGCTAAATTATTGGTGTTTTTCCACTCAACCGGGAAGGTTTTCCCCAGCATTTTTACACACATCAATTCAGCTCCTTTAGGATCTAATATAGTGCATGCTTGGTTTTGAAAATGTAAGGAATAGCCCTTCTCTAACATTTGTCCAACACTCAATAAATTTTGACTAATCCTAGGCACATATAACACATGAGAAATTATCTTTGTACCTGACCAGTTTTGGATAGCAACATCCCCCATGCCTTTGACCTCCATGAACTCACCATTTCCTATCTTAACTCTGGAACAATATAAGCTATCTAGGTTAATGAAATTTTGTAGGTTTGTAGCCATATGGTTGGTGCAGCCACTGTCAACTAACCAAGCTTCATTGCTAGTTTGTGCCGTGTAACAAGTGGCCACAAAAAGTTGCTCAGCCTCCTGACATTGTTGCCGATCTTCTCCAACCTTTGCTTGTTGTGTTGGTTGGCTTCCTTTGTTCTTACAAACCCTCTCAATATGCCCAAATTGCTTGTAGCTTCTGCATTCTATGCCTGGTCTAAACCAGCATCTCCTCTCCGGATGTCCTTTCCTTTTACAGTGAGTGCAAGCTGGAAATTCTTTCACTCTACTAGGCTTTTCTCACTGGTTATTACTCTTCTCTTTCCCCTTTCTATCTCCAGCATACTTCCTAGTTTGTCCTTGTGCAGGTGTGCCTTTATAGCTTGCAACCAATGCACCCTCACTAGTGTCTTCTTGCCTCAAGAGCCTTTTTTGCTCTTGAGCTTGGAGAGCATGGACAAGCTCAGTCAATGTGATTTGAGTCATGTCTTTAGAGTCCTCAAGGGAAGAGATTTTGGACTCAAATCTCTTTGGCAAACTCACCAAAACCTTTTCCACCACCCTTTGATCTGTCAACCCTACTCCCATTAGCCTGATTTTGTTGACCACACTCATTAGCCTGTCAACATAATCCTTAACTTTTTCTGCTTCCTACATCCTTTGCATCTCAAATTCTCTCCTTAGATTAAACACCTGCATATTCCTTGTAGTGGTGCTGCCTATATATCCCTCTCTCAACTTATCCCATGCTTCTTTTGGAGTCTTATATGCCATGATCCTTGTGAATACAAGGTCAGTCACAGCTGCATGAATGTGAGAGAGAGCTCTAAGTGCTTTGTCTGTTTCTTCCTCATGAAACCTCATTTGATTCAACGTGGGATTCTGTCCCAAAAGAGGTGGCTGCCTGTTTTCATGCACGTATTGCCACAGTCCTTGTCCCCAGAGAAAAGCCTTCATTTTGACAGCCTAAATATGGTAGTGTTCCCCATTGAATACTGGCGGAGCCATCAAGGCAGATTGAGTTGCCATGTCTCTATTTTTTGTGTCTGTCGAAAGAACTGATGCAGGTCAAAGTTTTATTGAGAACGAAGGAGGGTACTCTTGAGTTGTAATCGATGGTTTAAGATACTAGGTTTCTGGTTTTGTTAAGAGGCTCTGATACCATTTGTTGGTTCTTAGCCAGAGAATACAAAGAGAAAGATGAAAGAGAGCTCTGAAAAATGATAGAAAAAGTTCTCTGTTTTTTCATTGATAATATTCAACATATATAACAGTTAACCACTCTCTGCTAATACAACAACTACAGCAGAAATTTCAGTTTTTAAATTCAAACTTAACTACTAATATTACAAACACATTACATATAATAATTCTAACTTAAATATCCTTGAGTCATTTAACAACAATTCATTACAAAAACACTGCCACACACGTTGAACCACTGTTGTAGGATATCTTCAGTAGCTTTCCAAACACAAACCTGCTGAATTGCACACTTGATGATTCTAGCAAGGTATCACTGCATCAACAGTTTTTATATCATTTCTCATTCGAAATTGCATATAGTGTTCATCTGCATTTAATATCCATCTGATGACCCAAAAATGGTAGCATCATGGAAGACTTACATATTATTTATCATTTCTTTAATACATGTGATATATTGGTCATGCCATCAATTTCTTTGGTGGCTCACAACCAACTTAGATTCAGATTGTTATGAGCAGTGATCATGTCCATCAACCTCATTGACCGTTCTTAAGTAAAATGATCACTAAGAAGTAATACTTACGATTTATTTTTTCTGGATTTAAGCTTCAAAATGGCTTGAATCTACATGACTATCTCAATAATGCAGAAGCTTTGTGTTCCTGTTCAACATTGAGAGAGTAACAGTGAGGTTTCAAACATTTCTTTGACATCTGCTACCAATAATCTCCATAAGAGCAAATTCCATCTTGAAAATGATGATACCGGATAGGGTCTCTGATCACTATAGTTCGATCTTCTATCTTTGATGTGAGTTTTGCAAAGATATGATAGTCCCCGTATATCCTAACGTTTTTCCTGATCCTGATGGTCTTACCCCTCGACAAGCTCATCAAACCGAAAATAATTGCTAGTTTTTCACTGTGGTATCGAATTGAGTCTTCTTTCTGCTCTCCTTCAAGATCGTGCAAAACAAAATTTGTGTCTGGCACATATCCCACTACTACAAATTTGTAAATAAACTGGTTGAGCTCCCTATTGATTTCAACTATCTTTGGATGTGAGCGATCTCCAAAAATGAAAGCATGAATGTGCTTATTTACTTCAATCCAACTGCACCCTGGTTCTTTCCTTACTCCGCTGTCTCTCATGGTCTTCCTAACTTCTGCTGCATTGTCCCATCTTTGCAAATTTGCATAAATGTTAGATAACAGTACGTAGGTTCCTGCATCTTGGGGATCTAGATTTAGAATCTGTTTGGCAGCATATATAGCAAGATCGATGTTCTGGTGAACCTGTTTAAATATTTAGTTTAAGTGATAACTTAATAGAGTAGTATAGCAAGGTGGTCCACAGAGTCTTGTGTTTAAATCTCTCTATGAGATTTGGGCCAATTTGGTTTATGATTCAAAAATAATTTTGAAAAACTAAGTTACAATTAAAAAATTTAAAAGTTTTATCTCACTATTTTAAATATTTGAAAATATATTTGGTATCAAAAATTGTTTTTGAAGTTAAAAACTATATAAAGACTGAGAAATGATATTTTTCTTATTTTCTAATTTTACACTAATTTTTAGGATTATATGCAAAAACATTGTTTTGAAAACATTTCAACTTATTTTAATAAAAACGTATTTTCATAAAATTCCTTAGAGTCCTTGTTTTCGAAAATAAAACACTATTCAAAATTTATATCAAATAAGGTCTTATTTAGATTATAAATTTGTATTTGTATTTATGTTATATTTATGGTTGTGATTGTGGGTGTTCAGCGCATGAGATTGTGTTAAATTTTAAGTATGGTTGTTGGATGCTTAACTATCAATTTAAGCTTTTAAGTCAAGTTGTTACGTAACATTGTTAAAGATGTCTCTGAATTATGATACATCTGCTTAGTAGTTATTGAATGTATGCAATCCTTGCTATTTTAACTCAATGCGTAAAGATGCTTGTCTTTGTTCCCTTTCTCAGGCTACACCCCGCTTGGAAGAGCTGCAATTATTTAGGTTACAACAGGAAGCCAAATCTGTTCCTGAACTAATAGATCAGAAAGAGAAGTCACATAAGAAAAGTGTTAATGGAAAGAGAAAAACAAATTCGAACATGACTGACGAAAAGTCTCCAGCTAAGCGGCAGAAAAATACTGCCCAAAACCCAAACAAAGTGCATGGGAAAGAAAAGGGACGAGCACAAAACTTAGCTGAAGAAAATGAAGTAGAAGCAAAACCCAAGTTTGAAGAGCATCCAAATGACTAGCACATCAAAGACTCCACACTGGAAGAGCCAAAGGATACACTGACAAGTGTACTGCATTTTTATCAACCTTAACTTCAAGGCAAGAAGAGATTCTCTCGCACTTCAGAGAAAGATTGCTTTTTATTCTTTTTTATGCTGGATAGGCAAATACAGAGAGATAATTCTGATGGTTTTAAATTTTTTTCAGGCAACTTCTGAAGATCTGAAAAAATTGTTTAGCGATGTTGGTGGGGTTGAATCTGTTCGAATGCTGTAGGACAAGTTCACCAGAAAGTCAAGGGTATGACTCTTCTTCTATGATTCATTATTTGTCAATGTTCTTTGTGCTTTATACTTCAAATGAAAAAGGGGAAGCTATCCACTGGACCTTCCAGGTGCACATCAGTATTACAGTCAAATCCTTATTTAGCATTGCTTGACCTTTAAACTTCAATATATGTATGCATAATGTGGACTGTACCATAGAAATTAGCCCTAAGAAACTAATTTTAATGAGACTGGGAGATCAGCATGGCTGATGCTTTAAGGAGATTGAAACTGCTAAATGTAGTGTATTCTTTTTTATCAAATTTCTCAAGGGTGCTCACTGAAACTTCAATTTGATTTCTCCCTTTCATGCTGTCAATCAATCATTTAGTTCTTACGCTTTTGGTTTTAAGATGAATGTCCTTTGCAAAAATGATTACGCAGTCTCAAATAAACCTGCAGAAGGGTTGAATTCCATAAGTATGGTAAAATTGCTTAATTTTCTATGTATAAAGAGTCTAATTGTCTAAGAGCATATTTTTTTCATTTTGATAGCAAGTGGTATGCTTAGGAGACTCAACCATAGTCTCATACAGATTTACCCATATTCCAACTTGCCTTTAACTGTAGAGCATCTATCTGGGATCGTTGCATACTAATTTATAATATCCTCTGATCAATTTTTGAAGGGCCTGGCATATGTGGATTTTGCCAATGATGCACACCTTGTTGCAGTTGTAGGAAAGAATAAACAAATGTTTCGTGGGAAGAAGATAAGCATTGCAAGATCAAATCTGAAACAAAAGAGAAAGGATTTTGCTAGTCATGAGGCCTCTGGAGAACATGGTAGGCTAAGTGGAATTATGTTTTATCTTTGTTATTACTTGTGTGTGTTTGTTTGTGTCCAATGCAGTCTATAGACGTTAGTTATTACTTTTACATTTCATTTTCTTACTCCTCTGGGTTAAATGGCAGCGCAAAGTAGTAATCAGACTTTCAGGCAGTCTAGAGCACCACACTCTGCTGCTAATAAACATAGTGATAACATTCAGNCTTAACTCATGTTGAATATTTATGCAGATTTTAATTTAATATAAATTGTAAAATCATACCCTTGATCTTGGCTCATGTAAACGATCCTGTTACATTATATTTTTGTTTCCGCTGCGTATACGGGACCGTTTACTAACATGCTCACTGAAACTTCAATTTGATTTCTTCCTTTCATGCAATCAATAAATCATTTAGTTCTTACGCTTTTGGTTTTAAGATGAATATCCTTTCTAAAGACGACTATGCAGTCTCAAATAAACCTGTAGAAGGGTTGAATTCCATAATTATGGTAAAATTGCTGAATTTTCTAAGTATAAAAAGTCTAACTATCTAAGGGCATATTTTTTTTTCATTTTGATAGCAAGTGAGATGCTTAGGAGACTCAACCATAGTCCCATACAGATTTACCCATATTCCAGCTTGCCTTTAACTGTAAAGCATCTGTCTGGGACCGTTGCATACTAATTTATAATATCCTCTAATTGATTTTTGAAGGGCCTGACATATGTGGATTTTGCCGATGATGCACACCTTGCTACAGCTGTAGGAAAGAACAAACAAATGTTTCTTGGGAAGAAGATAAGCATTGCAAGATCAAATCCAAAGCAAAAGAGAAAGGATTTTGCTGGTCATGGGGCCTTTGGAGAACATGGTAGGATAAGTAGAATTATGTTTTATCTTTGTTATTACTTGTGTGTGTGTGTTTGTGTCCAATGCAATCTATAGATGTTTGTTATTACTTCTACATTTCATTTTCTTACTCCTTTGGGTTAAATGGCGGCGCAAAGTAGTAATCAGACTTTCAGGGAGTCTAGAACGCCACACTCTACTGCTAATAAACATAGTGATAACATTCAGCTGAAGGGGACGAACACATTTGCAATGCCAAGGAACGTCAGACCACTTGGTGTCCCCTCGACAAATTCAAAAGCCGGGAAAGTGGAAGATGGGAAGTCAAAGTCAAACAATGAGTTCAGAGAAATGATCATTAAGAAGTGAGGTTTGTTTCTGAGGTTACATGTTAACTAGAATAGCACAGTAATTGACAAACTTCTCTTTCTTATAAAAAACATAAGGTTTTGCCTTAATATGTTTATGTAAATACAATTATGATAAACGATACCTGTTTGAGGACGAAAAATATATATCAGTACCCTTCTTGTAAATTTTCTTCTAGATATGTCAAGTTCATGCCCATTTTATTCAAAAAGGGTAAAGTTCTAATATGTTTCCTGTGGAACACTTATTTCATCCAATTTGTGATGAGGATAGCCTCAATACCTTACCCCAAGATTTAGAGAAATTTTAGTCAATTAGATGGCGATCAAGTTCCTTTTTATGTGACAAATGACCAACGGTATAGGATCCAACAAGATCATGAAAACTATTATGGGTTAGTGGTCTACTCTTGGTCTAAAATAACATTGATTACTCACAGTGCAACTGTTAGGTTCTTTGCTTTCTGTACCTATTGATTCTATTCTAGCGGAGAATCCATTTTACTATTTGTCATAGATGAAAATCCTAATGCAGAAAGATGGACCACTAGAGCACTATTGAGTTCGTGTACTGAAACAACAATGGCCTTGCATCTCATGCTTATGGAAAATGTGAAAAAATGTCTTTGGTCTGGAAAATGTCTGAGGAAGAATATGAAGAACATCATCTGTATGCTCGCCCGATTAAAATTTCCGCACACATATATTCATTTTTATTGTCTATTTTGAATGAATATCCATATCTCATATGATTATGTTTGTTTCACTTAGACTCTTCATGATTCTATTGGATGCTATCATAAAATTTCTCGTAGAATCGAGAATGGGGTTTTCACTTTGTACATGTTAGATCATGAATTTGTACTAATCTTCAAAAAAGATCTAATTGTTTCACTTTCTATTTTCGGAATGGAATATTTACATAATCTCCATGAATGGGATTAAATGTTATTCCATGGTATTTATATGATATTCTTTCTTAATTTTAAGCGAGTACTTGAGAGGGCTTAAGTGATCTATGAATTATGTTTCATTTTTTGTTTCTTTTATGTACTAAGTCACTAAGTGCGAGATTCCCCCTGGCGACCATTATTAACTTGTTCCCCCATGGGCTCTTTCCCATGTCGCCTCCTGGAATCAGCTTGTGTTCTAACTTCGCGCCCATGAGTCTCATATTTGGACTTTGCTAACCCCTTTCTCATATTTGGAAGAGGTATTTACACAGGTTTACACCAAAGGAATTAGAGAGAAATCCGAGATTGCCATCAGACTTGGCAAGCGATTTCGTGATTTTAGTGATTGCGCGCTAGGATCCTGCAAATATTGATTCGTTTTTATCCCTCCTAAGATGTTCGAGATAAGGCTTATCCCTCAGTCTGTCGAAAAACTGTATTAGATGGTAGCGATGAGGTTATGCTGAGTCAGACTTCAAGACTCCATGACCTTGAGATCGCATCGATCTACTGATTTCCGGGCTATCGAGACTTTCGAGCTTACGACAAAAATCACACACAACAGAATTTCTTGTGGTCTTTCTTACTTTTAACATAAGTTTATGCATGTTTAAAGTTAAATGTTTTGCACTTGAATAATATTTTTATAAAGGAGATTAAATTAATAGTAATCATTTTGATTAAGCATTATTGAAGTTATGAAAGTAGTTATGTTCTCGATTGACGTAAAAAAATTTTAATCAATAAGCAAACATTGATTATAAATGTTTAACATTAAAATTCATGGATTCCCTTGAAATTAACTTGGCTTCTATGAGTATCATGATTAAACATTATTAAAATTATCTCATAAAATCTATGGTTCATAGGATTAACATAAAAACAAAGAGGAGAAGATAGAAAATTTAATCAATAAAAAACAAATGAATGTTAAATAAATACATAATGATCCATCAACTACCATTGAATAAGAGAAATTAATTGAAAGAATTAGCATATCAAAACATTGAGAGAAAAGTTCAAGATTCTATCTCATATTTCATTAATTCTCTCGCAGAATATGATGCATTGAAAAATTAGAATAGAAAAGTCTTATAGCTATAAATTTTTTCTCTCTTCTAATTGACTCCATCTATTATTGGAAGTATAGTCTCTAATGAGCTTCAAATCCGACTTCGCTGCCTCATGGCGCACCTCTAATAATAGTTTCTAATAAACAACATAAAAACTGATCTTATAAATGAAGAAGTTTTAACTAGAAAGGGATATGGACCTAATGTTGTTTGCTACAATTCTTTAATTAGATGGTGTTGCAAGAATAAAGAAGTCAACGAAGTTCTTAATCTTTATCAAGAGAAGATTTTAGAAGGAATTAGGCCTAATGTGATTATAAATGACAATTTGTTAACTTGCATTGTCATTGATAGACTTTGCAATAATGGATGTGTTTCAGAAGAAGTGGAAATGTTTTATACTTTAGTAAATAATATCGATTTTGGTATATTTAAAAGTTTGATGAACAAATAGAAAAAAGAAAAAATTTATATATCATTGTAAATTAAATACAAAGTTCAATAGCATGATTTATTTAAATCTTATAATTTTATTAAAAAAAAAGGTAAAATTGAATACTTATATAAATTGGTTTGTTTGATCAACTGGATAATTTTGGATTTAGTAGAAAACCACCTCAAACCGAAAAAAACCTGAATGTGGATTTACATTTTTAACTTGCAATTTTCGAAATCATAAAGGTGGTTTGAATAGGAAAGATCGATACTTGACATAAGTTTGCAATTTTGAAAACCTTAAAGGTTGTTTGTGAAATTTGTCAAAAAATTTCTCTTTAATGCATTTGCCTTTTGCAATGACCTTACTTCGGAAAAAATGACCCATAAAAACACTCTTCAATTCATACATGGCTTTGAGATTCAGATCCCCATTTCATTCGTCTTCAATCTCTCAAAACCCATCTTCGAAAGTTAATGTTTTATTTTTGTTAGCTTATTTACACAACCTCATATCTTCAAGCTCCAAAAATGAAGTTTCGTATTCTTTCAAAAAACCCCTTGAACGATCCTCACTTGCTAAATTCCTCGAAGAAAATTGTCGATCAGGTAGCTTTACTCTGAATGAAGCATTGTACTTTTTTTATTACATGATTAATTCGAAACCCATTTCTCCAATTTCATCATTCACTACTCTGTTTAGTGCACTAGCTAAGAAGAAGCATTATTATGAAGTGATTTCGCTATATAAGCTGTTGAATTCAACTGGGTTGTCTCCAGATTTTATATCTTTGAATTTGTTGATGAATTGCTTCTGTAATATCAAAAGGGTTTCTGATGGTTATGCGGTTTTTGGGGCGATTTTGAAGTTGGGTTTTAGCCCAAATACCGTGACATTTACTTGTTTGATTAAAGGTCTGTGTGCAGAGAGAGAGATTATGGAATCAATGGAATTGTTTAAGAAAATGATTGCTATTGGTTGTAGGGTTGATGTGATCACTTGCAACACTTTGATTGGTGGATTGTGTAAAACAGGGAAAATAAGTGTTGCCATTAAGTTTCATGAAGAGATGGCTAATGGGAATAAAGAATTTGGTGTTATTTGTAGGCCAAATGTTGTTACTTATAATGCTATAATTGATGGTCTTTGTAAGGCTGGATTGGTTAAGAAGGCTAGACAACTACTGTTGGAATATATGATTCAGAAAGGTGTGGTTCCTAACATTCGTACTTGGTACATTTTGATAAATGGTTATTGCTTGGCAGATAGAATTGGTGATGCAAGGGAGTTATTTGATTCTATAACTAGAAAGGGGTATAGGCCTAATGTTGTTTGCAACAATACTTTAATCAATTGGTATTGCAAGAATAAAGAAGTCAATGAAGCTCTTAGTCTTTATCGAGAGATGATTTCAAAAGGAATTAGGCCTGATGTGATTACTTATTGCACCTTGTTAACTGGCTTTTTTCTTATAGCTAAGGTGAAAGATGCATGGAATTTAGTTGGTGAGATGCAACTTAACAATGCTTTTCCTAATTCTTGGACATATAGCATTTTCATTAATGGACTTTGCAAGAACGGATGTGTTTTGGAAGCTTTGGAAATGTTTAATGCTCTTGTAAATAATAGGTTTGCAGTCAGCATTGAAGGTTTGAGTTCCCTCATTGATAAATTATGTAAAACAGAGAGGTTGGGAATTACTTGGGACCTATTTTAGAAATTTTCTATTCATGGAAACTTGGTGCCAAACGTTATAACATATAACATTTTGATCAATGGGCTGTGTAAAAATGGATAACTAGAAATGGCAAATGAGTTGTTGTCATATATGGAGGAAAATGGTTGTGCTCTAAATGTAGTCACATTTACTACGCTTATGTTTGGTTTTGATGCAAACCTACTCCATTTTACTACTCAACCATCCACAAATTACCAACATTAGAGTATTCAACAATTAATTGTAAACATCCTGAAACATCCAGAACGTCATTGTATATATTCCATGGAAAAGTTCAACATTAAATTCATGGATAAACTACATCTCAACACCAGAATTCAATTAACAAACAATGAAAATAAATGGAAACTAATACGCTGGACTTCGAGGGCCAGCTACCTCTCCTTTTACTAAATTCTCTCTTGATGCCTTTTCAAACTTTGCTGCTCCCTTTTATTCATTTCCTTCCCTAACAGAATTCAACTCTCAGCCACTCATCTGTCATCACCTATCCACTCCACCTTTTTCTTCTCTTCACACTTTAGTTGCTCCCTTTTCCACAATTGATTCCCTGGTGCTTCTTCCCATGCCTCTTATTATAAACCCTCACTTCACATGTTGTATCAATACCCTCCCAAAAAAGAGCCACCTTGTCCTCAAGGTGGAATGAAGGAAATTGGAAATTCAGGCCGGCATACTCTTCCCAAGTATTCCCATGATGAGGTAACACGTTCCACTTAACTATAACTTCCCTTTGACCATTGAGTAACCTAGGGATTTTCAGCACGTCTTCTGGTTCAATGACTAAAACCAGATCCTCATTTAAAGAATCGGGAAGAGGCTGAATGTTTGGGGGAGGAAAATTGGCTTTCTTGAGTTGGGACACATGAAACACATTATGGATACGGGCACTAGATGGGAGTTCTAACCTGTAGGCGGCTGGTCCAATTTTCTCGAGGATTCGAAATGGCCCATAAAACCTGAGACTTAGCTTTTCATTGTAGCGAGAAGCGAGTGATTTCAGACAGTAGGGCTGTAGCTTAAGGTAGGTAGATTCGTCAACTTCAAACTGGATATCCCTTCTCTTCGCATCGGTAGAACTTTTCATATGGTTTTGAGCCTTATGCAAATTCTCCTTAAGCTCCGGTAGAATATCGTTACGAGTTTGAATCTATTGATTGACTTCATCCACCGGAGAACTGTGGTCTGTGTATTTCAACAATGCTGGAGGGTCTCTTCCGTATAAAGCTTTGAAAGGACTCATACCCGTGGAGCTGCTGTAAGTAGTATTAAACCAGAATTCAGCCCACGAAATCCAATGAGGCCACTGCCGAGACTGATTTCCTAAAAATAATGAAGGAAGTTTCCAAACACCTGTTAACAACCTCCGTTTGTCCATCCGTCTGCGGATGATAGGCCGAGCTCATATGAAGCGTAGTTCCAGCCTGCTTGAACAATTCTCCCCAAAAATGGCTCATGAACACGTGATCACAATCCAAAATAATCGTCCTTGGGAAGACATGGAGCCGTACTACATCTTTGATGAATGTGGTTGCTACCTCCTTGGCTGTATAAGGGTGCTTGAGTGTGAGAAAATGGCTATATTTAGTGAGTCTGTCAGCTACCACCAAGATAGTGTCCACATTGTGCACCTTCAGAAGTCCCACTATAAAATCCATGGAAATGTCTTCCCAAACCTGAACTAGAATAAGAAGGGGCTGCAATAAGCTGGCTGGCCGTAATGCTTCATAATTATTTTGTTGACACACACTGCAAGAGTTCACATAAGTTTGGATATCCCGCTTCATTCCATCCCAATAAAACACATTCATCATGCGCTTGTATGTTCTGAAAAATCCAGAGTGGCCTCCAATTGGGGATGAGTGAAATTCATGCAAGAGTTTTTGAATATGAGGGCCTTGTTTCAGAATAACCAACCTGTTTTGGTACATAAGGTGTCTGCCCATTAGTTTGAAAGGAGGGTGGCCATGAGGGTTAACCATGAGCTGCTAGGTGAGCTGTCGCAACTTGTCATCCTGTTGAATGGCCTCTTCCAGTTCTTTGAACCCGCAGAAACAGCCCATTGAAATGGTGTTATTCTCAACATTCTCGGGGCACTGGGATAATGTATCCGCAGCCTTGTTCTCTGGCCCTAGTCGATACTGTATTTCAAATTGTAACCCGAGTAATTTTAACACCCATTTCTGCTGATCTTCATTCAGCAACCTCTGTTCAGTCAGAAATGGAGGCTTTTCTGGTCAATTCTGATGATAAACGTTGGCCAAGCAAATAATGTCTCCATTTCTGTACCGCCATCACAATAGCCATTATTTCTCTTTCATAAACCAACTTGAGTTTTGAGTTTGCGGATAGACCTTTACTGAGAAAAACAAGAGGCCTCCCTTCATGCATTAAAACAGCTCCTAAACCACAATCTGGCGCATCAGTTTCAATGATAAATTGTTACGAGAAATCAGGTATTACTAACATCGGTACACTGGTCAGGGCAGATTTCAATGCCTCAAATGCTTCCTGAGGTTTCTCACCCCACATGAATGAATCCTTTTGCAACAAATTAGTCAAGGGAAGAGCTATCTTACCATACCCTTTAACAAATCATCTATAATATCCTATCAATCCTAGGAACCCTATGAGTGTTTTCACATCCTTCGGTCAGGGCGAGTTGACAATACTCTCAATTTTTGAGGGATCCACAGCCAACCCGTGTGCTAAAATGAAATGGCCCAAATATTCTAATTGGGGTTGTTCGAAGAAACATTTCTTTCGGTTGGCCACTAATTGATGTTCTAGCAATGTTTGAAATGTGAGACTGAGGTGCTGCATGTGTTCGTCCATTGTTTTGCTGTACACCAGAATTGTTGGAGTAAGTGCTCTAGAGCCAATCAAGTATTGTGGAATTGTCTCTTTGTAATAATGTTCATTAATCAATAAAAGGCATTTTATACTATATCGCGTAAATCATTATTATTGTAATATGTATTGATATATGTCCTTAGAATGGTAGAACCGTGACGAGGGTATCAAGTGTTTCAAATCTTGATAGTGAGAACCCTATGAGCACATATGGTGGCCATTCTAGAAATGTCCGTAGCCCTAGTATTATTCTGAAGTAAGGGCACAGATAATACGGTAAGGCTATCATAATGTTGAACGACTCTATCGAAAGGCAGTGACTAATCTTACTTGTCAAGGTTGTTTGGTGACAACCTGGTGCAACACATGGGTGCTTGCTGTAGGCAATTACACCACAGCAAGTTAACTGGACTGACCCACCAGAGGATTTCATATTGCTGGTAACCCCAGTGTCTATGGAACAAATCCTCTAACGAATGGTGGTGCATGTGATCCTTAGACTTGAGATCACCGGAGCGCCTTGTGCACTAATTGGTGCAGTTTGACACTAGCTTAACACAGTTCTTTTCAGAGCTGTCAATACGGTGGTAATTGGCCGCATCGAGGAGTATATCAAGACTATGGTGGACTGACAGAGGATTCATCACTCCTGAGTACGAGAGAAGTTATCTCACGGCACAATTTAGTAAATGGCAATGACGTTAAAACTGTGGCCATAATGGGATTGAGTTGTTGCTTTATCCAATTTATAATACGAGTCATTGGTCTAGAAACTGAATACATAATATCGAGAGTAACCGAAGGTTGACACTATTTCTATGCCTTCGTCTCATCGATATAACATATGATGAAAGGATCGAAGTGCACGGTAACCATATCGTTGACAGGTAGCTACTTTGCTGAATCCAAATCTATCGGGTAGCCATGATGCCTTGCTAGGGGCCAATCTTGGTCTGTGTATTAGTGAGACAATTAATTGGTGTTAATCGCGATACTATACACTGCCGATATGATGAGGAGCCTATGGGTCACACACATAGAAGACAATTTAAGATCCAAGAAGAAAGAAGGGCGTTTTCGTCTTTTAAGGCAAAAGGGTATTTTGGTAATTTCACAGTGCAATTAAATTTGCTGAGGTCGTAGCCTTTATTTAATTTGTTAGAAAAATTAAATAAGTGAAATTACGTTTAAATGTGTGTTCGCACATTTAAATATATATTATCATTATTGTTAAATGTTAATATATATGTATTTAAATATATATATTAATTGATTTTAATTGAGATAATGATGGAAAAAATAAAATATTAAATTGGGAGTGTTTGGCAACATAGGGCGTTTGGGTTGGAGCCCAAGCCTATTCCATGTGGGATTAGGGCAAATTGATTTTCTCTTTTAAAAGAAAAACACACACAATAGCCCCTCTTAATACACTCCCACGGCAGAATCAATATTGCCCAAAAATCAATTCATTTGATTTGTCTTCTTGATTCTTAAGGCTAAGGAGGATCTAGCAAATCTCTCCTTAGTTCTTTTGAGATTGTCTTCGTGTGGACTACGTGGGTTCTATCCTACACTTGGATCGGTAGCAAAACATTCGTTAACAAATTTGGAGGAGCCTCCAACGTGCGTTTGTTTTCTTTAAACTCAGATTTATTTTTCTGCAGATTTTATTTTAATATGAATTGTAAAATTATACCCTTGATCTTGGCTCATGTAAACGATCTCTATATTAATTTTTCTTTTGTTTCCGCTGCGTGTATGGGACCGTTTACTAACAGTGGTATCAAAGCCTTGGGTACTTGTAACGCCCCACTTGAGGTACGTAGCTAACGTTTCTTCTTTTGCTCTTATTTGAGTTGGTTTATTAGTATTATTGTTTGGTTGACCTCTGATTGAGTGGTGTGTTGAATACTTGCCCTGAAATTGGTTGAAATAGAAGAAGTTCAATGTTCCATGCTTCGCCGGGGCGAAGAAGAATCTTCGCCGCGGCGAAGAGGTGTTGAAGCCACGGGAAGCTGCTGGACAGTTTCGCCGCGACGACGTGCCAACCAAAATGTTTGTTAAGTTTTAGATATTTTCTTCCCTAAGGGCAATTTGACCATTCTACCCCTAATTAGCAGGAAAAGTGGGGAGTATAATATAAGGAATTTTCATGGAGAATATGTTGTTATGGGGGTGTGTTTGTAATGAATCAAAGGATAATGCATGGAATTTCCATAAAAGACAAGGGCAAATGGGAAGAATGAGTTTTAAGAAGTATTAAACGGGTTTGTCTTTGAATGTTTCATTCATTTTTCCAGTTCACCTCCTCCTCATTCCTAAACTCTCTCAATTTCCTTCAATCTTTCAAGGATTTCCAAGAGCCTTTTTTGAGAAATTTTAGTAGGGTTTTAACCTAAAGCTTCCTAAGGTAAGATTTTGTACTTTAATGATTTTTCTTATGTTTAATTAGAACTCATGTTGTGATTGTTGGTTAATTGGGAGGAAAGCAGCTTCCAAGGAAAGGGAAGTGTTAAAGAGCCAATTTCTCATAAGGTAAGTAAACCTCAACCTAAGTTGAAATTTAAGAACTCCTTGAGTGGATTGAAATACATATGTGCTTTCTTTAAATTGTTGATGAGAGAAGTAATTATGTTTGAGTTATGATTATGAGAGGTGTGGTATTTGCTTGATGTTTGTTGAGTTTGAATGGGAGTTGGAGGAGGTTTTGAGCAGAGATTATGGAAGTGTTTTCCTTTTGATGGGAATTTAGGGTTTTTAGGGAGTTTCTCCCATTTGGTTGATTAAGAAAACAGAAAATCAGAATTAATGTAATTTATTCATGCACTTGAATTGTATGATGAAATGCTCAGAGAACCATAAATAAGGGTAGAAAGCCTTAATTGTTGCTACATTTCATAGTGCTTTTCATAGTTCATTAATGCGTATGGTCAGTGATGTGCATTAATTATCTTTGCGTATGCATTAGAAAAGAGAGTAGAGAAAGAGTAGAGACTTTGAGTTTAGACTCTCTCAAGTAGAAAGAAAAACAAGAAGGAGCACTAGAGAGTAAGCTAGAGTATGCTTAATACATAGAGTAGGTTGTGCGAATAAACAAACATTGATAGAACCTGTGAGTACGGTAGAGTATTCCCGATGTACGCTGCATCGATAACGCGTCCAGAATATCAGAATGAAAAGTGGTGTAGCCCGTAGTGTACATGCGTATGAGGGCTATACCCAGTTTACCCGAGAGTTCTCATGCACTCATATGCCAGGGTTCCGATCCTGCATAACCAAGTCCGACGTCTAGAACGAGTAGAAGTCTCCCGGGAGTGGGAGCGAGTCCAGCCGTGCCTCCGTTCAGATGGGGCCGTGACTTACTAGAAAGAGAATTAGATAAAGGAGCCATGAGAAAGAATATTAGACAGTGAAAAGAAGGGTTACGGGAATATTTGAGTTTAGGGTTTACTTCTGAGCCTTGTTTGTGCTCACCCATTTGTTCCCTATTTTTTGCAGGTTCGAGATGAGGGACAACAGTTGGATGACATCGGTACACGAAGAGAAATGGCTTACACTGTCCACCCTTTTTGATAGTTTTGCATATGTCCAACACCTTGTTATATATTTGTATAAAGAATGCATATGTTTATGAAAAAATTTGGGCCCAACTTTTTATATTAGGGTTACGTTTATTTTCACTGTGCATGTTTTTATATAGAATCGAGTTCGTTACACCTCTCTGTTGTAAAGACATATATATAGAGGTGCAGCATGGCAAGGTGTGTTTGGATTTGCTCTGTAGTAGATCTTAAAGGTTTGAGGATTATTTTTTGTGTACATTTCAGTAACAAAGTTGTATATGAGGAACTGTGAAATGTTCCTACTTCAGCTACGACCAATAATGGTAGCCACTCAAGTTCATCTATTCCAGCTGATCAGTTTACTGGACGTGTATGTGCAACTAATTAACTTCATTCATTGCTATTCTCAATATCCAGGCCTATAAATCTTGATTTATTATTAATGTTTCACATGTTTTCTGTTTCTCAATATATTTCTCTTTAGTTTAGTATTAAGTAGGGTCTCTAATGTAGTAATCTATTTTTTTTAAGTGGCAATATGTAACACTGCTGTAAGCTAATAAAGTACTGCATAATAACAATAGAAAATTGGGCCCAAATTTCTTTTCATTACAAGTCAGATGTCTTTTATACAAAAGAGTATTGTTTACAAAAAGTATTTTAAAAGACAAAAAGGGGAAACAGTGTAGCTATTCCTCGATTGCTTGCCGACGCCCCTCCGACGCACATCACCTAGACCTGCATCCACAAAGGAAAATAACGGGTGAGCCACAAAATATGCTTGTAAGTAAAACCCTCTATCTGTCTGTCCCTGTATTATACTCTTAATTCTTCCTTATCATCTATTTCAGTTTCCTACTAAACTTATGGCCTCATCTTACCGGAGGTACGCCCGATGCGTTCACACAGCACCATCTCACTCTCATGCTATCGGGTGGAATTCACACAGTACCAACCCGTTCTTAGTGACTACCGATGGAGGATCACAAGCACCTACCGGTTTTCTAACTATCGTGTGAGACACCTAGCGCCTACCGTCCTCATGATTTGGTAAGATCACCACATTAACCCGTCTCTATCACTGTCGGTGATGATCACAAGCATCAACCCACTTCTAATAAATTCGGATGATGTCACAAAGCATCACCCATTCTAATACTAACCGGGTGGTGATCACAAAGCATCACCCTTCTAATACTATCGGGTGAGATCACAAAGCATCGACCCATTTCTAAGGCTATTCGGTGATGATCACAAAGCATCAACCCATTTCTCTACTCTCTCATTTCACTCTATTCTATAGCATTTCATTCCTCTACCCTTAGATATATTGATCCACATAAGTTCTCTACTCATAGGTAATGCATCACCATTTCCTACCTTTCTTAGTCACTTCTCATGCACAATTAGTGCCTATGGATGGTTCATCTCACACAATGCCTTATGAAGCCAACATGCAATGTTGCAAGAATTAAGGTTCACCTCACACTCAAACCTCTATTAGGCATTCATCAAACAACTCAGTGCATACAAAACACCTACTATAACAAGAATTCTAAGTCTTTCTCTAACCATCCAAAATGGGAGAACCCCCTCACAAGCCATAAATCCTACCAAAAAGACACTTCCAAAAAGGATTCCTTAATATCCTTTATTCAATCTCAAACTACCTTCCAACCAACACGCCATTCTTAATTTGCAAGTATAAACAACCACAACCACTAGAAATCTCTATTTAACCTCATAACATGCATATAACATGTATCTACATACATACATAATGCTATCAAAACCCTAATCAAGAAATTCCAAATCTCACTTGGGTGGGATTTACTTACCTTTATGGAGAGATTTCACTACCTTTCCTTTCACTTGGTTTGCTTGACTTTCTCTACTCTTAACAAAAGAACAAAAACCCTCAATATTCAATATACAAAACTACAAACTTCACAACCAAAGAAGAATCCTTACCTTAGGATGCCTTAGTGATTTTCTACCCACAATCACTCCAAAAGCCCTTTAAAACTCCTTGACAAAAGAAGAAAATTGAGAAAGCAAGAGGGAGAGGGGCGTGGAGAGAAGAATGAAGGTTTGCAATGCTTAATCTTTTAATGAAATTTTACACAAGCATTGCCCATTTTGCCCTACTCTTCTTTGGGAATTTCATCTATATCCTTTGTTCATTACAAACCCACCCCCATACAACATTTCTCCATGAAAATTCCTATTTTACTCCCACTTTTCCTGCTAATTAGGGAGATGGTCAATTGCCCTTAGGGAAGAAATATCTAAAACTTAACAAACATTTTGGTGGACGTGCGCGCGGCGAACTGTCCAGCAGTTCCCGTGGCTTCAACACAACACTCAATCAAGGTCCACCCAACTATTACCAAGAACAAACTCAATAAGACAAAGAAGAAACAATAACTACGTACCTCAAGTGAGCGTTACACAATACATTTTGGAAGTTTTAATTGCATGTTCTCATCTTTTTCCCTAAATTTTGTGGAAAATTAAGTTCTTGCTACTTTCAGTCAGATTTTGCATATATGTGGAATCAGGGGATAAAAACATTAATTTCGTTCTTTGGAGTTCCTTTATCCAATAATTCTGTAAAATTGAATGACTAGAACCTGTTCTGATGCAGTCTGTCTCACTTTCGTTTGACTGCTTGAGTTTTATGCAAGAATATATCCATCTGTAAGTGAATTTTCACCTGATGGTATTGCGAAGGAATAAATCTCTTCGAGCGTGCTATACGCTACTGGCTTGCATGTTGCTGAAGATATAAAATATGGGAAGCATACAGGGAATTGAGCAAGCCATTCTCCATACCATAGATGAGATCAGCATTAGGTGAGAATTTATAATATTATATTAGAAACTTTTTAGAAAATGCACTGAAGGGGATGCATTCTATTAATCAATTTCTTGATTATTAAAGTCTTATTTTATCCTATTGGTTTGGTATTATGGTTAATATTTCTTTGTGGGTCTTCCTTATATTTCCTAGAACCATGGCTCAAGTTACATGCCTTGTTTATTTTAGAACTTTTTTCTTCTTTTTGTCATCTATGTAGTTCATAAATTTTGTTCTTTCATTCCCTATGAATATGCTATTACCAGAAAAAGTATCTGTTTTCAAATTTACATTTGAAAATTACTGCCTTTTTTGCAGGAAAAAAGAAAATAGGTTCAGTCATCCGAAGTATGTTTCACCGTCATTGTCTGTTCCCTTTGCTAACTTAAGATCAATCCTTCTTGCCACAAGTCTTGGGATGGAATTGGGGACTGCTCTATATTGCATCAGGTGATTTAGATGGGATTCCTTCTATGTTCCTCAGCATAACAAAAGGCATTGGAGAATATAATGCTCGGCTGATTTTGAAGAACAATTGCAAGGCAGATATATCTGAGTCCAAAAAATTTCAACAATTCACGGTATATGGCATTTACTATCATATTGTTTTAGACAGCTAAATGATGAGGCGGGTTCTTATGTGATACCTTAGAATTTAGGTTAAATTGTATCTTGATATATATTAAAGTGTAGAGGTCTGATTTGAGTCTCCCTCTATTACTCCTACTATATTTGGGTTGGTCTTTCTATCTGAATTTGGGCTTGGTTTATGTAACATGTGAAGTTGCCTATTACAAAGCTGAATATCATTGTTTGCCCTTACCTTTTCAAGCTAAGCTTTAGGTCAAGCTGTTTATCAACAAGTTGCTGTTGAAATTCATTATAATTTCCATTTCTTACGGTCTTTCTTGCTTCTAATATAAGTAATCATTTATGTAAATTGTACTATCTCTTCTCTCTTCTTTTCCTGAGGGTGGGGATTGTATAAGAACTTGCAATGTGCAATGGTTACCTTTTTTTTTTTTTTTTTTTTCCTTCGTTTAAAGTTTTAATGCTATTATTTAATTTGAAATTTTGCAGATCTACTTTAAGTTTGAACAGTCTTTTGGAGATCGAGCCCGTGTTCAATTTCTCTATGAATGTGCTATTACCGAGTTTCCTGTATCAAGTGATCTTTGGTTGCTTATACTCGCTATTTGGATAACCTTGAAGTTTCACTCATTTTCTCTTTTCAATTCTTTATGTTCCGAGTATTTGTAATTTTAGCAACTAATCATCTCTTTTTACTTCAGGTACGGAATATTGTGCAGGATGTTCATTCCAAGGCTAGGAAAAATTGTCCTTGGGTTGGTGATCTTTGCTTGCTTTGGAACGTTGCCGTGCACCTAGAAAGAGATATCTACTATAATTTCATTAGTTACCCTTCATCTGTTGAGAATTATGAGAGATTGTTATAAGTAGCTTAAAACAATAAAGTTTCACAAAATTTAGTGTTGGAATTTCATTATGCTCCTTTTACAAATATAGAGGTTTACTCTTGTTTAAAAAGATTTTTACATCATATTCAGTCTTTGAGAAGTCCCTTCTATGCACTTTTTCGACCATTGAGGAGTAAAGATATCTTTTCTCTAATTTGCAGGCTGACTTGCTACTCTTTGTAACTGTTTATGTTTCATCTACGTTTTATGCATTAAGATCTTTGTTAATTGGATCCTTTTTGTTTCAGTACCTAAACTTATTCCTCACTCGAGTGGATGGTTTGAGACGAAGAATCCTTTTGCCTAGAACAGAAGATGAGCAGAATTTTTCATTGATAAGGGAAATGTTTCAGGTTCACATATTATACTGTTCATTTTTCTTGTTAAAATTGTTTTTACTTGATGTCAAAACTTGAAGCTTCTCAAAGACATTTGTAGTTCTCTATTCATGGTGAATTTTAGATGAAGATGTGGACCTTGGAGCTAGTCTATCTTTCAGGGTCCGGCTGGATCTCTTATGAATGTGTATCAAGTGCTTCTACCCTTAGACTCTGAAGAAAAGTCTTTAATTTACTTCATTAGTGTGCTGTTATAGTACCATTATACCACTTTATGTAGCAGTTACATTACATAACTCTCAGACTCCAAGAGGGCTTTTGCTAATTGCTAGATTGTTACCTTTGTTAATTGTTTTGTCATGAATAGTGTCCTTTAGTAAAAAATTTCTCATTCAGCATTGGAGTTGCATGCATGAAGATATCTTATGGATATGTGAATTTATAAATTTGCATGTCATCTACTGGTACATGTTGTTGTATAATGGCCGTTTTCAATATTTGTGTTTATAAACAATTAGCCTGATGTCTCTTTAGTGTACCATCGAATTGCAGGCCCGTATGATTGGATATATTATATATACTTGAATACTTACTGTGAAGTTTCTTCCTTTCAGCGGGCATTTGACTACTTATCTCAATAGATGAAGAATACAGATGGTTTTTGCTGCATTTGTACGCTTATTGGCTCATTTGGAGCAAATTTGGGAAAAGATCATGCTCCAGCTCAGGGCTTTGGGGAAGCCTGGTTTGGCCCTTCATCTTTTCTCTTTCTTATCCTGTATAGCTCAAATGATTGATTTATGATTCATCTTATTATTTTTTCCGTATAACTGCTTTTTGTTGTGTAAGTTTAATGTTGGAAGCCTGGCAAGGTTATATACTGTGGAAATTGAATTGGGACATTTAATGAAGCTAGGTCCATCTACAGGAATGTTCAAGTAAAGATTAGGGGGACAGTTCAGAGGTATAATCTTTACATTACTTGCTTTCAATTATTCTAGATTGATTTATGGACAGATTTCAATTTGAAAGTTTTTAAACTGGTTTTTTTCCTCCTCTTTTTTTTTTTTTTTTTTTTGTTTTTTTTTTTTTTTTTTTGAAAATTGTTGCTTTTAGTAGTATACGATGCAGCTTTATTTAATTAATTGTATTTGTCATCTGCAATCACAACATTCTGTCTTTATTCTCTTTTTGTTGCTGATGGAAGTTGAAACCAACAAATGGCTTAAGTCAAGGTTGTTAAAACGTTGTTTATCAAGGAGGGCAATTTATGGAGAGCTTTTGAACTCTTAACATAGAATCATGCTCTACAGTTGAATATTTTTAGAGAGTAGCCTTGCATAGGTCAACCTTGTTACCGGGCACCAGAATCATAGGTTTAATCTGTCATTTGAATAATTTTTCCAAATCATACTTAAATGATATATTACAATATCTCTGGGGATCATGCTAGTTGAAAATCCATGACGTTTATTTTTTAACTTCAAACTTTGAGTTTAATACTCTGATGAAATTGTGGCATATATGAAGCATCACATTAAACCATAGGTGCATAGGGGTGAGCGGTTCCGGGTACCCTACATTTTCGGGAGAACCGAATCGGAACCGCACAGTGCGTTCCCAAAAAGGGAACTGGAACCAGACCCGCACAGCAGTTCTTCATTCAGAACTGAACCTAAAATATAGGTTCCGGTTCCTTTCTCAAGTACCCTATAAAAAATCAATTATCCCCCTATTAGTTTAAAAAAATAATAAAAATACCTTAAAATTTACAAATACACCCCTAACAAATTTTGATTACTCATTCTTTGTGTCAAATGTACTCATAACCTATAAATTTAATATTATAAATTAATAATGTTTATAAGTAATATAGTAATGTTGTAATTAATTAAGTAATTATTAAATTATAATTAATGTTATAATTAATTAAGTGATCATACTACAATGTAAATTGTAATGTTATAATGAATTAAGTAATATACTATTTAATTATAACGTAATATTATAATTAATTAAATTGTTAACCATTTAATTAAGTATGTAATATTGTTTATAATAAAGTGCTATAATTAATTAAGTAATCATACTATAAATTTATAATGTAATGTTATAATTAATAAATTCTAATCATTTAATTAAGTATTATGTAAATTAGTAAATTCTAATGTTTATAAATAATGTCTAATTAATTAAATAATCGTTTAATTGAATGTTTAATTAATATATGATATACTATAATGTAATGTTAATAAATAAGTAATCTGTTAAATCTATAATTTAATATTGTAATTATTAAATTTATAATCATTAATTATTATACTAGTATTTGTAATAGAATATTTAATTGATTAAGTAATCATACTATAAATTATAAGATAATGTTATAATTAATTAAATTTTTAATCATTTAATTAAGTAATGTAATAATAAGTAAATTACTAATATTCATAATGTAATGTTACAATTCATAATTAATTATGTATCATTTAACTATATAATGCTATAATTATTAAGTGAACATAATATATGTAATATAAAATATTATAATTTAATTGAGTAATTATTTAACTATAATGTAATGCTTAATTAATTAAATTTTTTATTATTAATTAGTAATAATTTGTTTATAATGTAATGTTACAATTAATGTTTATAATATAATGTCTAATCAATTAAATAATCATCTGATTATGTAATATTATAACTAATTATGTATCTACTATAATGAATTAAGTAATCATACTATAAATCTTTAATATAATATTATATTAATTAAGTGATCATTTAATTATTATGTATTTTACAATTAATTAACTGATTAAGTAATCGTACTATAAATTTATAATGTAATGTTATAATTAATTAAATTTCTAATCATTTAGTTAGTACTGTGCTAATGTTGATCTAGTAAATTAGTAATTACTAATGTTTATAATATAATGTCTAACTTATATCAATTAAATTTATTTAATTATGTAATGTATATATTAATTATGTGATCATGTATATGTAATGTTTATAGTGAATTAAGTAATCAGACTATAGATCTTTAATGTAATATTATATTAATTAAATTTTTATCATTAATTAATATATAATAATGTAATAATTACTAATGTTTATAATGTAGTTTTAAATTAAACTAATTAAGTAATCATTTAACTATTGAATACAATAATTAATTAAGTGATCATAATATATAATATAATGTAATTAATAATATTATATTTAATTAAGTAATTATTTAACTATAATGTAATATTTAATTATTAAATTTCTAATCATTTAGTAGTTATCATTTTTATAATATAATTATAATTATATTTATATATATGTCATAATCAATTAAATAATCATCGAATTATGTAATGTTATATTAATTATGTAATATACTATAATAATATAGAAATAATACATTAATTAAGTAATCATACATAATTCTTAATATAAATTATAATTATTTTTTTATAATAGTTTTTTATAATTAATATTATTTAATTATAATGTAATTCAATTAATTACGTATCGTACTATAAATTTATAATGTAATGTTGTAATTAATTAAATTTCTAATCATTAATTAAGTATTGTCCTAATGTTTATGTATTAAATTAGTAATATTAATATTTATAATATAATGTCATATCAATTAAGTAATCATTTAATTATGTAATGTATAATTAATTATGTAATCATACTATAATATAATGTTATAGTGAATTAAGTAATCATACTATAAATCTTTAATGTAATATTATAATTAATTAAATTTTTAATCATTAATTAAGTTTTACTAATGTTTATAATGAAATTTATAATTATTAAGTAATTATACTATAAATCTTAATATGTAATATTATAATTAATTAAATTTCTAATTATTTAATTAAGAATATACTAAATGTTATAACTTATAAGTCATTAATTAATAGTAATCCATTAATGTAATGCTATATAATTATACTAAAATCATTATAATGTTATAAAATTATAATTAATTAAGTAATCATTTAACTTAATGTAATTTATAATTGATAGTATATATTTAACTAGTAAAAAATTTATTAATGTTTATCAATTTATCATATATAATTTAATTGCTAATGTACTGTAGATATATTAAAACTTGATAATTGAAGTAAATACTAAATATATTATTATTCAATCAAATATACTATTTTATTCAAAAATAATTCTTTTAATAACTTAAAAATTTAAAACACTTTTATTGGATCATAATTCCAATATTCACTTAATTAATCAAAACTTTATATATATATTATAATATATAAGTTTTAATATGTGTAATTTATATGTATAAGTATAATTGTATATTTATTAATTGGTTATTTTAAAAATTTAACTTTTTCTATTTTAATTTTTTTATATGTAAAATAATAGAAATCCCATTATTCACATTTCACAAATATTTTATTGCAATTCCAGGTTCTAAACAGGTTCCAAGATCGGTTCCAACACAAGTTCTAAACCGGGTACCCGCTACAGTTCCAAACAGATACCCATTTTAGGTTCTTTTTCCCCTTTTGGTTTCCGGTTCCTCCCACACACAAACCGAACTCGAACCACACAGTGTGGTTTCGGTAGGTTCCAGTTCGATTCTACCTCTACCTGTGCTCACCCCTATAGCAAGTATTTTTGAAACACAATAGCTGATATTCTTTTCCACTTGGCTTATTTTTTCCAATATTTGAAGAAAAGTTTCTAATTCAAGCTTTCTTCGAGTTTCATGTCAAATATGCTATAGGTTAAATAAACTTATTGATGTAAATAATTTATATCCTATCATAAAGTCATCAAGTTCCTCTTTTCTATGATCAATTTAGGGTTTATTTGATAAAGTTAACCTTGTTTTTCTCTTAATTGATTGGCCTTGCTATATTTAATCGGATTTTTCCCACTCTCTGCTCCGCTCCCGCTCCCTTCAATTATATGATCTCTTTGATGACTCACTACATCATCATCTAAAGTTATTGACAATTCTTGCTTCTTGATTTTATATATTAAAATATTGTTTTGGGTCCACCACTCCAGGGTGACTTTCTTCAATTGTTATGTACTCCTTTTTGGATTTGTTGATATATTCTTTTCCTAAAAAGAGTTATTCAGGACATATGCCACAACTGGTTGCGTTTTGAGAGGGATACAGGACACTTGAAGATTTTGACCACGCTGCACAGAAGGTACAATTCCTGTTAGTTTTAATTTATTTGTTTTAAGTGCCATTAATCTCGTATTTCTTTTTCAGTCTAATGGTATGATGCATTTGCATTGCTATTAGATTAGTATTTGAGTTATTAAAAACAATTGAAGTGTTTAACTAATGATATTTTAGCTGGTTGCGATGTCCACTTATCTAGTAACAATAGTGTTTGACTAAAATGGGCCACATTAGCAGTTGTCTTGATGACCTCAAATGATGTGCTTGTAAATGAGTTTGTTTTATGTGCCTCTGTACATATTATGAACTCTTTGCTTCTCTCTTGTCAGAGCTTAAATACTACTGTGATCATTGCCTATTTTTTAAATTTTTAGTTTAGTGATAATTATAGAGTATTGTAGCAATGTGGTCCACACAGTCTGTGTTTAAATCTCTCTATGAGATTTGGGCCAGTTTGGTTTGGATTCAAAAATAATTTTGAAAAACTAAGTTACAATTAAAAATTTAAAAGTTTTATCTAATATTTTAAATATTTGAAAATATATTGTGATATAATTGTTTTTGAAGTTAAACAAACTATATTTTTCTTGTTTTCTAATTTTACACTAATTTTAGGATATATGCAAAACATTGTTTATAACACTTTCAACTTATTTTAGTAAAAACGTATTTTCATAAAATTCCTTATAGTCCTTGTTTTCGAAAATAAAACACTATTTAAAATTTATATCAAATAGGCTTTTATTTAGATTACAAATTTGTATTTATATTTATGTTATATTTATGGTTGTGATTGTGGGTGTTCAGCGCATGAGATTGTGTTAAATTTTAAGTATGGTTATTGGATGCTTAATTATCAATTTAAGCTTTTAAGTCAAGTTGTTACGTAACGTTGTTAAAGATGTCACTGAATCATGATACATCTGCCTAGTATTTATTGAATGTATGCAATCCTTGCTATTTTAACTCAATGCATAAAGATGTTTGTCTTTGTTCCCTTTCTTAGGTTACACCCTGCTTGGAAGAGCTACAATTATTTAGGCTACAACAGGAAGCCAAATCTCTTCCTGGACTAATAGATCAGAAAGAGAAGTCACATAAGAAAAGTGTTAATGGAAAGAGAAAAACAGATTCGAACATAACTGATGAACAGTCTGCAGCTAAGCGGTAGAAAAATACTGCCTAGAACCCAAACAAAATGCATCGGAAAGAAAAGGGACGAGCACAAAACTTAGCTGAAGAAAATGAAGTAGAAGCAAAACCTAAGTTTGAAGAGCATCCAAATGACCAGCACATGAAAGACTCCACCACTGGAAGAGCCAAAGGATACATTGAAAAGTGTACTGCATTTTTATCAAACCTTAACTTTAGGGCAAGTAGAGATTCTCTCACACTTCAGAGAGAGATTGCTTTTTATTCCTTTTTAATGCTGGATAGGCAAATACAGAGAGATAATTCTGATGGTTTTAATTTTTTTTTTCAAGCAACTTCTAAAGATCTGAAAAAATTCTTTAGCGATGTTGGTGGGGTTGAATATGTTCAAATTCTGTAGGACAAGTTCACCGGAAAGTCAAGGGTATGACTGTTTCTCTCATTCATTATTTGTCAATGTTCTTTGTGCTTTATGCTTCAAATGAAAAAGGGGAAGCTATCCACTAGACCTTCCATGTGCACTTACAGTCAAATCCTTATTTAACATTGTCTGACCTTTAAACTTCAACATATGTATGCATAATGTGGACTGTACCACAAAAATTAGCCCTAAGAAACTAATTTTAATGAGACTGGGAGATTAGCATGGCTGATGCTTCAGGGAGATTGAAACTGCTAAATGTAGTGTATTCCCTTTGATCAAATTTCTTAAGGGTGCTCACTGAAACTTAAATTTGATTTCTTCCTTTCATGCTGTCAATCAATCATTTAGTTCTTATGCTTTTGGTTTTAAGATGAATGTCCTTTCCAAAAACGATTACACAGTCTCAAATAAACCTACAGAAGGGTTGAATTCCATAATTATGGTAAAATTGTTTAATTTTCTAAGTATTGAATTCTATAATTATGGTAAAATTGCTTAATTTTCTAATTATTGAATTCTATAATTATGGTAAAATTGCTTAATTTTCTAAGTATACAGAGTCTTAACTATCTAAGAGCATGTTTTCTTCATTTTGATGGCAAGTGATATGGTTAGGAGACTCAACCATAGTCTCATACAGATTTACCCATATTCCAGCTTGCCCTATGTCTAGAACAGTTGCATACTAATTTATAATATCCTTTGGTCGATTTTTGAAGGGCCTGGCATATGTGGATTTTGCCGATGATGCACACCTTACTGCAGCTGTAGGAAAGAACAAAGAAATGTTTGTTTGGAAGAAGATAAGCATTGCAAGATCAAATCCGAAGCAAAAGAGTAAGAATTCTGCTGGTCATGGGGCCTCTGGAGAACATGGTAGGCTAAGTGGAATTAGGTTTTATCTTTGTTATTCCTTGTGTGTGTGTGTGCAATGCAGTCTATAGACGTTTGCATGTTTGTGTTTCCCACTTCTATATTTTATTTTCTTACTCCTTTGGGTTTAATGGTAGTGCAAAGTAGTAATCAGACTTTCAGGGAGTCTAGAGCGCCACATTGTGATGCTAATAAATGTAGTGATAACATTCAACTGAAGGGGAGGACACATTTGTAATGCCAAGGAATGTCAAACTACTTGGTGTGGCCTCGACAAATCCAAAATCCGGGGAAGTGGACAATGAGAAGCTGAAGTCAAATAATGAGTTCAGAGAAATGTTCCTTAAGAAGTGAGGTTTGTTCCTGGGGTTACATGTTACATGTTAACTAGAATAGCAGAGTAATTGACAAAGTTCTCTTTCTTATAAAAAAAACATAACGTTTTGCCTTAATATGTTTCTATAAACACAATTATCACCCATGCTGACCTTTGACTTTGACTGGGTTAGTTTGACGCGTTTTATCCTTGACTGAGTCAATTTGACCCGTTGATCCGGTTTGACCGGGTCTTCTTTACCTAGTTTCTGCAACTTTTAAATCTGTTTTTTGCAGTTTTGAACAGCCTAATTCTAGCTCTTTTTTTGACATTTTAGAGAGGAAACTTGAATGTGGACGTATGACCTATATCGGTGGCACCCCAAATGACATTTTTGTCCCAAATTAGTGTCGTAAATGGCTACTGAAAACACCTAAACGATAATTTTAACTGAAACTTTAAAGTAGCATAACTTTGCAACCGCAACTCCGTTTTTGACAAATAATGTATTGTTGGAAAGCCTTTTTCAATAAGGATTCCAATGACACCAAAATCGAAAATAGATTTTATTTATAATAAAAGTTATGCTTGATTTACAGTATGGGTTTTAATTGGAAAAATCCCAATTTTATGCAATATTCTCCAAATTTGCAACAAATAATTTCATGCTAGGCAAAGATTCAAATAAACGCTCTGATACCAAATGTAAAACATTTATATTCCAACATTCATATAAAAGTTCATAATATAATCAATTATAAACATGTTAAATACTCATGAAATATTGCGGAAGTAATTTACAAACCTCCAACCGTAGCAATTGTTGTTTTAGTCTTCTTGCTTCTGTCACTTTATAATACAGAGTCTTCACTGACTGCAATTTTCCAGAGCGATGGTTTTTGGGAATCAAATGAATTAATTGCATCAAAATGGGGACCTGTAAACTCTCCCATTATAAATGCAGTTGTCTTTCCATCAAAAACAACTGCCCAGGAGAAACAACCACATGTAATTGCTCAGCAGTAACCCATTTACTTTTTATTAAAAGTGTAGGACTAATCCAATTAAAGAATTCTAATATAATTAAAATTCTAACATTCTCCCAATTGGTCCAAACTTTTATTATATAATCCACAACATAGGAGTTCTATATTATGTATGTTTAATCAGAAAAATAAAAATTACATGAATCATAGCTGTAAGTCCTTTTTAAACAAGTATTACCTTCCATGTATTACTATGCAATTTTTCTCTTTCTAAATAAACGCTTAAATGTGGAATATTACTTTATGAACAAACCTCAAATGTTTTTTCCAGGTCCTCCAGAATGTTTGTTTGTCTCCAACCAAAATGAATAGAACTTGAAAGAGAAAACAAACGAAATTACAAAGTTTCAGGGAATGAAAGTATTACTTTTCATAGTGACAAAGAGGGACGAAGTTCCATTTGAACTACATGATCCTTGAACATCTTTGGTGGCATGCCTTTTGTTAGAGGATCAGTAATCATCTACTTGGTATGTATGTGTTTAGTGAGCACTTCTTTGACTTTAATGTGCTCCCTTATTGCTAACTACTTAATGTCGATGTGTTTAATTTGACTTCCACTCTTATTATTCTTAGCAAAGACTATAGCAGTTGAATTGTCACAATACAACCTTATTGGCCTAGAGATAGACTCAACAACTCCAAGCCCATAAATGAAACTTCTTAACCAAATACCTTGTGTAGTGGCCTCAAAACATGAAACAAGCTTAGCTCCCATGGTAGAAGTGGCAACCAAAGATTGTTTGGCACTTCTCCAAGATATAGCACCTCCGGCTAGCATAAAAACATATCCGAATGTTGATTTCCGAGAATCAACACAGCCAGTGAAGTCTAAGCCTGAATATCCAACGATTTATAAAATGTCGAACCATCTATAAGTAAGCATGAAACCTTTAGTTCCTTGAAGATACCTCATGACCTTCTTTGTAGCTCTCCAATGATCCAAACCTGGATTACTTTGATATCTTCCTAACATGACAACTGCAAAAGCAATGTTAGGTCTAGTACAGACTTGAACATACATTAGGCTTCCAATAGCTGAAGCATAAGGAATAGTTTTCATTTGTTCCTTTTCAATTTCAAGTGTAGGACATTGGTTTAGATTGAACCTGTCACCCTTAACAATGTGTTCAACACTGGGTGAACAATCCTTCATCCTAAATCTCTCAAGAATTTTACTAATATAGGCTTCCTGAGATAGTCCCAAAACATGTTAAGACATATCCCCATGAATCTTATGTCAATGACATAAGACACCTCACCTTTATCCTTCATACTAAAATATTGAGAGAGAAATTGTTACACCTCATGCAACAAACACAAATCATTGGTTGCAAGTAGAATATCATCTACATATAACACAAGAAAGATGATTATACTCCACTGACCTTGTGGTATATACACTGATCCATGACATTCTCTAAAAAATCAAATGAAGAGATAACAGTGTGAAATCTTAAATACCATTGTCGAGAGGCTTGTTTAAGTCTATAAATGGACTTCTTAAGCTTGCAAAAAAAATGTTCACCATCACTTGAAATGAACCCATCATGTTGTTTTATATAAACCTCTTCCTCCAAATCTCCATTGAGGAAAGCTGTTTTCACATCCATTTGATGTAAATCTAAATTGAAATGAGCAATTAATGCCATTATGATGCGGAATGAATCCTTTTTAGAAATTGGAGAAAACGTTTCTTCATAATCTATCCCTTCCCTTTGTGTGAACCTTAGCAACAAGTCTAGCCTTGTATCTCTCAATCTTGCCTAATGAATCCCTTTTGGTTTTAAATACCCATTTACAACCAATAGGTTTCTTTCTAGTAAGGAACTCAACAAGGTCCCAAACTTTATTATTCATCATGGAATTCATCTCGTTAATCATGGCATTATACCACAACTAAGATTTATTATTGTCCATAACTTGTAAAAACGTGTCTAGGTCATCCTCAACACCTATGTCACAGTTAGACTCTTGCATATACACTACATAATCTGTAGGAATTGTTGATTTCTTTGTTCTAGTAGATCTCCTTAATGTTGTATCAACAGTCTTTTATTGAGACTGTTGCACAACTGGTTATTCCTTTTGTAGCAAAGGTTGTTCAAAATGATCTTCTAAAACAATCTCATCAGAACATGGATTTTGATTGATGGGTTCCTCATTGTTCACCTTGTTTGAATGAACAACCAATCTTTTACTTGATGTAGGAGCATTAACTGAAACATCAATTTTATCAAGGACTAAGTCTCTCATTTGATCACTCCCACTAACCACATCATTTTTAAGAAATTTGGCATTTCTTGATTCAACAATTCTACTGGAATGGTTCGACGAATAAAACTTATATTCCTTGGATTTTTCCGTGTATCCAATAAAATATTCACTAATAGTCCTAGGATCTAACTTCCGTTATTGTGGATTATAAACTCTTAACTTCAACTGGACAACCCCAGACGCGTAAATGACTTAAACTTGGTTTCCAACCTTTCCATAACTCAAATTACGTTTTGGAAACCGCGTTAGTTGGAACTCGATTTAATATATACGCTATAGTTTTGAGAGCTTCAATCCACCAAGACTAAGGAAGTTTGGAGTTACTCAACATACTCCGTACCATATCCATTAATGTTCTATTTCTCTGTTCTGCTACACCATTCTAAGTTGGTGTGCCAAGCAAGGTGTATTGAGTCACAATACCTTGCTCTTGAAGAAATTTAGCAAATGGACCAAGTGCTTGTCCTGTACTAGTGTATCTACCATAATATTCACCACCTTTATCAGATCTCACGATCTTAATTTGTCTTCCACATTGTTTCTCTACTTTTGCTTTATATATTTTGAAGGCATCCAACATTTCATCCTTGTGATAAAGCAAATAGAGATACATATATCGTGAGTGATCATCAATAAAGGTGATGAAGTATTTCTCACCACTAGAGCTCATGTCAGGGCAACAAATATCTATGTGTATGATCTCTAAAAGTTCAGAACTCTTCCTAGCACCCTTTTTAGATTTGTTAGTCTGCTTTCCCTTAATGCAGTCTGCACAAGTATTAAAGTCAGTAAAGTCAAGAGTTTCAAGAACTCCAACATTTACCAACCTTTTAATCCTATCAATGGAGATGTGTCCTAATCTCTTATGCCAAAAATGAAGAGTTTTCATTCATAACAGTACGTTTAATACCAATACTAGCATGTGAAGTCATAAGACTATAAGGAAAATATATTTTTAATATCATTCTAAATTAAATCCAAACTTCAATAGAATATTTATTGAAATCTTACAATTTATAAATAAAAAAGATAAAAAAAATTCCAATTGATGGATTGCATTTTGTTTGATCGACTGGATAATTTTGGATTTAGTAGAAAACCAACTCAAAACTCAAACTGAAAAGCACCTGAAGGCTGAAGGTGGATTTACATTGTTAACCTTCAGGGTGCTAAGTGAACAGTTTTCGAAATCATGAAGGTTGTTTATGAAATTTGTCAAAACATTTCTCGTTAATCAGTTTAATGCATTTGTATTTTGCAACAAAAATGCAGTTACACAACCTCAAAACTGACCTTTAAAAAACACTCTTCATACGTGGCTTGAGATCCATATTTCGTTCGTCTTCAATCTCTCAAAACCCATCTTTAAAAGTTAATGTTTTATTTTTGTTAGCTCACTTACACAACCTCACATCTTCAAGCTCCAAAAATGAAGTTTTGTATTCTTTGGAAAAACCCCTGGAATGATCCTCACTTGCTAGATTCCTCAAAGAAAATTGTCGATCAGGTAGTTTTACTCTAAATGAAGCATTGTTCTTTTTTTATTACATGATTAATATGAAACCCATTTCTCCAATTTCATCATTCACTACTTTGTTTAGTGCACTAGCTAAGAAGAAGCATTATTATGAAGTGTTTTCACTTTACAAGCTATTGAATTCAACTGGGTTGTCTCCGGATTTTATATCTTTGAATATTTTGATGAATTTCTTCTGTAATATTGAAAGGGTTTCTGATGTTTATGCTGTTTTTGGGGCGATTATGAAGTTGGATTTTAGCCCAAATACCGTGACAGTTACTTGTTTGATTAATGGTCTGCGTGTAGAGAGAAAGATTATGGAATCAATGGAATTGTTTAAGAAAATGATTGTTGTTGGTTGTAGGCCTAATGTCATCACTTGCAACACTTTGATTGGTGGATTGTGTAAAATAGAGAAAATAAATGTTGCCATTAAGTTTCATGAAGAGATGGTAATGGGAATAAAGAATTTGGTGTTATTTGTAGGCCAGATGTTGTTACTTATAATACTATAATTGATGGTCTTTGTAACGCTGGATTGGTTGAGAAGGCTAGACAA
This sequence comes from Pistacia vera, assembly GCF_008641045.1. Classification (NCBI taxonomy): domain Eukaryota; kingdom Viridiplantae; phylum Streptophyta; class Magnoliopsida; order Sapindales; family Anacardiaceae; genus Pistacia; species Pistacia vera. The sequence goes on along the minus strand of NW_022196072.1, from coordinate 253,942 downwards.
CTATTGTTGGAACATATGATTTAGAGAGGTGTGGTTCTTGACATTTATACTTACAACATTTTAATAAACGGTTATTGTTTGGTAGATAGAATTGGTAATGGAAGGGAGTTGTCTGATTCTATAACTAGAAAAGGGTATAAGCCTAATGCTGTTTGCTACACTACTTTAATCAATTGGTATTGCAAGAATAAAGAAGTCAATGAAGCTCTTAGTCTTTATCAAGAGATGATTTCAGAAGGAATTAGGCCTAATGTGATTACAAATAACACCTTGTTAACAGGCTTTTTTCTTATAGCTAAGGTGAAAGATGCACGAAATTTAGTTGGTGAGATGCGACTTAACGATGCTTTTCCTAATTCTTGGACATATAGCATTTTCATTCATGGGTTTTGCAAGAACGGATGTGTTTTGGAAGCATTGGAAATGTTTAATGCTTTAGTAAATAATAAGATTGTAGTTAGCATTGAAGGTTTGAATTTCCTCATTGATGGATTATGTAAAACAGAGAGATTAGGAACTGAATTTTCCATTGATAAGGGAAACCTTTTAGGTTTGCATAGGTATACTATTCATTTTTCCTTGTTAAAATTGTTTGTACTCGATGTCAAGAACTTGAAGCTTCTCAGGACATTTGTAGATGCTTTATTCATGGTGAATTTTGGATGAAGAAAATGTGGACCTTGTAGCTAGTCTACTCTTTCAGAGTCTAGGCATAGATCTCTTACGAATGTGCATCAAGTGCTTATACCCTTAGACTCTAAAGAAAAGTCTATTAATTTACTTCATTTAGTGTGTTACCATTATGACCACTTTATTAGAAATTACAGTGCATAACTCGCGGTACTCTAAGGTGGCTTTTGCTAATTGCTAGATTGTTACCTTTGTTAATTGTTTTCTCATGGAATAGTGTCCTTTGCTAAAAAATTTCTCAGTCAGCATTGGAGTTGCATGCACGGAAGATATCTTTATGGATTTGTGAATTTATAAAATCGGCATGTCATTTTCAATTGGCACATCATTGTTGTGCAATGGCTGTCTTCAATATTTTTGTTTATAAACAATTAGCCTAATGTCTCTTTAGTGTACCATCGAAATTGCAGGCTCTGTATGATTGGATGTATTATATATACTTGAATACTTAACTGTGCAGTTTCTTCATTTCAGCGCGCATCAGATAACTTATCTCAGCAGATGAAGAATATAGATGGTTTGCTGCATTTGTATGCTTATTGGCCTCATTTGGAGCTAAATTTGGCTGTAGCTTTGGGTGTTTGGGAGAGCCTGGTTAAGATCTGGTTTGGCCCATTCATCATTTTCTCTTTCTTATCCTGTATAGTTCAATATGATTGATTTATGATTCATCTTTATATTTTTTTGGTATAACTTGCTTTTTGTCTGTGAGCAGCTCAATGTTGGAAGCTTGGCAAGGTTATATAGCTATGGAAATTGAATTGGGACATTTAAATGAAGCTAGGTCCATCTACAGGAGATGCTACAGTAAAAGATTTAGTAGGACAGCTTCAGAGGTATAATTCTTTTACGTTACTTGCTTTCTATTATACTAGATTGTTTTATGGACAGAATTTGAATTTGAATGTTTCTAAACTGGTTTTTTCCTAATTTTTTTTTTTCGGAAAGTTGTTGCTTTTAGTAGAATACGATGTAGCTTTATTTAATCAATTGATATTTGTCATCTGCAATGCAAACATTTCTTTCCTTATTCACTTTTTGTAGCTAATGGAAGTTGAAACCAGACAAATGGCTTAAGTCGAGTTTGTTAAATGTTGTTTATCAAGTAAGGCAATTTATGGAGATCTTTTGAACTCTTAATATAGAATCATGCTCTGCAGCTGAGAATATTTTTAGAGAGTAGCCTTGCAATAGGTCAACCTGTTACTCAGGCACCAGAATCACAATGGTTTAATATGTCATTTTGAATAATTTTTCCAAATCATACATAAATGATATATGACATTATCTGTACGGGTCATGCTAGTCGAAAATCCATGACGTTTATTTTTTTAACTTTAAACTTTGGAGTTATTGATACTCTGATGAAATTATGGCATATATGAAGCAATCACATTTAAACCATAGGTAGTTGAGCATTTTTTGAAACCCAATAGGCTAATATAAGGGTAGACTAGGACACACTAGCTTTCCTTATTTACAAAAATTGTACTGTGGAGGTACGTAATTTAATTTATGTTCTTATACCCTTAGTTGATTTTTTTGCCAAAGTTGTTTTGAGAAAATGTGAAGAAACTGCCTTAAACTTGCATTAAGGGTAAAATGGTCTTTTCACTCATAATTAGTTGAAATTGTGGGGAGTGAAAAGAGATAGAATTTAATGGAGAATGCAATAAAAATGAGGGCATTATGGTAATTGAATAGAGGACATAGATGGAATTTTAAAGAAAGTGCAAGGGCAAAATAAGAGACTAATATATAATATTATGTTATATCAAGGATTGAAGAGTGAAACCCTAGCCACTCTTCAAGCCATTTTCACGCCACCTTCCCCTCCAAATACTCTCAATTTCTTCACTTCTTTTTCAAAAGAAATTCATAGATTTTGGGTATTTTTGGGTGGATTTTCAATCCCAAGCATCTTTAGGATTTAAGAAGAAGAGAGTTTGATCAAAGAAGATTCTTAAAGGGGTTGGATTGCTCATATCAAAGGAAAGTAAATCACACCCAAGTTATGATTTGAGAAATCAAGTTTGTAGATGTAACGACTCCATTCTTATAAAAACATGCATAGTAAAAGTACATGTAAAAATAACATAAAAAGTTGGGCCCAAAATTTTCTTTTATTAAACATATATATTCTTTATACAAATATATACAAGATCTGTAACATATGTGAAAACTATCAAAATAGGGTGGACAGTGTAGCCATTTCTCTTCGTGTGCCGATGTCCATCCGACTGTGTCCTCATCTAGAACCTGCAAAACATAGGGAACAACTGGATGAGCACAAACAATGCTCAGTAATTCTAGAAAGATGTTAAGAAAAGGTGGTTCTGGGTATATAGCCCATGTGTGGCAAAATGTGATGTCCCACCAAGATGCAGAGTGTGCCAATAGTCTAGGAATTTCTAAATGTATTTGAAAGATTTACCGGGTTTGCCACCGGAAAGAGAAGTAGTTTAGTATTAATTGACCCAGGGCCGCATCGATTTCTAAAGCCCCTTACAAAATGGCCCCATCGAACTTCAGAAATTAATAGCAACTCCAAGAGCTCCTAGCTAAAGTTTTATCCACCTAGTCTTTCTCCTGGGAGCTCCAATTTTGTTGTAAAGAAGAAAGATGGGTCATTACGGATGTGTATAGATTCAAAGAGTTGAATAAAATGGTAGTGAAGATAAGTACCTGCTACCTCATAGATGATTTATTTGATCGTTGAAAGGAGCTACCGTTCTCGATGACATCCTGGTTTTTCTAAGTCAAAAGAAAGCATGAGAACACTTAAGATTTGTGCTACAACAATTGAGAGAAAAAGCTATATGTCAAGTTTTCTAAGTGTGAGTTTCTGGCTTGATCAGGTGATATTTCTGGGCCATACTGTTTCTAAAAAGGTATCAGTGGATCCTAGCAATTGAAGGCAATCCTAAATGGCAAAGGCCGAAGACAGTAAAAGAAGTCAGAAGTTTCTTGGGACTAATAGGCTATTATCGACGGTTTGTAGTAGCGTTTTGCCCAGTTGGCTAAGCCGTTGACAGCTCTTATCAACAAGAGAACTCATTTTATATGTCAGATGCCTATAAAGAGAGTTTTCAAAAGTTGAAGAAAAGATTAATGATTGCTCCCGTTTTAGTATTACCACAAGAAGGTGGTGATCATGATATTTATACAGATGCCTCATTGCAAGGACTTGGTGCTGTATTGATGAGTTAGGTGGGTAATACTTATGCTTCTCGGCAATTAAAGAGTAAGACAAAATACTCTACGCATGATTTAGAGTTGGCAGCTGTGGTCCTTGCATTAAAGATTTGGAGGCATTACCTTTATGGTGCCAAGAGTATATCTACACCGACCATAAAAGCTTGAAGTATTTCTTTACCCAGAGGGAGCTGAATACCCTAGCATGATTAGAGTTGGCAGCTGTGGTCCTTGCATTAAAGATTTGAGGCATACCTTTATGGTGCCAAGATATATATCTACACTGACCATAAGAGCTTGAAGTATTTCTTTACCCAGAGGGATGAATATGAGACAAGGAGATGGTAGAGCTGGTTAAAGATTATGAATGTGAGATTAATATCAGCAAGGGAAGCTATGTAGTAGCTAATGCTTTGAGCAGAAAGGTTATTTGTCCCAACTCTCAAGGCAGAAAGAGTTAATAGAAGTTAATGAAGATTTGTGCAAGAGCAGATTGAGATTATACCAGAAGGATGCCAGGTTAGAGGTTCTCTCTACTTTACTGGAAGAGATCAGAGAAACAAGTTATTGATGATTGGTGTCAGAAAGTAATTCAACAGTGGCATGAGGACAAGATACTAGAGTTCCACTTGTTAGATGGTGTCCTCCTTTCAGGAATATGTTACTCGTTCAGAAAGGTTGTATCCTAAGATGATAAGTTGAAGAAGAGAATTCTAGGAGGCTCATGACACACCATACACTACTCATCCTGAAGCAACCAAGATGTATCAAGACTTAAGGAAAGGGCTATGGAGATTTTGTAGCTAAGTGCCTGGTTTGTCAACAAGTAAAGAGACACCAAAGGCCATAGGGTTCTTCAGCCGCTTAGTATTCCTGAATAGAAAGGGAGAGTATATCGATGGATTTTATTACAGGTCTCCCAAGGGTGCAGAAAGGGTATAATACTATATAGGTGGTTGTGACAGATTGACTAAATCAGCCCATTTTCTTCCAGTAAAAGAGAGTACTACTTCGGATCAATTGCCCAGATACGTTAAAGAGATAGTAAGACTACATGGAGTACCCAAACAATAGTGCAGATAGAGATCCAAATTTGTTTCAGCTTTCTGGACTAGTTTACAGAGGAACTTGGGTACCATATTGCTTTTAGTACTGCCTATCATCCTCAGATAGATGGCCAGACAGAGAGAACGAATTAGATACTTGAGGATATGTTGAGAGCATGCTGTATGATTATAGAGTATCCTAGCATGAGATGTTACCCTTGGTGGAGTCTGCTTATAATAATAGCTATCAATTACAATTAGATAGCTCCTCACGAGGCCTTGTATGGTAGACGTTGTATCTCCACTCTATTGAGATGAATAGGCGAGAAGATGAGTTGAATACAGTTCTTGGGCCAGAAATAAGTCAGAAAATGATAGAAGATGTCAAGATAATAGAAATAATGAAACAAGCCCAACAGGCAGAAAGTTTGCAGATCTGAAAAGAAAAGATGCGGAATTTTGTAGTGGTGACAAAGTGTTAATTAAAATTTCCCCCTATAAGTGGAGTGATACGTTTTGGCGGTAAAGGAAAGTTAGCACCTAGATACATTGGCCTCTTTGAAGTATTATAACAAGTTGAAAGGTAGCTTATAAGTTGGTGCTACCACCTCATGTGATAGGGTGTGCAATGTGTTCCATGTTCAATGCTCAAAAGATATGTCAGTGATCCCTCCCATTATTAAAAGTCGAAGAAGTGGACTTAGAATGAATCTCGTTTATAAGAGCAACCAGTAATCTTAGAAAGAAAGATCAAAGAGCTCCGAAACAAAAGTATTCCACTCATAATAGTCTATGGAGTACATAAATAGAAGAAGCAACATGGGAGGTAGAACAAGACATGCGAAACGCTATCCCGAGGTGTTTGTTTGAATTTTGGGGACGAATTCTTATAAGAGGGGAGAAGTGTAACGCCCACATGGAGTACACATCCTTTACACTTTATAATGGCCACATCTCGAAATACATGTAAATTGACCATTTTACCCTTCCATTCAAAAAAAGAAAATTACTTGAAAAGGTAAATTTCATACCTTAGGGCATCGGAATAATAACGTGGGGTTTACATAGTCCCACATGGATGCTGCCTTTAGCAAGAGACCTCAGAATTCAGAAAGAAGAACTGTACAATCCGTTAGAAGTGCGTGTGGATGAGGACTATACTCAAAATTAGAGAATTCACTCACACGACCAAGGTTCCAAATCCATACCTCAACCGAGTCCGATTGGCAAGAATAAGAAAGAATGAGAAAGAAAGAGAAAGCTTGAGCAAGCAAGAAAAGAAAAGAAAAGAAGAGCTTGAGCAAGCAAGAAAAGAAAAGAAGAGCTTGAGCAAGCAAGAGAAGAAAAAAGAAAGAAAGAAAGAATAGAAAGAAAAAAAAAAAAAAAGAGAGAGAAAATGCATTTCTGTGCATTAGTGCATGTGCATCTCATCCATGCATGTTACCATGATTGTGGGAATAAGAAAGAAAGAAAGAATAGAAAGAAAGAAAGAATAGAGAGAATTAGAAAGAAAGGAAAGTATACTGAGAACTAGAAACAGAGAAGGAAAAAAGAAAGAACAAAGAGAGAATGAAGAAGATAAAGAATAGAGTAAGGAAAGAACCAAAAAGAAAGTCACGGGGATGGAAGAGTAGGGGATTTACTTACTAAGCATTGTGTGTTCACCCCTTTATTTTTCCATGTTTTGCAGGAAATAGGTGAGAAACGGTCGGATGGATATCGAGAAGCGAAGAGAAATGGCTCTACTGTCCACTGTTGTAAAAGCTTTTGTTTATGCTATTTTTGTATTATGTAAAGAAAAATTTGGGCCCATCTACTCATATAATAAATATGTGTGTTTTCTTAGTATATATTTTTTTTAAGTATACTAGTAGAAAAGAAGCTATTACATTTTTGGTATCAGAACAAAGATTTTGGGATTTGATAGTGTGCCACTCTCACCACGTTGACGTTCCGTAGCCGACCATTGCAAGTTAAATCTTTCCTTGCTTACAGTGGTAAATGAGTTCTTTCAGTTGATTCAAGTGTGGGTGTCTTGTAGATGAGACAAAAAACTCAAGCAAGTAGTCGAAAGACAATGAGTGCGGGGGAACCTTCTAACCCGCCAGAACCAACTCCCCCTACCCTTGGTGAAGCAAGAATTCGGGGTATTGTACAGCAAGTCTTAGTAGAAAGTCAGGGGAGAGTTAAACCAGAAAGAATTGAAAACCCCGTTTAAGTACCGACCACCAGGGAAGAAAGAGAAAGGTCGGTACCTCCGACATTTCATAATCGTATCGAGCCTATATATAGGCTCCCAAGCCAACATCAGCTGTCAGAATTTAGAGGTACAATGGACCTTTTAGTGGCAGAAGAATGATTTAGGTTCGTGGAGCCTATGACAGCACTATTGTCCATGACAAACCGGGAGAAGATCCGGTGTGCTAGTTTCTTTTTCGGGGTGACGCCCGGATTTGGTGGGAATTAATGGAAGATACCCATGATGTAGATGTGATGACCTGGGGAGAGTTCAGAAAAGTGTTTGAGGCCGAATACAGAACAGTTGATCAGGTTCATGAGAAGATCCAAGAGTTTATTAATCTAAGGCAAGGGTCAAGTATAGTGAAAGAATATTAAGTGAAATTTAACTCCCTTGCAAGGTTTGGCCCCGATATAGTAAATCCCCTGGAGTTAAGAACAGATAAGTTCGTTCATGGGTTGAAGCCAAAAATAGCCCGTGATGTAATGGCAGGAGCCAAGCCCCTTAAACTTATAGTGAAGCTTTAGAGCGGGCTTTAAGGACAGAGATATTTGTAAATAAGCTCACCCTAGTCGGTACATCAGTGGCGGGACCAAGTGAACCATCTCCTACTCCACAGAGAGAAAGAATTGATGTTGCAAGAAATAGGGAAGTGAGGAATAAGTAGAGTTTCAACCTAAGAAGAATAGAAAAGATTGGTAGAGTAAACGGCCAAGAACAGTGGATTTTCCCCCATGTCCTAAGTGTGGGAAGACTCATCCACGGGAGAGTCTGCAGTGATTCATGGAAGAGAGTTAGCAGTTAATTTAATAGTATTTGATATGCCGATTTTGATGTGATCTTGGGCATGGATTTCCTAGAGAGGTATGGAGTAGAGATTGATTGTCGGAAGAAGAAAGCAAGATTTAATCTTGATAATGGAGATAAGTTCAGTTTTGGCGAAGGCTATTAGCTAAGTATGTTAATCGGTAGTAGGAAGGTAGAAGATGTTAAGAAAAGGGGTTCTGGGTATATAGCCCATGTGGTGCAAAATAGTGATGTCCCACCACCAGAGATGCGAGTGTGCCAATAGTCTAGGAATTCTAAATGTATTTTTGAAAGATTTTCCGGGTTTGCCACCGGAAAGAGAAGTAGAGTTAGTATTGAATTGACACCAGGGACCGCATCGATTTCTAAAGCCCCTTACCAAATGGCCCCAATCGAACTTCAGGAATTAATAAGCAACTCCAAGAGCTCCTAGCTAAAGGTTTTATTCGACCTAGTCTTTCTCCTTGGGAAGCTCCAATTGCTTGTAAAGAAGAAGATGGGTCATTACGGAGTGTTATAGATTGCAAAGAGTTGAAAAAATGGTAGTGAAGAATAAGTACCTGCTACCTCGTATAGAGATTATTTGATCAGTTGAAAGGAGCTACAACGTTCTCGATGACATCCTGGTTTATTCTAAGTCAAAAGAAGAGCATGAGGAACACTTAATTTGTGCTACAACAATTGAGAGAAATAAGCTATATGTCAAGTTTTCTAAGTGTGAGTTCTGGCTTGATCAAGTGATATTCTGGGCCATACTGTTTCTAAAAAAGGATATCAGTGGATCCTAGCAAATTGAAGGCAATCCTAGAATGGCAAAGGCCGAAGACAGTAAAGAAGTCAGAAGTTTCTTGGGACTAATAGGCTATTTCGACGGTGTGTAGGGTTTGCCCAGTTGGCTAAGCCGTTGACAGCTCTTATCAAACAGAGAACTCATTTATGGTCAGATGCCTATAAAGAGAGTTTTCAAAAGTTGAAGAAAAGATTAATGATTGCTCCGTTTAGTATTACCACAAGAAGGTGTGGACATGATATTAACAGATGCCTCATTGCAAGGACTTGGTGCTGTATGATGCAGTTAGGTGGGGTAATAGCTATGCTTCTCCGGCAATTAAAAGAGTAAGAGACAAAATACTCTCGCATGATTTAGAGTTGGCAATGGTCCTTGCATTAAAGATTTGGAGGCATTACCTTTATGGTGCCAAGAGTAATATCTACACCGACCATAAAAGCTTGAAGTATTCTTACCAGGGAGTGAGATGAATACCTAGCATGATTTAGAGTTGGCAGCTGTGGTCCTTGCATTAAAGATTTGGAGGCATTACCTTTATGGTGCCAAGAGTAATATCTACACTGACCATAAGAGCTTGAAGTATTTCTTTACCCAGAGGGAGTTGAATATGAGACAGAGGAGATGGGTAGAGCTGGTTAAAGATTATGATGTGAGATTAAATATCAGCAAGGGAAAGCTAATGTAGAGCTAATGCTTTGAGCAGGAAGGTTTATTTGTCCCAACTCTAAGGCAGAAAGAGTTAATAGAAGTAATGGAAGAGTTGCAAAGAGCAGATTGAGATTATACAGGAAGGATTGCCAGGTTAGAGGTTCAGTCTACTTTACTGGAAGAGATCAGAGAGAAACAGTTATTGATGAGTGGGTTCAGAAAGTAATTCAACAAGTGCATGAGGACAAGTACTGAGTTCCACTTGTTAGATGGTGTCCTCCATTTCAGGAATAGGTTACTCCGTTTCAGGAATAGGTTATGTATTCCTAAAGATGATAAGTTGAAGAAGAGAATTCTTATGGAGGCTCATGACACAATAATACACTGCTCATCCTGGAGCAACCAAGATGTATCAAGATTTAAAGAAAGGCTATTGGTTGCCAGGGATGAAGAAAGATATTGCAGAGTTTGTAGCTAAATGCCTGACTTGTCAGCAAGTGAAAGCAGAACACCAAAGGCCATCAAGGTTGCTTCAGCCACTTAGTATTCCTGAATGGAAATGGGAGAGTATCTCAATGGATTTTATTATAGGTCTCCCTACACTGTAGAAAGGATATAATACTATATGGGTGATAGTAGATAGGTTAACGAAATCAGCCCATTTTCTTCCAGTAAAAGAGAGTACCACTTCGGATCAATTGGCCCAGATGTATATTAAAGAGATAGTGAGACTTCATGGTGTACCCAAGACAATAGTATCAGACAGAGATTCTAGATTTGTCTCAGCTTTCTAGATGAATTTAAAGAGGAATTTGGGTACCAGATTGGCTTTTAGTACTACGTATCATCCTCAAACAGATAGCCAGACAGAGAGAACCAATCAAGTGCTTGAGGACATGTTGAGAGCATGCTGTATGGATTATAAAGTATCCTGGCATTAGATGTTACCTTTGGTGGAGTTTGCTTATAATAATAGCTACCAGTCTACAATTAAGATGACTCCTTATGAGGCTTTGTATGGTAGACGGTGTAGATCTCCACTGCATTGGGATGAGATGAGCGAGAGAGATGAGTTGAATATAGCTCTTGGGCCAAAAATGACTCAGAAAATGATAGAAGATGTAAAGCTAATCAGAAGCAAAATGAAACAAGCCCAAGACAGGCAGAAAAGTTATGCTTATCTGAAAAAAACAGAAGTTGAGTTCGAAGTGGGTGACAAAGTTTTTCTGAAAGTTTCCCCCTACAAACGGGTGATGTGTTTTGGTAATAAAGGAAAGTTAGCACCAAGATTCATTGGTCCATTTGAGGTGTTACAGCGTGTAGGAAAGGTGGCCTACAGATTAGCACTACCACCTAATACGGACAGAGTTCACAATGTATTTCATGTCTCGATGCTTCGAAAGTATATAGGTGATCCCTCCCATATTCTGAGCATAGAGGACGTAGACTTAGAAGAGAATCTTGTGGATGAGGAGCAACCAGAACAGATAATTAAAGAGCTCCGGAACAAGAGTATCCCTTTAGTGAAAGTCCTCTGGAGAAATCATAAAGTTGAAGAACCTACATTGGAGACAGAGCAAGATATGTAGAATCGTTACCCGGAGTTGTTCGTTTGAATTTCGGGGACAAAATTCTTTTAAAGGGAGGGGGAGAGGGTGGGTGGAATTGTAACGCCCATCATGGAGGTACATGATTTAAATTATGTTTTATAGCCCTTAGTTAATTTTTGTTAGAATTATTTTAAGAGAATATGAAGAAATGCCTTAAAACTTGCATTAAGGGTAAAATGGTCTTTTCACTCAAAATTAGTTGAAAAAGTGGGGAGTGAAAAGAGTGAGAATTTCATAAAGAATACAATAAAAATGAGGGCATTATGGTAATTGACTAAGGGACAAGGTGGAAATTCTAAAAAGGTAAGGGCAAAATGGGAAAGTGAGTTTATAAAATAAGATGATAAGGTTTGTAACCTTATTCCTTCATTCCACCGCCACACTACTCCTCCATTTTCTCTCAAATTTTCATTCATTCCTCAGGATTTGAGGGCTTTTGAGTGATTTTTAACAGGGTTTTGATTCTAGGCTTCAAAGGTAAGAATTCATGCTCTTTATCTATGATTTATTGTTGTAAAAGTTCAGTTCTTATGAAGTTATGTTAGGTTAGAGAAGATTTGAATCCAACAAGATAGAGAGCTTAGGAGAGACTACCAAGCATAAGGTAAGAAATTCCACTCAAAATCCAACTCAAGTTAAGTTTAAGAAAATCAAGTGAGTAGAGATTTCCTTTACATATGTATATGTTATGATTATGAGAAATGAGATGAGATCGATGATTATTTATGCTTGTTGTTGGATATATTTGAATATGAGGAGTGTATGTGATGGTTTGATGGGGTTGAAATGTGAAGAATTGGAGAAATCTTTTGGAAATGTTTGTGCCGTGTAGGTATGGTGTTGATATAAGAGAGTTTTTCTCTCAATTTGGGTGGTTTAAGAAATAAATAGAATGATAATTAAATAGGGTTTGTTCATGCACAATTATTGTTTGATGAAATGCTAAGGAAGTATGAGTTGGGTAGAAACCTAATTTTATGCAAACATGCATATGTGATTTCATAAGTGCATGTAAATAAGAATTTTAAGCATGACCATCCATATGCAATATTGGTATGTGTAGAAACTTAAGAAAGAATAAAGAATAAGATAAAAAACACTCTAAGAATTAAGAGAAAGGAAGAATAAGCATTAAAGAATTAAAGAGTGTTAAGAAGAGAAAAGATAGTGTTGTGATGGGGAACCGTGAGTGCTAAGAAGAAATTCCCACATACACGCCACCTTAATTGAGTGGGCATAAGAAGAAAAGAAGAATTGTACGGCCCGTAAGAGTGTATGTGGATGAGGGTTGTATCGAGAAGAATTCCTACATGCACGCCCCCTTAATGAGTAGCCTAGAAGAAAGAAAGAAAAGTACGGTCTGCAAGAGTGCAAGTAGATGACGACTACTCTCACACGGCAAGGTTCAAATCCATCATCAACCAAGTCGATCGGCAAAGAAAGAATAAGAAAAGAAATGAGAAAGAATAAGAATAGAAAGAATGAGAAGGCTTGAATGAACTTAAAATAAAATAGAAGAAAAGAAGAAGAGAAGAGAAAAACAAGAAAGAAAAGAGAAAGAATAGAAAGAAAAAGAAAAGAAAAGAAATGAACAAGAAAATAGAAATAAGAAAGAAAAAGCATTTTGCATTATTGCTATGCATTTTATTCAGCATATTGCCATGAATTTCATCATGGTTAGGAAGAATAGAAACAGTGAGAGTAAGAAACAAAAGAAAGAAACAGCAAAAGAAAAGAGAAAGAATTAAGGAAAAAACCTAAGAAGGAGAAGAGTTAAGGGATTTACTAATTGAGCATTTTTATGCTCACCCTGTGTTTTTCCAATTTTGCAAGAAATAGGTGAGCAGCGGTCGGAAGGAGTCGACAAGGGGTAGGATTGGCATTACTGTCCACTGTCACTAAGTTTTTGTAATTGTTATTTGCTATATGTAAAGAATATGTTTGTAAGTAAAGAAAAATTTGGGCCCAACTATTTCAATATACTAAGTATGTATGTTTTTTGTATATGGTCTAAAGTTTACTAGTAGAAAGCAGTTATTACAAATATGGTTTTTCCTCCTTCCTTCTCATTTTTTTGGGAAAATCGAGCTTTTAGTATACGATGCAGCTTTAGTTAATCAATTGAATTTTCATCTGCAATGTAAACATTTCTTCTTATCTCTTCTGTTGCTGATGGAAGTTGAAACTAGACAAATGGCTTAAGTCAAGGTTGTTAAAATGTTGTTTATCAGGAGGGGCAATTATGGAGATCTTTTGAACTTTCACATAGAATCATGCTTTGCAGCTGAGAATCTTTTTAGAGAATAGCCTTGCAATAGGTCAACTGTTACTCGAGCACCAGAATCACAATGGTTTAATATGTCATTTTGAATAATTTTTCCAATCATAGTAAATGATATATGACAATATCTCTAGGAATCATGCTAGTTGAAAATCTATGACGTTTATTTTTTTAACTTCAAACTTTAGAGTACTGATACTTTGATGTAATTGTGGCAAATATGAAGCAATCACATTTAAACCATAGGTAGCAGAGTAGTTTTTGAAACACAAGAGGCTGATATATTTTCCACTTGGCTTATTTTTTTCCAATATGGTTGAAGAAAAGTTTCTTAATTCAAGCTTTACTTTCTAAGTTTCATGTCAAATATGCTATAGGTTAAAGAAAACTTATGATGTAAATAATTATATGACCTATCATAAAGTCATCTAAGTTCTTATTTTCATGATCAATTAAGGGTTTAGTTGATAAAGTTAACCTTGGTATTTTCATCTATCTTGATAGGCCTTACAATATTTAATCGAATTGTTTTCCAACTCTCTGCTCTTGCTCCTGCTTCCATTCATATTATATGATCTCATTGATGATCTCACTACATCATCTAAAGTTGCTGACAATTCTTGCTTCTTGTTTTATGATATTAAAAATATTGTTTTGGGTCCACAACTCCAGGGTGACTTTTTCAATTGTTATGTACTGCCTTTTGGATTTGTGATATATTCTTTTCCTAAAAAAAACAAAATTATTCAGAACATATGCCACAACTGGTTGCGTTTTGAGAGGGAATACGGGACACTTGAAGATTTTGACCATGCTGCACAGAAGGTACACATTCCTGCTGCAGTTTTAATTATTTGTTTTAGTGCCAATTAATCACATATTTCTTTTTCAGTCTAATGTGTATGATGCATTTGCATTGCTATTGGAGATTAGTATGTATAGATTTATTAAAAAACAATTGAAGGGTTTAACTAATGATATTTTAGCTAGTTGCGATGTCCGCTTTATCTAGTAACCATATGTGTTTGACTTAAAATGTGCACATTAGCAGTTGTCTTTGATGACCTCAAATGATGTGCTTGTAGTGAGTTGTGTTTATGTGCCTCTGTACATATTATGAACTCTTTGCTTCTCTCTTGTCAGAGCTTAAATACTACTGGTGGATCATTGCCTATTGTTTAAATTTTTAGTTAAGTGCATTGCCTATCTGTTTAATTTTTAGTTTATGAGTTAAGTGATAACTTAATAGAGTATTGTAGCAGGTGGTCCACAGTCTTGTGTTTAAATCTCTCTATGAGATTTGGGCTAGTTTGGTTTGTGATTCAAAAAAAAAAAAAAAAAAAATTGAAAACTAAGTTACAATTAAAAATTTTAAGTTTGATCTCTGTATTTTAAATATTTGAAAATATATATTTTTATTTAAATCTGTCTATGAGTTTTTGTTAGTGGTTTGTGATTCAAAAATAATTTTGAAAAACTAAGTTACCATTATAAAATTTAAAAGTTTTATCTCAATATTTTAAATATTTTAAAATTATTTGGTATTCAAAAATTGTTTTTGAAGTTAAAAACTATAAGATGAGAAATATATTTTTCTTGTTTCTAATTTTACACTAATTTTTAGGATTATATGCAAAAACTTGTTTGAAAACATTTCAACTTATTTTAATAAAAACGTATTTTCATAAAATTCTTTGTATTCCTTGTTTTCGAAAATAAAACACTATTTAAAATTTATATCAAATAGGCTCTTATTTAGATTATAAATTTGTATTTGCATTTATATTATATTTATGGTTGTGATTGTGGGTGTTCAGCGCATGAGATTGTGTTAAATTTTAAGTATGGTTGTTGGATGCTTAACTATCAATTTAAGCTTTTAAGTCAAGTTGTTACATAACATTGTTAAAGACGTCACTGAATTATGATACATCTGTTTAGTATTTATTGAATGTAAGCAATCCTTGCTATTTTAACTCAATGCATAAAGATGCTTGTCTTTGTTCCCTTTCTCAGGTTACACCCCGCTTGGAAGAGCTGCAATTATTTAGGTTACAATAGGAAGCCAAATCTGTTCTAAACTAATAGATCAGAAAGAGAAGTCACGTAAGAAAAGTGTTAATGGAAAGAGAAAAACAGATTCAAACATGACTGATGAATAGTCTCCAACTAAGCGGCAGAAAAATACTGCCCAAAACCCAAACAAAGTGCATGGGAAAGAAAAGGGACGAGCATAGAACTTAGCCGAAGAAAACAAAATAAAAGCAAAACCCAAGTTTGAAGGGCATCCAAATGACCAGCACATCAAAGACTCCACCACTGGAAGTGCCAAAGTATACACTGACGAGTGTATTGCATTTTTATCAAACCTTATACTGCATTTTTATCAAACCTTAACTTCAGGGCAAGTAGAGATTCTCTCTCATTTCAGAGAGAGATTGCTTTTTATTCCTTTTTAATGCTGGATAGGCAAATACAGAGAGATAATTCTAATGGTTTTTAATTTTTTCAGGCAACTTCTGAAGATCTGAAAAAATTCTTTAGCGATGTTGGTGGGGTTGAATCTGTTTGAATTCTACAGGACAAGTTCACCAAAAATTCAAGGGTATGACTCTGTTTCTCTCATTCACTATTTGTCAATGTTCTTTGTGCTTTATGCTTCGAATGAAAAAGGAGAAGCTATCCACTGGACCTTCTATGTGCACGTCAGTCTTACAATCAAATCCTTATTTAACATTTCCCGACCTTTATACTTCAACATATGTATGCATAATGTGGACTGTACTAAGAAATTAGCCCTAAGAAACTAATTTTAATGAGACTGGGAGATCAGCATGGCTAATGCTTCAAGGAAATTGAAACTGCTAAATGTAGTATATTCTCAAATTTCTCAAGGGTGCTCACTGAAACTTCAATTTGATTTCTTCCTTTCATGTAGTCAATAAATCATTTAGTTCTTACACTTTTGGTTTTAAGATGAATGTCCTTTTCGGAGATGATTATGCAGTCTCAAATAAACCTACACAAGGGTTGAATTCCATAATTATGGTAAAATTGCTTAATCTTCAAAGTATAAAGAGTCTTAACTGTCTAAGATCATATTTTTTTCATTTTGATAGCAAGTGATATGCTTAGGAGACTCAACCATAGTCCCATACAGATTTACCCATATTCTAGCTTGCCTTTAACTGTAGAGCATCTATCAGGGACCATTGCATACTAATTTTTGATATGCTCTGATCGATTTTTGAAGGGCCTGGCATATGTGGATTTTGCCGATGATGCACACCTTGCTGCAGCTATAGGACAAGAACAAACAAATGTTTCTTAGGAAGAAGATAAGCATTGCAAGATCAAATCCGAAGCAAAAGAGAAAGGATTCTGCTAGTCATGGGGCCTCTGGAGAACATGGTAGGTTAAGTGGAATTATGTTTTATCTTTGTTATTACTTGTGTGTGTTTGTTTGTGTTCAATGCAGTCTATAGACGTATGCATGTTTGTGTTTCCCACTTCTACGTGTCATTTTCTTACTCCTTTAGGTTAAATGGCAGCGCAAAGTAGTAATCAGACTTTCAGGGAGTCTAGAGCGCCACACTCTGCTGCTAATAAACATAGTGATAACATTTAGCTGAATGGGAGGAACACATTTGCAATGCCAAGGAATGTCAGACCACTTGGTGTCCTCTCAACAAATTCAAAAGCCGGGGAAGTGGAAGATGAGAAGCCAAATTCAAATAATGAGTTCAGAGAAATGTTCCTTAAGAAGTGAGGTTTGTTCTTGAGGTTACATGTCACATGTTAACTAGAATAGCACAGTAATTGACAAACTTCTCTTTCTTATAAAAAAAACATAAGGTTTTGCCTTAATATGTTTCTGTAAGCACAATTATAACAAACGACACCTGTTTAAGGACGAAAAATATATGTGCTATTGAGATCAATCTATATCAGTACCCTTTTTGTAAATTTTCTTCTAGATATGTCAAGTTTATACCCATTTTATTCAAAATGGGTAAAGTTCTAATATGTTTCATGTGGAACATATATTTCATCCAATTTTTGATGAGGATAGCCTCAATACCTTACCCCAAGATTTAGAGAAATTTTAGTCAATTAGAGGGTGATCAAGTTCCTTTTTATCTGACAAATGACCAATGGTATAGGATCCAACAAGATAATGAAAACTATTATGGGTTGGTGGTCTATTCTTGGTCTGAAATAACATTGAATACTCACAGTGCAATTGTTAGGTTCTTTTGCACCTATTGATTATATTCTAATGCAGAAAGATGGATCACTAGAGCACTATTGAGTTTGTGTACTGAAACAGCAATGGCCTTGCATCTCATGCTTGTGGAAAATGTGAAAAAATGTCTTTGGTCTGGGAAATGTCTGAGGAAGAATATGAAGAATATCATCTGTATGCTCGCTCGATTAAAATTTCCGCACATGTATATTCATTTTTATTGTCCATTTTGAATGAATATCCATATCTCATATGATTATGTTTGTTTCACTTAGACTCTTCATGATTCTATTGGATGCTTTCATAAAAATTCTCGGAGAATCTAGAATGAGGTTTTCACTTTGTACATGTTAGATCATGAATTAGTACCAATCTTCAAAAAATATCTAATTGTTTTAAGTAAGTCCTTGACAAGGTTTAATTGATCTATGAATTATGTTTCATTTTTCGTTTCCTTTATGTATTAGGACACTTTTTCTTGTTGATGTTGAATAGGTGTACATATGATGTGATCTTCATGATGTTGTTAAATGAGGGTATGAATAATATGATACAACTGTTTCACGGAAGAGCGTATCACTTCATTTATATGCCCAATAATTTTTTTTTTGGGGGGGAGGAGGGGGGCGGGGGATAATTCATAATGGTTTAGGGCCTTCACCTTTAGCAGCAAGACCTGCTTTAGATTTGGGCAATCTACCAAGATCGGCTTTGATGGGGCAAAAGGGCACTCAAATTTATGTTGCACGGTGAAACTAAACAAACAAATCTTGTATTGAAGTAAGGGCACTCAGAATTAATGCTGTCTCTGCTCATGTGACTAAACAGTGGGAAAAAGCACTTATCTATAAATATGCAAAAACTTTTGGCATTTGCAGGGTTTTGTAGGAAGCCAAAGAAGCACTAAAACCAAAATTTTACTCATTTTCTACATCAAGTTTTTTCTTATACGCAATAGAGACTGATTTTCTTTTTCTCTTTATTTCTTTCATCATAAAAAATGTACTATCTTCTTTACACTTTGTTGTGTAACACAAATGCAATGAAAATACAAACCCAAATCTATAATTCCGTAAAAGCAGTAAACATTAATATGTATATATAATTATTTTAGGTGTAGATGTAATTTAATTAATTTTTACATATCTATCTTTGCACCGTAAGAAAATATAAATCTTCAAATTAGTTAACACAAGCTAATTAAGTTTGCATATACGTGTGCATTTATATATGTGTATGTAAGAATTTTTAAGTACTGATTACTGTAAAAAAAAAAAAATTGTACTTTAACAACAACGCTTGTTTCAACAGGACCTAATATCGTCAGAACATGTCACATACACCAATATTATAAAGTGTCACTGAGCATATAACATTGACATTTTCTGACAAAGGCTAAACTGTAGGAAAGTGGTATTACAACACAATGAGGTCAGTGTGCCCGGCCACATCGTACCCCTATCGAGTAGATATAAGGAGGTTGAAGGTGTATGCTCATCATGAATTTTGTATTAATTACTTCACTCTTGAGCAACGAAAGAAATGTCTATACAAAATTTTTCAAGTGAAGTAATTTGTAACAACTTCTTTTTACTATCATATTCATAGAATATATTAATGAAAACACAAGTATACTTATCAAAATAGTTGGGCCCAAAAATTTTCTTTACATAATATATACATTCTTTACATAGTACAATATCATTTGTACAAAAAGACTCTCAAAACAGTGGAAAGTGTAGTCAAGTCTCCCTGCTTACCGACGTCCATCTGACCACGTCCTCACATATGTCCTGCAAAAACATAAAAAACAACGGGATGAGCACAAAGATGCTCAGTAAGTAAATCCTCCACTCCGCTATCCCTGTGTATCACTTTTCACTTCTTTCCTTACTCTTGCCACTTTCTCTTATTCAATTTCTCTTGTTCTTTCTCTGTTTCTACTGTTTTTTTCTTTCTTCCTATTATTTCTTTTTCTCTATTCTCATCGGCCACGAGAGATATCATGATAACATGTACGGATGAGATGCATATGCACTAATACAAGGCAATGCATTTGTTTTCTTTTCTTTTCTTTCTCATTCATATTCTTATTCATTCTTATTCTTTCTTATTCTTTGCCGATCGGTCTTGGTCGATGCATGGATTCGGAACCCTTGACCATGTGAGTGTACTCTCTCTCGTGTATAGCTTTCATCCGCATGTATTCTCACAACTATACAAATTCTTTTTCTCATTCTCATTCCGCTCTCTCAAGGCGGAGACTGCTCTCTCACAGTGGTTTACATGCGGGAAATTTCTACACTCACGAGCTCCCCATCTCACAACCTATTATCTTTTATCTTCTTTAACACTTTTTATTCATTTTATTCTCCAGTGCTAATTCTTTCTTTCTCTTTATTCTAAGAGAATTTTTTTTTTTCTTTATCTTTATTCTTAGTTTGTTTCTTTCTCTTTACTCATATTTCTTTCTTTGATGATTACACATATAAACATATGCATATGGATGGCTCATGCCTAGAATCTTTCTTATATGCACTCATGAAATGCAAATATGCTATGTTGCATAAAGTAAGGTTCTCTACTTCTACTCATGCTTCTCTTAGGTATTTCATCAAACAATATGTGTGCATACATAAACCCTACTCTAATTATAGTTCTACTTCTTTCTTAACCATCCAAAATTGGAGTTCAACTCCTTCAAATCATCACACATCCTGTAAAGAAAACACACTTCAAATATTCCTTTCAAATTCTTCTAATTCTATCCATATTTCTACCAAATTTTATCAACCCAATCCACCCTTCTCATGGTGGAAATTTCTCCATAAATCAACATCAAACTCATTCATAAATCCATCAAATCATTTCAAACATAAAAATTCAAGCATTAATCATATATAAATTTCTATGCATCATTCAATCATGCAAATCACAACTTAGGTGGATTTACTTACCTTATACTCAAGTAGAATCTACTTAATCTCTCTACTCTTAATGGCTTGATGCTTTCTCTTAAACCTTCAACACAAACTTAGTAAGGATCCTACTCTTACACCAATAAAATTCACATCTAGAGTAAGGATTCTTACCTTTAAGTGCTTAGGATCAACTTGTATCAACTTCTAGTCAAAAGCCTCCAAAAATCCTTGGAAAATTGAATGAAAGCTTGAGAGAATTGAAGGATGGAAGAGGCGGTGGAGAAGAATGAATGAAAGAGTTCTCTAAAACTAAACCCTTAATATCTCATATTTTCTCCACTCTTTCCCATTTTACCCTTACTCTTTCTTAGAATTCCACCTTTGCCCTTTAATTCTTTGCAAATGCACCCCTATTTAAACTATTCTCCAGAAAAGTTCCTTACAATTCACTCCCCACTTTTCCTGCTAATTAGGGATAGAATGGTCATTTTTCCCCTATGGAAAAATATCTAAAAACTTCATTAAACTTTTCAACTGAACTGTTGCCGCGGCGAAGGATTACAGACCCGACACTGCAATTACAAAGCCAACGTCGCCGCGGCGAAGATTATTCTTCGCCCCGGCGAAGACTGAAATTCAAACATTCACTAAGTCTCAACCAAAATTAGGGCAAACACTTAACCAAATCAACTCATCAATCCAACTAAGGGTCAACCAAATGAAAATAACAACATGCAAGCTCAAATGAGGACAACTCAATAAACATTCAAGCAATACAACACAATTTAACTACGTACCTCAGGTGAGGCATTACATTTTGATAGTTGTTTAATCAATTAGGATAAAAAAAAAATAGTTGGGAATATTGCTTTATTATGATCTCTTTATTTTTATTTTCTTGGAGTTTAGTGTTTTGTAATCTCCATGCAAAACCAGAATGGCTATCTAGCTGAAAGATAAAAGTGACTAATAAAGCATACAACTTTAGAGAGAAGACAGTCATACTGTTTCATCATTCAACTCTCACTTTCTTTTAAAGATCTATGCGATTACCAAACCATCTTTTTTTTATCACCTAATTAAATTCTTGTTTGACCAAATAGCCAATCTCTTATTCTTTTAATTAACCCATAAAATATGATGAATATATTACTTAATATTCATATTATATATATTGTATGTTGAATTTAAATAATGGTTGTGGTATTAAGTTGATAATTGTTGATGCCAAAAAATGCATCAACGTGAGTGATCCGATTGACTGTGATGGAATCGGAATAGATGTGAGCGTGATTAATTAAAATCAATTTAGAATGTAGAATAAGCCAAAAGAAAATAAAAAGTGACACAAAAGGTTTTTAAAGTTGTTCGGTGAGCTATTCCTCAAAACTACATCCACTGTTTTTATTTCTTCTCTTTGATTGATTACAGAGTACAAGCTTTTTTCCTAAAAAAAATATTATCCAACCTCCTATAATGTTTTTTAGGGGTATTTATACAAGAATTTCTATAAAGGTAAGTGAGATAAATCCAGGATAATGATCTTGTTTGGTGTATCTTCTTATGAGCTTTAGATCACAGCGAACTTTACACTATACGAGCTATCAACATTTCGAGCTTATAGTAAATTCACGCACAACAATAATAAAAGACAATTCGCAGTATATTATATAGGTTGTGTACTCATTCTTATGAAATTAAACTGAATCTATAGGAGCAATTATGTAACGCCCCACCTGAGGTATGTAGTTAAATTGTGTTGTATTGCTTGAACGTTTATTGAGTTGTTCTCATTTGAGCTTGCATGTTGTTATTTTTAGTTGGTTGACCCTTAGTTGGATTGATGAGTTGATTTGGTTAAGTGTTTGCCATGATTTTGGTTGAGACTTGGTGAATGTTTGAATTTCAGTCTTCGCCGAGGCGAAGAATAATCTTCGCCGCGGTGACGTTGGCTTTGTAATTGTGGTGTCAGCTCTGTAATCCTTCGCCGGGGCGACGAAAAGTTCTTCGCCGCGGCGATGGTCTAGTTGAAAAGTTTAATGAAGTTTCTAGATATTTTTCCATAGGGGCAAAATGACCATTCTACCCCTAATTAGCAGGAAAAGTGGGGAGTGAATTGTAAGGAAATTTTTTGGAGAATAGTTTAAATGGGGGTGCATTTGCAAATAATTAAAGGGCAAAGGTGGAGTTCTAAGAAAGAGTAAGGGTAAAATGGGAAAGAGTGGAGAAAATATGAGATATTAAGGGTTTAGTTTTAGAGAACTCTTTCATTCATTCTTCTCCACCGCCTCTTCCATCTTTCAATTCTCTCAAGCTTTCATTCAATTTTCCAAGGATTTTTGGGAGGGCTTTTGACTAGAAGTTGATACAAGTTGATCCTAAGCACTTAAAGGTAAGAATCCTTACTCTAGATGTGAATTTTATTGGTGTAAGAGTAGGATCCTTACTTAGTTTGTGTTGAAGGTTTAAGAGAAAGCATCAAGCCATTAAGAGTAGAGAGATTAAGTAGATTCTACTTGAGTATAAGGTAAGTAAATCCACCTAAGTTGTGATTTGCATGATTGAATGATGTATAGAAATTTATATATGATTAATGCTTGAATTTTTATGTTTGAAATGAGTTGATGGATTTATGAATGAGTTTAATGTTGATTTATGGAGAAATTTCCACCTTGAGAAGGGTGGATTGGGTTGATAAAATTTGGTAGAAGTATGGATAGAATTAGAAGAATTTGAAAGGAATATTTGAAGTGTGTTTTCTTTACAGGATGTGTGATGATTTGAAGGAGTTGAACTCCAATTTTGGATGGTTAAGAAAGAAGTAGAACTATAATTAGAGTAGGGTTTATGTATGCACACATATTGTTTGATGAAATGCCTAAGAGAAGCATGAGTAGAAGTAGAGAACCTTGCTTTATGCAACATAGCATATTTTCATTTCATGAGTGCATATAAGAAAGATTCTAGGCATGAGCCATCCATATGCATATGTTTATATGTGTAATCGTCAAAGAAAGAAATATGAGTAATGAGAAAGAAACATTCTAAGAATAGAGATAAAGAAAAGAATAAATTCTCTTAGAATAAGGAGAAAGAAAGAATTAGCACTGGAGAATAAAATGAATAAAAAGTGCTAAAGAAGAGAAAAGGTAATAGGTTGTGCGATGGGGAGCTCGTGAGTGTAGAAATTTCCCGCATGTAAATTGCCGTGAGAGAGCAGTCTCCGCCTTGAGAGAGCGGAATGAGAATGAGAAAAAGAATTTGTATAGCTGTGAGAATACATGCAGATGAGAGCTATACACGAGAGAGAGTACACTCACATGGTCAAGGGTTCCGAATCCATGCATCGACCAAGACCGATCGGCAAAGAATAAGAAAGAATAAGAATAAGAATGAATAAGAATAGGAATGAGAAAGAAAAGAAAAGAAAAAAAATGCATTGCCTTGTATTAGTGCATATGCATCTCATCCGTACATGTTATCATGATATCTCTCATGGCCGATGAGAATAGAGAGAAAGAAAGAATAAAAAGAAAGAAAAGAACAGTAGAAACAGAGAAAGAACAAGAGAAATTGAATAAGAGAAAGTGGCAAGAGTAAGGAAAGAAATGAAAAGTAGTACACAGGGATAGCGAAGTAGAGGATTTACTTACTGAGCATCTTTGTGCTCATCCCGTTGTTTTTTATGTTTTTGCAGGACATAGGTGAGGACGTGGTCGGATGGATGTCGGTAAGCGGGGAGACTTGACTACACTTTCCACTGTTTTGAGAGTCTTTTTGTACAAATGATACTGTACTATGTAAAGAATGTATATATTAAGTAAAGAAAATTTTTGGGCCCAACTATTTTGATAAGTATACTTGTGTTTTCATTAATATATTCTATGAATATGATAGTGAAAAGAAGTCTTTACACCAAACAAGTGGATCGAAATGTTAAAAGAAGTTTGAAATTTATTCTCTGATGGTCCCCTTTTGTAAACATTTAACATCAAATTCCAAACCCCAAGAATTGGTCAACATATAATGAACTTTGGAATGACAAGAAACTCTAAATTTCATTTTAATTCAAAAAAGAAATTTTGCACATTTTAATATCTTTATAATAAGGATTTTATTTATCGGCAATAGTTGACGATTAACTACTACAAGTTAATATTAAAAGACAAAATTTTTCAGAGAATTTTGAAAATTGAAATTTTTTTCTTTTCATATTTGTTATATGTGTTCTTAAAATGCAAATAATCGACACTTGAGAATTTTATATATACATCTTTTTCTTTCTTTACTCTAGTTTCAATATATACTAGAACAAAATCCTTAAAATTTAAGCAAAGAATAATACCTATTGCACTTAAAATATTCTCCTCTTGATATAAACTCCCAACGTATGTTCTTTTTTTTTTTTTTTTTTTTTTCCTCTTAAAAATTTAGTAAAATGGACACTTCATATATATAATATAAACATAATTTTTTAAGGAAAAAAATTGAAAGTTAAATATTTTACACCTTTTACATAAATGTACATACATACATACTATATGTGTACTAACGGATTATGTAAAAGGAAAGGTTCACATTCAATCTTTTGCTTTGAATCTCATGCTTTGGAGAATGTTCTTTTAAGTTGGTGAATAATTAAATTGAATGGGGTCCTTTTTATTATTGTTAATTTGTATTTATTTATATGTGTGTGATCTTTAAGGCTTTAAGGGTTTGGTTGTAAAACAAGACAAAAATGTTGAAGTGGTGGTGGGAATATTCCCAACGGCTAGCTCCTATTGTCTTTGCTTTTTGTTTCGAAAATTTAAAAGGAAGAAAATGAAAATTCTGTAAATCTATGATGAGGGTGAGGGTTCCAAAGCCAGAAAGCTATCACACTCTAACCAAATTCAAATTACATTTATTTTTGTTCTATCATTCCTGAAATTGACTTGCCTAAGCTTTGATTTTTGAATTGACACCAACACTCATTCTCATGTATTTACAATTAGTTGATTATCAAATGAGTTGGTTTTATTGAATTGTAGATGAAAATAAAAGTCCTATTAAAAATAAAAATAAGAGTATTAAAGTTTATTAAAAATAAAATTTCTTATATTATATTATTACCCATAAATAGGAGGATGATGAAAGTACTAATTGCATATTCTGAGAGAAGGATGAACAATAAAAGATATGAGATATAAATGGGTTGGTTAAACACCAAGAATAAATCTGTGTTAACATTACTAGCTAGTGGTAGAATGGTGAGATGGGTCATGTCAAACCACGTCAAATACTTGTCTCTTTTTGTATTGTATGATTTTATTTATATTGTATTAATTTCAATGTTTGATTCCATTATACAATCTCCTTCTGTAATATTAACCACTATTATATTCTTATAATATATATAGCTCATGGGATGTAAATGTCTCTCTCTATAGAACTCAACTTGATATGTTTCCTAAATATTACAAGTAAGAGCAGTCTAGCGATTGAAATTGGGTGGATAACGTTTGTAGATGAATAAGATAATAAGCTTGTAATGGTGTCGGTTGGTAGTATAAAGGTGAAGTCTAATTAGATATATATTTTTAGTACATTAGACATGATGCACATGGAATAATTAAATATGGAAAACCTCATACTCTTGACAAATCTCTAGATTTCTTTTGCATAATTTATTTGCATTAATTGGTTGAATGAACAGTAACAATGAACAAGAAAGTGAAAGAAAGTGAGAGAAAATGAAAGAAAATTTTGAGAAGAAAAAGTTTGTTATATTTCCTTAACTGAAACAATTGCATAGTTCAGTTTTTATACACTTAGTGTTATAATAGAAAGCTCAACTAAACGTAACGGAATACCAACCAAATAATAGTCAACTAAGTCAACTAATATTAGTCAACTCAAGTCAACATTTTGCTTTGTTTCATATGCTAACATCCTGCCATAAATCAAACTTCCTTGAAATCTAGTCTTTGATTTCTTTCAAATCCTAACATCCTGCCGTAAATCAAACTTGCATGATTGCTCTACTCAACCAAGTTAGTTAACAGGAGGCTTTTCATAATTTGAAGAAGCAAGCCAAATAAGGCAGATGTTCAAAACAAAGATCTTCAGAGCAAATAACTTCAGAACTGCAAAATTCATTCTGCAAAGAGCTGAGAACTTATCGTGCAAAAAGCTGAAAAATTGCAAATGCCACTCATTTTGCAAAAAGCTGAGAACTTATTCTGCAAAGAGCTGAGAACTACAAATGGATGATTCTGTACTGATTATTAATTGTCTTAGTACTAGCCACCAGACTTTATCTTAAGTAAGTGGAGAGTGTGGCTTTCATTGTTTGCTGAGCAAGCACAACTCATACTGCTGCACTTAATCATTGATTAAAACTCTGTACTGGCTACTAAAACTACTAGGGCTGTAGCAAAATAACCAGCTACCTTGCTTTGTAAAACTCAACACTGACTACCAAACGACCCAAGCCATCAAACTGATCAAGGCTATCATTAGATTGTAATAGCCTGAGTATTAGATGTTGAGCCAATTGACCTGGAAGAAGGTGGAGCTTGTATGGTTAGTTTGTTTCTTAGAGTTTCAAACTTGGAGGCTGGCAGAGCCTTTGTAAAGAAATCTACTTTTTGATGTTCAGTGGGCACATATTGGACTTTGAGATTGTGAGAAGTAACCTGTTCTGTAACATAGTGTGCATCAAGTTCAATGTGTTTAGTTCTTCTACGAAACACAGGGTTAGAAGCAAGAGATCCAACACTTTGGTTATCACACCAAGTAATTGGAATCTCCGATAAGGAATGGCCAAGTTCAAAAAACAAGCTACAAAACCATGCCAATTCAGTGAACCCTTTAGCAAGTGCTCTATACTCGACTTCGGTGGAAGATAAGGCCATAACTTTCTGCTTCCTAGAAGTCCATTGTAGTAGGTTAGTTCCAAGAAAAACACAGTAGTTACTTGTGGAACTCCTGTCCTCAATGTTACTAGCCCAATCAGCATCAGTAGAGCATTCTAGGTTGAGTCTATGACTTTTAGTGAAGAGAAGTCCATAGTTAGAGGTACCTGTAAGATACCTAAGCAATCTTTTACAAGCCTGCCAATGGTTCTGCGTAGAGGCCTTGAGAAATTGGTTTAGTTTGTTAACACAATAGGCAATGTTAGGCCTAGATAATGTCAAATACTGAACGGCTCCTAATGTATTCCTATATAAAGCTGCATTTTCATAACGATCATTATCTTCTAAAGTTAATCTAGTGCTAATAGCCATTGGTAGTACATGGTTTGCAATCTTGCATATTAGTCTTTGTTAAGAGATCTTTGACATATTTTCCTTGATTCATATGAAGGTAGGATGTTGTTCTAGTAACCTCAAAGCCGAAAAAATATTTGAGTGAGCCTAGGACTTTTAAAGCAAACTGATTATTCAACTTATGTATTGTTTCATGAAGTAAATTGTTGTCATTTCTAGTAAGTAGAATGTCATCGACATACACTAGTACATACATAACCTTTTCCATTTTTGGATAGACAAAGAGACTTGGATCAACAATTGAGTGAACAAAATCCCAACTCAAAAAGGCTTTTTTCAGCTGATCAAACCAGGCTCTTAGATCAGAAAGGGCCTTGACTAATCTGCACACATGATGAGGACGTTAAGGATTGACAAAGCCTTCAGGTTGAGTCATATTTACCTTTTTAGTGAGTTCACCATTTAGGAAGGCATTGTTAATGTCGACTTGCTGAATTTCCTAGCCATTATTCACTACTAAACTCAAAATAACTGTAATTGTGGATGACTTAACCACTAGACTAAATGTTTCTAGATAGTCAATCCCTGGAGTTTGTTGAAAACCTTTTGCCACAAGCCTTGCCTTGAACCTTTGAATTGATCCATCAGGATTGTACTTTATTTGAAACACCCATTTGCAACCTACAGGATGCATATCAGAGGTAGCAGGAACTAATTCCCAAGTTTGGTTAGTTAGCAAGGCATCAAATTCAGATTGCATGGCAGCCTTCCAGGCAGGGTGAGAGAGGGCTTCCATGATAGTAGCTAGTTCTTTGTTATCAAGAGAAGAAGGTGAAACAAGGATAGTATTATGTGCTCTGGCTTTAAACCTAGTAAGCATGGGATGGGTGTTCAATGTAGGAGGTGGAGGCTTGGTTAATGGCAATTCAATAGTAAGAGGAATAGTGTCATAAGACTCATCTAAACCTATAGTTATAGGGGATATAATAGGTGATTTTAATGAGGTAGAGTTAGAAGAAGGAGATGGCAGACTAAGTGCAGTGGTGGTTGGAGGAAATTCAGTTGTGGTTGGACTAGACGGTGAGAAGGCTGAAGTCTGAGGTAAATTAGATTTAGTAGAACATGAAGGTGATAGAGAAGGTGAACTAGAAGATGTAATGTCCTGTGAGATTGACTGACCTAGTGTGGAAGGATGAGTAGAAGAAACTGGAGCTGAAATAGGATTGAAAGATATCCTAGAGACAGAAGCAGCTATATGCCAAACTGAAGGAATAAAAGAACTGGAAAAGGATTCAGTGTTTATTGAATTAGGTGCAGAATTGGAACAAAAAAAAAAAAAAATAGATGTTTTTAATGGAAAATCATATTCATCAAATTGTACACTTTGACAAATATAAATTCAACTAGAGGTATTCAAGCACTTGTATCACTTGTGATGCAAACTATAGCCAAAAAAGGTGCATTTGGTGGTATGAAAATTAAACTTGTGGCTGCTATATGGTCAAAGGAAAGGGTAGGTAGCACATCGAAAAACGTTAATGAGTGAATAATTTGGAGGAGTTTTGAATAGAACTTGGAAACGTGATGCATTGGATAAAACAAGTGTGGGTAGTCTATTGGTGAGGTAGGCAGCTATTTGAAAGGCAAACAACCAAAACTTAAGTGGCATGTTGGCTTGGGCTAGTAAAGTTAGGCCTTGTTCCACAATATGTCTATGTTTTCTCTCAACTCTACTATTTTGTTAGAGAGTGTGAGGACATGGATGTCTAAAGATGATACCATGTTCTTGTAGGTAAGGTACTAACTTCCTATACTCACCACCCAAATTAGTTTGAACACATTTTAAAGATATGTTGAATTGCTTTTCAACTAGGACATGAAATTGTTTAAAAATACTAAAAGTTTCAGATTTGGCTTTCAAAGGGAAAAGCCAAGTAAATCTACTATGGTCATCAAGGAATTGGATGTAATACCTATAGCCTTCGGGAGATGTGACAAGGGAAGGTCCCCAAAGACCTGAGTATACTAACTCAAGTGGTTTACAAGCATGAGATGTGGATCTAGGAGATGTGGATTGGTGTAACTTGCCAAATTGGTAAGCTGAACAGAATGTTATATCATTCTTAGCATGGTGATGTAAGTGTAAAGCATCAAGCACTTTTGCAAGAATGGTTGGATTGGGATGTCCTAATCGGTTGTGCCATAGCATGATATTGGTTGTCTGAACAAGAAATGATTGAAAAGCATTTATTTCATTGAGTATAGGTGCATCACCAATATAGGATATAGATTCAGATACAAATGGTCTAGTGTATTGCATACAATTTTGATTGACAGAATCAACACAGGCAGATTTACATTTATTGAAAACATGTTTTGGAAACATTTGTTAGGCAACATTTGTGTAGGAAAAGAAGTGCTACAAGGCTTATTACATGACTTAGTTATTGAAATAGCAGGGCTGCTTTTATGTTAAAGTTGAATAGAAGAATCCAAGGCTTCTATAGAAGTAGGTAAGGAATAAACTTGAGCTTAAAGTTGGTATAATCCAATTTTAAGTATTCCTTTGAGTAGGATTACTTTGGAGAGCTTGTCCTTAACCACACAATAATCAATAAAAAACTCAACAGTTAAGAGATTATCTCTACCTAGTTTAAAAACACTAAGAAGATCTTTTGTAATGTGAGGAACACACAAGACATTCCTAAGGTACAGAGTTCTAAATGGACATTTTAAATCAATAGAACCAATATGAGAATAGGAAGAAGCTCACCATTGCCAACCTGGAGCTGTTCACTACCTACATACCTGGTGCTTCCTGTAAGTTGAGAAAAATCAGAGTTAATGTGGTCTGAAGCTCTAGAATCCATGTACCATGTAGCATCATGTACTATAGAAGGTGTGGCAATGTAGTTTATGGATGCAAGATGAGAGTTATGTAGCTGAGTTTGAGCCATCAGAGCCTGATTGTGAAGATGAGCAGCAGTTGAGTTTGACTGACTATTAGCATGGACAACTGTGGATCTAGGTGTTTGGTAAAATGAGGGTGGTGTTGTGTTTGAGACATCATTGAGGATTTTGAGTAGGGATTATGCACATAGCTATGAGCACCATGACTATCAACTATGTAGTAAGAACTTCCAGTTCCAGAATTACCAATTCCAGGATTTCCAATTCCTGAATTGAATGAGGGTTGTATGATGAAACCAGGAGAGTGAAAGTTGCTTCTAACTAAGGTGCTATTTCTTGTCAAGTTTACATCAAATTAGTGGTAACAATTCAAGGCTAAATGACCTGTTTTCCCGCATACTTGGCAAACAAATTTGCCTCTACCACCCCCTCTACTTCCTCCTCTATTACCAAAATTACCTCGATGAAACTGCTGATTGTAAAATTGATTTTGAGGTAGGGGATAATTGGACTAAGTTTGGTTAGATCTAAAGAAGGAAGGGCTAAAGTTGGGAACATTAAAGGTACTTGGATTATGAGTGGAGGTTTGTTCCATAGGTAATGACACAATTTGGCCAGATTGTGTTTTCTTATTCTCATTATCAATTGAGAGAGTAGCAACATTAGCTAATCCTCCATGAAACTCATTGTGAACAACAGAATTCATTGTTGCATTTGCCATTTCAAGCCTAAGCTCAAGTTTTTGTAAAATTATCTGTGCTTCTTGGACATATATGGGATCAAGCTTGGACTCTAACCTAGTTGTGATATTCACAACAGTTGCATCATATTCAAACTCTAGTCCTTCCAGAATGTAATTAAGCAACTCTTTATCTGTTATCACTACTCCACTAGATGACAAATTTTTGGCAAAACCCTTCATCTTAAGGTAGTAATCATGCATGCTCATGCTCTCCTTTCTTATATTTTGTAAAAGAATCTTAACATGTAATGTCTTAGCCCTAGATTCAGTAAGAAATTCCTTCTATAATGTGAGCCATATATCCATAGCAAATTGATACTTGGAAATAACAGCAAACATCGATTTTGATATGGATGAGAGTAGCCAACTAACTAGCATTTTATCAGTCTTCTTCCAAAGTATATATTCAAGATTAGACTTCTTAGTTACCTCTAAGCTTGAAGTGTCTGATTGTGCTCTGATGAAAGGAGTTGGACATGGAATTAATCCAGTTAAGTGCTCTTCAAGATCATGGGCTCCCATTGCGAATAATATTTGGGACTTCCAAAAGCGATGATTGTCCCGTGTTAACTTTGGTGAAATTATTGAAAGTGTGGATGAATTCATTTAAGATGAACTGATGAGATTAACAGTGTTTGAAGAGGTTTTAAAGTTGGAATTTTTGTCAGAATTGTTAAATGAGAAGGAATTGAAGAGGAATAGGCCATTGGTGATGTTTTTCGATGGCTTTGATACTAAATGAACAATAACAGTGAACAAGAAAGTGAAGGAAAGTGAGAGAAAATGAAAGAAAATTTTGAGAAGAAAAAGTTTGTTATATTTCCTTAACTGAAACAATCGCATAGTTCAGTTTTTATACACGTAGTGTTATAACAGAAAGCTTAACTAAATGTAACAGAATACCAACCAAATAACAGTCAACTAAGTCAACTAATATTAGTCAACTCAAGTCAACATTTTTCTTTGTTTCATTACTAACAGGTTGCATGTGTTCAACTCCTTTTTGATGCTACTATCATTAACCCACAACGTTATTTCAAATGTATATATGCACAATGTAGAACAGAAATTCTAAAATTAAAATGCAAAGATTATATATATATATATATATTGAGGGCGAAAGAAAGAAAAGGTTGCAGAGAAGTGGTGATGAACTATGTCAAATATACTTGATGACTGACAAATACTTGATTACTTGAAGAATTTGCTTTCATCATATGAAACCATATGCAGTGTTTCATATTTGCTTGGCTTTTCAACTATCTGCCTCTAAAGGTGGAAAAGTGACCTGCCCGGCCTGGCCCACAGCGGGTTACTTTGTTTGGCGGGCCGGGCCTAACCCGCCCGCCAGCAAAGGCAGGCCGGGTTAGGCCCGCCAGCCCTAACCCGCCGGGTTAGGTGGCGGGCTGGGCCGGGTTAGCCCGATTTTCCTTTTTTTTTTTTTTTTTGTTTTTTTATTTAACTTTTCAAATAAATAATTATAAATATAATTGTTTTTAATTAACTTTTCAAACATCAATAATTCAATTCAATTTTTTTGTTTGTTAACATTTCAAATATTAATTCAATTTTGATACAATAAAATTATAATATAAGAAAAATTATTCATTTATCAAAAAATAAAATAAGAAATTACAACAATTATTGCCTCGTTAAAAACCTCACCAAGAAAAACCCAATGGGAGAAAAACTTGGTAAAGAAAAAAGAGTGCAATAATTGACAATTAATTTACAAATTACATTTTACAAAACAACTAATTTGGGGGTGGTTCACTAGGACCTCCCTCATCTGTATCATCTATATTACAAAATTGAAATGATTCTACTAAAGTATTGTCGATAACCTCGTATTGATCTTGATGGCGCGATCGTTCCCAATCTCGAAGACATGTGAGGACTTCAATCATTTTTGGAGCAAGTTTAGTCCTCCTTTCATTTAAAATCCTTCCACTTGCACTAAATGTTTGTTCGGATGAGACGGTTGAGACAGGAACAGCGAAAACATCCAAGGCAAGTCTTGATAATACCGGAAAAATACATTTTCTGGCTCTCCAATACTCTAAGAGATCAAAGTGACCTGTTGAAAACATTTCGGGGGTTGCCAAATATTGTTGAAGTTCATTACTCTGCGACTCCATGGAGGACAGCATATTAGTTGTTGTTGTTGGTGGTGGTGGTGCGTCTGAAGAGGAGGCTGTGCTTCGGACTCGGGTCCTCTTCGGCCTATTCAGTGCATTCCAAGAGAATAAGTCTTCATTTGTTTCTTCTGCTACAGCTTCTCTGGATATTTCGCCTCTTTGCGACTGCGGGTTCCCATACCTGTTTTCATATTGGAAATATACTTCGAAAAGACTATTTTTTACCTCTCCTATTTGATTGATATATGATTCGTTTTGTAAATTTTCACTTAAATTGTCAAGACCATTTTCTAAACGTGCTAATTTAATTCTAGGATCAAATATAGCACCTAAACAATAAAGAAAAGGAACGGGTCTCCAATATTTCAAAAAAAAATTTTCCATTGCCTTTATTGGTGCATGTAAAATTTCATCATCTTTGTTTTTTGTAAATAACTCGGAAATTTTTATAATTGCATGTATTACCAATGGACTAGTAGGATAATACACACCAGAAAGTTGTAAAGTGGCTTGGTAAAAACATTTGAGAAAAGAATGAAATACTTTAGCTATCTTCCAATCATTTTCTACCAAATGATGAGGACCTCTATTATTTGCTACAAAATAACTAATTATATTAGCATAAGGTAAACATGAATCAAGCATTAAATAAGTACTATTCCATCTAACAGGCATATCTAATGCAAAAGTTCTAGGAGACATATTTGATTTTATACAAGCTTCTTGAAATTCAGCATTTCTTTTATTACTACTAGTAATCCAAGCTAAAGATTCCCTAATTCTATCAATATTTTTTTTAATTGTTTTCATACCACTTTTCACAATTAAATTAATAACATGACATGCACAACGTTGGTGAAAAAACTTCAAATTATTATATAAAAGATAATTATTTTGAAAAAATTCTATAGCTTTACTATTAGAACTTGCATTATCTAAAGTTAAACTTATCACTTTATCAATAATATCATAATCTTCTAAAACTTCAATAATTTTATTATAGATTTCTAAACCACTATGATCCACATCCATTAATCTAAATCCTAATAAAGATTTATTTAATTTAAATTCATTATCAAAATAATGACTAGTCACACAAATATAATCTTGTTTAGCTCTACCACTCCAAATATCAGCAGTTAAAGCCACACTAATATGACAAGTATGAAATTTATTTTTTAATTCTAATTTCATTTTTTTAAACAATTTTATTAAATCATTTCTAGTTGCAGTTTTAGAATAACTTTTAAATCCTGGAAAAAATGAATTTTGAACAAATCTTTCAAAATATTTATCTTCTGCCATATTAATAGGTTGATCAGATGCAGCAATATATAAAGCTAACTGTTCCCTATATACATCAGAATTATAACGCCAAGTAGTACCCATATTAGTTATTTGAGTTTGATTGCTTTCTCTATTTCCATGTTGATTAATATGTTTATTAGCATGCCTTTTTAAAGTACTAGTACCATTACCTGAATCAGCTTTATAAACATTTGCACAATATTTGCATCTTGCTTTCTTGACTTGAACGCCATTTTCTGTCTCGTAAAACTTGTCGAAATGCGCCCAAACGTCTGATGTGTGTCTGTCTTCGCTTTCGACGGCAGTTGATGATCCCGCCTCAGCTTGAGATGAAGTTGGACGAGGACGACGATTACGAGGACGACTTCTAGAACCACCGGGAGCTGTTGGAATCGACGGCATATTTTGAGGTGTATCGGATTCTGAGACTGGGATTGGGACAGCGGGACTATTTGAATCTCCTGCATTCATAGTAAAATCAGCGGGACTAGGACTAGGATAGTAGTTTTCTTCAGCATTGAAATTGAGGGGAGAGAAATATCTATCCATTGTAGTTGAAAAAAAAATTGATGTAGAAGAAATAAAAATTAAAGAAAGAGAATTGGAATATGGAAATTGGAATTTGGAAAATTGGAAATATGAATTGAAAATTGCAAAAACTAATAAAAATTAAAATAAGAGCAAATTGATAACAAAAAGATTAAGAGAATAAATGAATAATTGAGAGAATAGAGATTAGAGAATATGAGAGAATGAGAGAATTTGAGTTGTGAGAAAAATATGAGAGTTTAGGGCCAATTTATAGAAAAAAATGGGGAAAGAAAATGATGAAAAAGACCCCTCCAACGGCTATAAAACGGCTATATTTTAAGGGTAAAAGTGTAATTTAAAAAACTAAATTAATTTTGCATTTTTTTTTAATTTTTTTTTTGCCCAACCCGGCGGGTTGGCTGTTACCAACCCGCGGGTTGGCCGTTGGCGACAGCCAACCCGTGGGTTGGCACACCCAACCCGCCCGCAACCCGCCGGGTTGCAGTCCTCTTGCAGAGAGGACAAAATAGCAACCCGCGGGCCGGCGGGTTGCCATTTTGCAACCCGACCCGCCCGGGGGTTGCTGGCGGGTTGGGCTCAACCCGGCCCGCTATTAAGGCGGGCCGGGTTAGGGTTGACCCGCCTAACCCGGCCCATTTTTTCCACCTCTATCTGCCTCATTTTATCTGTACATTTTATTTCTGTAGATGTAGATCAATAACACAACATCTATGTATCTATTAGATTTTTTTCATTTTTTTTAAGTTAATTCCTTTTATATATATTAAGCTTAAAAAAAACATTATATCTTGTCTAAATATATGTTTCCTCCTCATAACCTCCAAGTCTGTCAAAGAAACTCTGATATAGATAGCTCTCTTCTTCGAGGCATAGTTAATTTGCGAAAATCATGATTTAAATAAACTGTATTCATCCAATACGATTCAGCGATTTGGACGTTGAGTAAACTGAAAAATAATTTTCTCTGACTTCTTTCTTATATCCATTACATCAGGAACTTAAAAACTTAAGTGAAAAATTTGCGTTACAGTATCTAAAAAAAATGGTCTAATTAAAGATGAGATATATGCTAGAGAGGGTGAATGCTGTGTGTGAAAGCATTAAAGAATCGGGAGCCATGAGTGCAAATTGAGGTAGAATGATAACCAAGAGGTTCAAACCCTAACAATGAAGTAAAGAGAGATTGCTATCTTCTCCATAAAATTCAAGTTTAAGGAACCAACAAAATAAACTTAAAATAAATTAATATATACATAGTTGTCAAAACTTTATGAAGAATAAAAATTATCATCATCTCAATTCATATGCGGAGAAAGAGAAAAAGGTAAGAGAAGTTAATGAGTATGAAGTTAGCAAGAATAATACCCTCATTGGTGGTGGTCACTGCATTTTGGCAATCTCAATTCTAGAAAAAAAAACCCATGTTCAGTACTTGTCAAACAAACCCTAAAGCTCTTCACTTTGGTAAGTAAACTCATCATTAGTTTCCCAAAAATAAGAAGAATGTTCATATAAAAGGAAAAGCATTGTGATTTCGTGATTTAAATTTTTGATACTATTTATAAGAGGTTTATTTAATATTGTTAAGAGAAAAGTTAAAGGTGTAGTTACTTTTAGTGTTGACTCAATGTCTCTTAACACGTTAAATTGATAAGATGCATTATTTATAGATCATCTTAAAATTAACTAAAAAATTATAAAAATTATAAATCCCAGTATCCTGATCCCAAAAAGTAAGCTACTATTATCTAGTCTGTAATAGTTGTAAAAAAATTTACTAGTTTCATATATATATAAGAATTGCAATGTTGTAATTTGAGTTTTTTACACTATATTCAATTCTGTGAAAACAAAAGTTAAAGTAGTCAGATGATAAAGATAAGGGATTTGGACATATATAGTCAACTCAATAATCACAATTGTGAATTCGAAAAACGTGCAGGTTTTATTTAAAGTACATTTTTAGCCGTAAAACCTAATGAATTACTAATTATGTCCTTAATGAAGCAACAAATTATATATTCTTAAAATATAACACTAAACTATGTTATACTCGATAGTCTAGCATTTAACTAAACTGTTTGACATCCTAATTAATATATGCAAGACCATGCTAGATGGTGCTAGACTTAGTAGTCTAACGTATTCTAGCTATTTTCATCCTTACTATTTTTATTAATGGCAATTAAGTGTTTTATGGTTAAATCTATTTTCTTTTACATACCCTTACCATTTTGAGAATTAAAATTAATAATAAAGGCCCATGTATATAAATATTTGTTAAGATAATAACTCATATATATTACTTGTGAGAAGTCCCAAATTTGCGAAAATAAGGT
Source organism: Pistacia vera (assembly GCF_008641045.1). NCBI lineage: Eukaryota > Viridiplantae > Streptophyta > Magnoliopsida > Sapindales > Anacardiaceae > Pistacia > Pistacia vera. The sequence continues at coordinate 216,230 of NW_022196072.1, read as the reverse complement.
CTGGTGTTTTGCCAAAATTTGGGGTAGCTCTAGCCCCAAATTTGTCAAAAGTCCCAATAATTTTGGAGTAACATAAGCAGCCAAACACATAAAGATGGTTAAGGTCTGGTATTTTGCCAAAGAGAACCTCAAAGGGTGTCTAACCATGAGGCACCTTGGATGGCATACGATTGATCAGGTAAGTAGTTGTGACCACACATTCACCCCAAAAGGAAAAGGGTAGGTTGGCTTGGTGTTTAAGGGCACGGGCTACTTCTAATTAGTGTCAGTGTTTGCATTCAACGACTCCGTTTTGTTGAGGAGTATAGGTACAAGAACTCTCATGTAAAATGCCAAGGGATAAAAAGAGAGAGGAACAATTATGACTAAAGAATTCTTTCTGGTTGTGAGATCAAATCCTCTGAATAGATGTACAAAATTGAGTTTTGACCATGGCTAGAAAGTCCCTAATGCGAGTGGCGGATTGGGTTTTGTTTTCCATGAAAAAGACCCATGTACCGCAAGATAAATCATCGATAGTAGTAAGGAAGTACCTAGCCCCATCATGGTTTGGTGTGTGATATAGGCCCCAAATGTTTAAGTTTATGAGTGCAGAAGGAATTTGGTTGTAGTGGTGCTAATGGGAAATGTGTTTTGGGATTGTTTGGCTGGAAGGAAAATGAGACACTTTGGCTGTGGAATGAAAGCACTGTGACCCAGTATTTAATGTAAAATAAGAAAGCTTTTATTAATATTTGTATTATAAGAAATTTTATTGGGTGTAATACATTTGGATAAATAAGAAAAAATAGTAGAAGAGACATCAGGAGTCCAATAGTAAAGACCGTTATTGACCCAACCCAAGCCCATCGGTTTCCTAGTCAAAGAGTCGAGAAATTCACATTTTGAAGGTAGAAAATGTAAACGACAGTTATTATCTTGATAGAGTTTAGACACAGAAATAAGGTTGAAATGAAATGTCGGGACACATAGTACATTTTTAAGTACTAAATGGTCAGTTAAATAAACACTGCCTATATGGGTGGCAGGGGCAATGTTGCCATTTGGCATACGGATAGAAGTGCCAATGGTACTTATGGTATGTGTATGGAAAAATTAAGGATTGCAAATTATGTGGTTCTAGCTCCTCAATCAATTATCCAACCATAATTTGTGGTAAGATCAAGATAGTAAGTTGTCCCTACATAGGAGGATTTTGATGTCTGAAGGGTGTTGTTCAACATTTGTAGAAGCTAAGTGTATTGGTCTTGGCTGATCAAGGGTGTTGAGACAAGATCTCCTGAAGAATTGTGGGACACTTGATGTTGCCATTTTTGTCCTTGGTGGGGCACACATGAAGCTTCTAGCAGTGATCCCAATTGTGATTTCGACGTTTCCAATAGTCACAATAAAATTTGGGCTTGCCTTATCTGGAAGATCCGGGCCTATGGTAACCATTTGATCCATTTGATGAAGACCCAAGCCCATTTGAGCCATATGATGAAATATGTCGTGATCGATATATTGTGTTGTGATTATAAAATGAATGATTTGGAAGCGGGTCTATAGGTATCCAAATTCAGCATATAATGTATCAAATTAAAGCCCTATCTATATAGTTTCCAAATATGCACATCGTTCATCCATTGGATTTTTAATGAGCAAGTTTTGGCCAATTTACTTCAATTGACTGTTCGGTAGAAACCAAAAAACAAGGAAAATTGAAATGTGTGTGTGTGTAGTATCAAAATCAAGTCAACTCCTCTGAGGTTTACTATAATTACAAAAATTCACTTAAGATTTTTTAAATAATAAAATTTCCCTTATTATTAATAAACTATTAGTCCGTTAGAACATATATCTATAGATTAATAAATATTTATTAAATTGCTTTCAATCTATTATTTTAAACCATATAATTTCATAGTACAGATTTTTATTATTTCATAAATTTGATTATTTTTATTATATCAAGCCTCAAGGCTATCAATATAACTCTATTATATAATATAGAATTAGTAATCATATTAAACTATACATAATATTATTTTAGTAGTATGGATATTTGAATAATATAATTAGTGTGATAATCTTGTTAATATGACGACGAAACATTATTCATGTAACTTCTAAAAAGTAAAAAATAATATCCCTTGAATTTTTAATATATCACATTCGATTATGTGAAGTATCGATTTTGGTATATTTAAAAGTTCTAAGAACAAAAAGAAAAAAAAAATATATTTTTTTAATATCATTGTAAATTAAATCCAGACTTCAATAGAATATTTATTTAAATCTTATAATTTATAAATAAAAAAGGTAAAAAAATTCCAAAAGTCAAACTGAAAAGCACCTGAAGGTGGATTTACATTTTTAACCTTCAGGGTGCTAAGTGAAATCATGAAGGTTGTTTATGAAATTTGTCAAAACATTTCTCTTTAATCAGTTTAATGCATTTGCATTTTGCAATAAACTTACTTCGGAAAAACGACCCTAAAAAACCCTCTTCATACATGGCTTTGAGATCNACAGAAATTCACTTAAGATTTTTTAAATAATAAAATTTCCCTTATTATTAATAAACTATTAGTCCGTTAGAACATATATCTATAGATTAATAAATATTTATTAAATTGATTTCATTCTATTATTTTAACCCATATAAGTTAACAATACAAATTTTTATTATTCCATAAATTTGATTATTTTTATTACATTAAACCTCAAGGCTATCAATATAACTCTATTATATAATATAGAATTAGTAATCATATTAAGCTATACATAATATTATTTTAGTAGTATAGATATTTCAACAATATAATTAGTGTAATAATCTTGTTAATATGATAACGAAACATTTTGCAATAAACTTACTTTGGAAAAATGACCCTAAAAAAAAACACTCTTCATACATGGCTTTGAGATCCCTATTTCGTTCGTCTTCAACCTCTCAAACCCCATCTTTAAAAGTTAATGTTTTGTTTTTGTGAGCTCACTTACACAACCGCACGTCTTCAAGCTCCAAAAATGAAGTTTTGTATTCTTTGGAAAAACCCCTGGAATGATCCTCACTTGCTAAATTCCTCAAAGAAAATTGTCGATCAGGTAGCTTTACTCTGAATGAAGCATTGTACTTTTTTTATTACATGATTAATATGAAACCCATTTCTCCAATTTCATCATTCACTACTTTGTTTAGTGCACTAGCTAAGAAGAAGCATTATTATGAAGTGATTTCGCTTTATAAGCTGTTGAATTCAACTGGGTTGTCTCCGGGTTTTATATCTTTGAATATTTTGATGAATTGCTTCTGTAATATTGAAAGGGTTTTTAATGGTTATGTGGTTTTTGGGGAGATTTTGAAGTTGGGTTTTAGCCCAAATACCGTGACATTTACTTGTTTGATTAAAGGTTTGTGTGTAGAGAGAAAGATTATGGAATCAATGGAATTGTTTAAGCAAATGGTTGCTGTTGGTTGTAGTGCTGATGTGATCACTTGCAACACTTTGATTGGTGGATTGTGTAAAACAAGGAAGATAAGTGTTGCCATTAAGTTGCTTGAAGAGATGGTTAATGGGAATATAGAATTTGGTGTTATTTGTAGGCCAAATGTGGTTACTTATAATACTATAATTGATGGTCTTTGTAAGTCTGGATTTGTTGAGAAGGCTAGACAACTATTGTTGGAACATATGATTCAGAGAGGTGTGGTTCCTAACATTTATACTTACACCATTTTATTAAACGGTTATTGCTTGGCAGATAAAATTGGTGATGCAAGGGAGTTGTTTGATTCTATAACTAGAAAGGGGTATAGGCCTAATGTTGTTTGCTACACTGCTTTAATCAAGTGGTACTGCATGAATAAAGAAGTCAATGACGCTCTTAGTCTTTATTGAGAGATGATTTCAGAAGGAATTAGGCCTGATGCGATTACATATAACACCTTGTTAATTGGCTTTTTTTCTTATAGCTAAGGTCAAAGATGCATGGAATTTAGTTGGTAAGATGTAACTTAATGGTGTTTTCCCTAGTTCCTGGACATATAACATTTTCATTGATGGACGTTGCAAGAATGGACGTGTTTTGGAAGCGGTGGAAATGTTCAATACTCTAGTAAATAATAAGTTTGTAGTTAGCATTGAAGGTTTGAGTTCCCTCATTGATGGATTATGTAAAACAGGGAGATTCGAAACTGCTTAGGACCTATTTCAGAAATTTTCTCTTTATGGAAACCTGGTGCCAAACATTGTAACATATAGCATTTTGATCAATGGGCTGTGTAAAAATGGACAACTAGAAATGGAAAATAAGTTGTTATTATATATGGAGGAAAAAGGTTGTTCTCCAGATGTAGTTACATTTACTACGCTTATGTTTGGTTTCCTCAAGAAAAATGAGATACAAAAAGTTGTTGAACTCCTTCATAAGATGGCGGAGAAAAATGTGAAGCCGGCTGAATGTACAATGTCCTTAGTCATGTAGCTACTAATGAAGGCAAAAAATTATCGTGAATGTTTGAATGAGCTTCCTCAATTTCTGGTCCAAAAGCGAAATTAAAGTTTACGTGATAAAACTTTAGTGAGTATTAGACTTTTTTCGGAGCAAAGTCCTGCAAGTTCATCCAGCTACCCAAATGCTTTATTTTGGTTACGGCAAGAAGAAGGTTCAGTAAACACTTTCATTTGTTCGAATTTGATAGGGATGGTGATGGGGAAGATTGAGAATGATGGCTTCCCTAATCAGACATACAATATGTGATCTGTCTCTATTGTAAGTGCATATTGTGGAGGTGACAGTACTGCAGGCTGTGTCTGGATTTGCACATGAAGTAGGTCTTAAAGGTTTGAGGATTATTTTTGGTGCAAATTTCAGTAAGCAAAAGTTGTATATCAGAAATTAGGGAATGGTTCTTACTTCAACTACGACGATAATGGTAGCCAGTTCATCTATTCAAGTTGATTGGTTTACTGGACGATGGTATGTTGCAACTGATTAACTTCATTCATTGATATTCTCAAATACCCAGGCCTGATAATTCTTGATTTATTTATAGTGTTTCACATGTTTCGGTTTCTCATTATATATTCTTTTTTAGTTCAAATCTGATAAGACTAGAACTTACTAGGTGTGTCTCTAATGTAGTTATGCACGAGCATTTGCTCTTTCAGCGATAGTTGACGAAGACAAAGCAAAAAGAGCATTAGAGAAGGTTTTTCACTATAATATCTTAAAGAATATGGATGCACAATAGAGGCCCATCAATGGGATCTACCAGTTGGAACAGCTGACATGACAACATTGCAATCAAGAAAAATATGGTCTAGTGTTACATATGCAGTTGCTGGAATGATAATTGTGGAGATTTGGTCTATATGGGATTTCAAATTGCCATTGAAATCTATGAAGCAGCGTGGTCTGAAAATGGACTCAAGTAAGAACCCCCTAAGTTTATCAAATGCTGTTATCTTATAGCTTAGTTAATAGGCTATTAACTAAGGTATGAGTTTGTGTTTTTTAGATCTAAATCTATCTCAAATATGTATAGATTTCATTGAATCATCTGTTTTGTCAGTTCATTTAAATTTTTTGGTGGATGTGTTGTTTAACCATTTTCTAGGAGATTCTTGATGTTGTGAAATGTTGGACAAAACTCCAGTAGTTATGATGTCTAGTAGATAATATTTTTGCTCCTTAGGTGATGGAGGAGCAAAAATATTAATAGGGGGATAGAGAGAAATTAGTAGGTTAAGAGAAGAAATCAAGACAGGGATACCAAGGACTGAAATCCTCTATCCTAAAATGTAGAAGATAAGGACTAAATACCCATTTGCACTGTTCCTTTTATGTCCTGCATCGTCAGGTTACTACCTTTAGATAATTTTCTGCCAATTACAATCGAAAACATTACATTCTACATAATTTACACTGAAAATTATCTGCTCCAAAACTATTTGTTTCTGATAATTCACTGACTCATTGTTGTTTTCTGCGTAGTTATTCTTTCTAAACTCCTAAAGCTTGGACCACCATTGATTGTTTTAGAGTGCTAAGTTAGATGCATTCTTTGGCCATATGGGCACTGGGCTCTTACAAGGCCAAAACCTTGTAAGAATGGGATGAAACCAACAATAAATAAAGAATGTCTGTATAGATATCATGTAAGATTCTGCAAATTTGCTCGCCTTCTAAAGGTATCGGATGAGAAAACACTTATAGGTCTTTTACACTTGCTCTTGTATTACACTTGCAAGAAGATGTTTCCATAATTGATTGGTTCTAGTGACTTATTACCGTCATGCAATTGTATGTATAGTAATGAGTTGTATTTTAAAAGAAAACATTTGAAATGCTTATGTAGATTATATTGTTCTACTATTAGTTATCCGATTCTTGTAACTATTCTCAGAATTTAGTTTTGACGGGTACCATTATTTCCAAATTTTGCAAACAATAAGGGTTATAACACAGATTATAATGTTATAGGAACTAGGAAGCTCATTCATAACAAAAATTCTTTATTGAGATGGGTGTATGTCTGACTGTTTAATCACTTGATATGTGCTTATCATATATGTTAATGTATCAGTTAACGTATATGATTAATTACTAGTTTTATAGGATCAGATCAATTTTCCATTTCACAAAATTAGAATTTAGAACAATTATTAGTTTATGGTATCAGTTCATTTATTAGTTATTAGTTTTAATGTATTAGAAACGATCTAATAAAGTAAACAATTAATAATAATAGTTTTAGTACTAGATATTAGACATTAAAAATATAGAACTAGAGAAAATATATAATATATCTCTAGTTTATTATTATCAGTTTTAAGAAATAATTTAGATAATTGTACCATAGTTACATAGACATTATTTTCAGAAAAAGCATAAGTAAAGAAAAAATGCTTTACAAAATCATCTATTCACTATATATTTTTAGGTCATCACAAGAATTGTGTTGAGCAGTGATTTTTGCTCAAGATTGGGTCCATGCGACAGTTTCATTTTGCATTGCATGTCATGTTGCATGTAATTATGTAAACTGCATGAGGGTTATCACCCATAAACGGTTAGTTTTTTTTACATCCAAAAAATACAACAACGCCAAAATAATTTGTCTTCTTTTCAAAATGGATACTATGTAAGATAATTTTCCTGATAAATTTAAGATCTTAATTTAGTTTATTTTCTTATTTTTTTTCTCTATTTTTTTTCCTTATGTTATGCCAAAGGAAAATAGCCAAAATAGAAAATATATATATATATTTGGGGGTGTAACGACTCCTTTCTACTCATATACTCATAAAAATACATATAATAAAATACATGTATTATAACATAATTAGATGGGCCCAAATTTTTCTTTCATTAAATATACATATACTTTACACAAAATAAAGTATCATATACAAAAAGCTATCAAAGAGAAATAGTCATAGTGTCTACCACTTTTTGATAGCTTTTTGTATATGATACTTTATTTTGTGTAAAGTATATGTATATTTAATGAAAGAAAAATTTGGGCCCATCTAATTATGTTATAATACATGTATTTTATTATATGTATATTTATGAGTATATGAGTAGAAAGGAGTCATTACAGGGGGTTAAGTGTGATTTTCAAAAATTAGGGAAAAAGTTTTCACGCCAAACCACTGGGTGGCACTTAGCAGTGCAATAAACCCAACCCTTCAGTACACTTGAGAGAAACACAGAGCAAACAAAGCAGAAGAATGGAACCAAAAGATCAAATCCTAACGCCAAAATCCCGAGAAAAAGAAGACACAAACATGGCTATGGCGGATACTAACGAAAACACACAAGCAACAGAGCCCAACTCTCCAGACTTGAAAGAGTCAAGTGACTCGGACTCAGACTCAGAAGATGAAGCACAACAAAAATTATCGAGTCCCAGCTGGCCAATGAGCCCTCCAACTATGAAGTCCATATTCAAGTACGTTTTTATATCAATTTGAATATGAATTTCAATACCCAGTTCTTGGATTTTTGTTTTTAGTAATAACATTGTTTTGCTTTTTTATTGTTTTTATTGGTGGCTTTAGTACATAAGGGTTTTGAGGAAGATGGGTGAGATAGAGAATCTGAGACAAGCAAGAGAAGCTATGTATGAGATTTTTTTCCATTTACTCCTATTATGTGGCAAGAGTGGGCTCGAGATGACGCTTCTATTTCAATTGGGTATGTTTTAGTTTTTTCATTTTGTGTTCTTGTTATTAGTTTCATGATCAAATTTTGATCACTTAGGGTTTATGGTTAACGGGAGAAAGTAGAAAGAGAAAATTAAATGGATTCATTTGAAAGGAGGAAGTGATTATCTTTTAGGGTTTAAATGGTGAAAACGATGTTGAATTCAAGTTTATGTGACTTCTATCTACTAAGCCTTAGCTCAAATGTCGACTTAATTGAGTAAAAGAAATTAAGTTTTGAGCTTTCTTCCTTTCTATTTTTTTTTTCGTATGTTTCAACTAGTAAGCAGCGATGGTTGACTTGAGAGGTTGGTTTTTGATAATTTGCGGCTGTCTGATATTTTTTTTTGTTTATAGATTTTGAGTTCCCTCTTGTCATTGCTTTTATGGACAGCCTGCTTGCCCTCTTGCAAAACTCATTTCTCTTAGTATAAGTATATTAGTTTCTCTAAAACATGAAGCTTAATGTTGGAAATCAGTAAGTGTACCTCCTGTTAACAGTTACCCCCAACGCAAAAAAATAAAAGGGCGGTTAGCTAAATTTTTAAGATTTTGATCTTTTCTTGTTCTGCATGACTGATGCTAAAGCTTTGGGTATACTTTAAGATTTTATCGCTCTGTCTAGCTGAAGGTAGATTCTTGCTGATTCTCTGCTTCAACTTTGCAGACCTAAGGCATTTCTGGGGATTGAGAAGATTTATGAAAGATGAGTTTCTGATTATCTATTAGGTTTTTTTTATCATTATGGATTTTGAATTACTTTATGCATTGATTTATGGATTAAAACATAGTGATTTTAAGAATTCTCATTTGTGTTATTTTTAGTTATTTTCCTATAAGTAACTTTCTGGTAAAAAAATTCAGCTTGCCAAATCTATGACTTTTGACTGGCTAAATTATTCCAATAAGTAATTACTAATGACAAAATGGCTCATTAGTTTCATTTATATGGTAGAGATGATTGTAGGCCTTGCAATTCAGAATGGATATCAATAGTCTTACATTTCTGATGGTGTTTAAAGACACATGGTTCCTTTTTGATGCATCATCAAAATTTTCCACCAAATTAGGTGATAGGATAAACTTTTTCAAACTTCTAAGGAATGGAAATCTATTTTTTTATCTGGCAACACATTTTGGAAGTTTTAATTGCATGTTATCTTTTTCCCTACCTTTTGTGGGAAATCAAGTTCTTGCTACTTTCAGTCAGAATTTGCATATATGTGGAATCAGGGGATAAAAATATTAATTCCGTACTTTGGAGTCCCTTTAACGAAGTAGTTCTTTAAAATTGAACGACTAGAACTTGTTTTGGTGCAGTCTGTCTCACTTTGGTGTGACTGCTTGAGATTTGTGCAAGAATATGATCCATCTGTACGTGAATCTTCACTTGATGGTATTACGAAGGGAAGAAATCTCTTCGAGCGTGCTATAACTGCTACTAGTTTGCATGTTGCTGAAGTCAGTAAAATATGGGAAGCATACAGGGAATTTGAGCAAGCCATTCTCCATACGATAGATGAGACCAGCATTAAGGTGATAATTTATAATATATATTTTAGAAACTTATTAGAATATGTGCCTAAAGGGGATGCATTATATTAATCAATTTACTTGATTATTTAATGTCTTATTCCATCCTACTGGTTTGGTATTATGGTTAATAACGCTTTTGTGAGTCTTCCTTTATATTTCCTAGAACCATGGCTCAAGTTACATGTCCTGTTTATTTTAGAAACCCTTGTTCTTCTTTTTGTCATTTTAAATAGTTTAAAAATTTTGTTCTTTCATTTCCTTATGAAATGCTATGTACCCAGAAAAAGTATCTATTTTCAAAGTTTACATTTGGAACATTACTGTGCTTTTGTAGGAAAAAGAAAAACAGGTTCAGCGCATCCGAAGTATATTTCGCCGTCAGTTGTTTGTTCCCCTTGCTAACATAAGGTCAACCCTTCTCACCTGCAAGTCTTGGGAGGTTGAACTGGGGACTACTCTAGATGTTGAATCAAGTGATTTAGATGGGATTCCTTCTACTGTTGCCTCAGCGTATTAAAAGGCATTGGAGATGTATAATGCTCGAGCTGATTTTGAAGAACAGATTGCAAGGTAGGATATATCTGACTCCGAAAAATTTCAACAATTCACGGTATATCGCATTTACTATAAGATATTGCTTTAGACAGCTAAATGATAATGCTAGGCTCTTACATGATACCTTAAGCATTTAGGTTAAATGGTAACTTAATATGATATTCAAGTGGAAGTCATTATTTGAGTCTTCCATCTATTACATCCTGCTATACTTGGGTTGGTCTTTCTATCTAAATTTGGGATTGGTTTATGTAACACGTGAAGATGCCTGTTACAAAGCTTAATACCATTGTTGTGCCCTTACCTTTTCAAGCTTAAGCTTTTAGGTCAAGTTGTTTATAAACAAAGTTGCTGTTGAAATTTCATTATAATTTCACTTTCTTATGGTCTTTCTTGCTTATAAGATAAGTAATCAGTTTTTGTAAACTTTAGATCTTCTCTTCTTCTTCTTCTTTCCCTGAGGGTGGGGGTTGCATAAGAACTTGCCATGTGGCAATAGGTTACTTTTTTTTTTCCTTATTGAAAGTATTAATACTATTATTTTAATTTGAAATTTTTGCAGATCTACTTGAAGTTTGACCAGTCTTCTGGAGATCCAGCCCGTGTTCAACTTCTCTATGAACTTGCTATTACCGATTTTCTTGTATCAAGTGATCTGTGGCTTCATTATACTCGCTATTTAGATAAAACCTTGAAGGTTTCACTCATATTTTCTCTTTTCAATTCTTTATGTTTCAGGTATTTGTAATTTTAGCAATTAATAATCTCTTTTTCCTTTCAGGTAGGAAATATTGTGCCGGATGTTCATTCTAGGGCTAGGAACAATTTTCCTTGGGTTGGTGATCTTTGGGTTCGATCTTTGCTCGCTTTGGAATGTTGCCATGCACCTGAGAAAGAGATATCTACGGTAAGTTTCAGTTGCTACCCTTCATCTGTTGCGAATTATGAGAGATTGTTATAAGTAGCTTAAGAGCAATGAAGTTTCACAAACTTTAGTGTTGGAATTTCATTCTGCTCCTTTTACAAATATAGAGGTTTACTCTTGTTTAAAAAGATTTTTATGTCATATTCAGGTCTTTGAGAAGTCCTTTTTATGCACTTTTTCGACCATTGAGGAAGTAAAGATATCTTTTCTCTAATTTGCAGGCTTAACTTACTACTCTTTGTAACTTGTTATTGTTTCATCTACGTTTTATGCATTAAAGATCTTTGTTAATTGGATCCTCTTTCTTCAAGTACCTAAACTTATTCCTCACTCGAGCGGATGGTTTGAGAGGAAGAATCCTTTTGGCTGGAGCAGAGGAGGATGAACTGAATTTTCCATGGATAAGGGAAATCTTTCAGGTTTGCATATGCATACTGTTCATTTTTCCTTGTAGATGCTCTATTCATGGTGAATTTTGGATGAAGAAAATGTGGACCTTGTAGCTAGTCTACTCTTTTAGGGTCCAGGCATAGATCTCTTGCGAATGTGTATCAAGTGCTTCTACCCTTAGACTTTGAAGAAAAGTCTATTAATTTATTTCATTTAGTGTGCTCTTATAGTACCATTATGACCACTTTATGTAGAAATTACAGTGCATAACTCTTAGTACTCCAAGATGGCTTTTCCTAATTGCTAGATTGTTACCTTTGCTAAAAAATTTCTCATTTAGCATTGGAGTTGCATGCACGGAATATATCTTTATGGATCTATGAATTTATAAAATTTGCATGTCATATTCAACTAGTACATTGTTGTTGTATAATGGTTGTCTTCAATATTTGTGTTTATAAACAATTAGCCTGATGTCTCTTTAGTGTACCATCGAAACTGCAGGCTCTGTATGATTGGATGTATTATATATACTTGAATAATTAATTGTGCAGTTTCTTCTTTTTAGCGCACATCAGATTACTTATCTTAGCAGATGAAGAATACAGATGGTTTGCTGCATTTGTTTGCTTATTGGGCTCGTTTGGAGCTAAATTTCGCTGCAGCTCTAGCAGTTTGGGAGGGCTTGGTTAAGATATGGTTTGGCCCATTCATCCTTTTCTCTTTCTTATCCTGTATAGTTCAATATGATTGATTTATGATTCATCTTTGTATTTTTTTTTTTTCCGTATAACTTGCTTTTTGTCTGTGCAGCGGGTCAATGTTGGAAGCCTGGCAAGGTTGTATAGCTATGGAAATTGAATTGGGACATTTAAATGAAGCTAGGTCCATATACAGGAGATGCTACAGTAAAGGATTTAGTGGGACAGCTTCAGAGGTATAATTCTTTTACATTACTTGCTTTCAATTATACTAGATTGATTTATGGACAGAATTTGAATTTGAATGTTTCTAAACTGGGTTTTTCCTAATTTTTTTTTTTTAAATTGTTACTTTTAGTAGTATACGATGCAGCTTTATTTAATCAAATCATATTTGTCATCTGTAATGCAAACATTTCTTTCTTTATTCTCTTTTTGCAGCTGATGGAAGTTGAAACTAGACAAATGGCTTAAGTCAAGGTTGTTAAAATGTTGTTTATCAAGTAGGGCAATTTATGGAGATATTTTGAACTCTTAATATAAAATCATGCTCTGCAGCTGAGAATATTTTTAGAGAGTAGCCTTGCAATAGGTCAACCTGTTACTCGGGCACCAGAATCACAATGGTTTAATATGTCATTTTGAATAATTTTTCCAAATCATACGTAAATGATATATGATAGTATCTCTAGGGATCATGCTAGTTGAAAATCCATGACGTTTATTTTTTTAACTTTAAACTTTGGAGTTACTGATACTCCGATGAAATTATGGCATATATGAAGCAATCACATTTAAACCATAGGTAGTGGAGTAGTTTTTGAAACACAATAGGCTGATATAAGAGTAGACTAGGACACCCTAGCTTTCCTTATTTACGAAAATTGTACCCATTGTTATTCATAAATAAAAGTTTTTTTTCTTTTAAGTGTGAAACTTGTCAACTTGCAAAATACACCAAGTCTATTTATCTAGCTCATAAATATAAGAGTTCTAGGCTTTTTTAATAATTCATAGTGATATTTAGGGGCCATGTAGAGTTACAAATATTGTAGGGTCTAAGTGGTTCATTACGTTTAATGATGATCACACTAGAGTATGTTGGGTATACTTGATGAAAAACAAGTTTGAAGCAGGTCAAGTGTTCAAAAACTTTCATTCAATGGTTGAAACTCAGTTTTGAGAAAAAATCCATGTTTTACGGACTGATAATGGTAAGGAATATTTTCACTCTATCCTAGTGTTGGTACCCCTCAACCAAATGGGATAGCTGAAAGAAAGAATAGGCACCTATTAGAGGTAGCTAGAGTCTTCATGTTTACCTTGAATGTACTTAAGTATTTTTGGAGTCATGCGATTTTAGCAGCTGCATATTTGATAAATAGATTACGTACTAGAATTATGGATTTTCATACACAGATCTTTCCTAGTTGTAGGATCCTAAATACTTTACCCTTAAAGGTGTTTGGATGTACTGCTTTTGTACATGTTATGTCTCCTAATAGAGGAAAGCTAGACTCTAGGGCCATTAAATGTATCTTGCTTGGATATTCTCCCACACAGAAAGGCTATTAGTGTTATTGTCTTGTAAAGAGAAAATTATGTCTCTAGTGATGTTACATTTTTTGAGTCACATCCATTCTTTCCCACTTCCCTTCATGGGAGAATTTGAGAGATTGTGAAGGTCATTCGTGGGTAGAAGTGTTACCCTTACAACCACACTTAAGTCAGTCTCAGTAGTCTCCTAGTCCAAGTCAAAGTCCTATAAGAATGATTCAGTCTCCTAGTCAGCCTAGTTCAGGTTAGGTTCCTATAGGTCAACCTAGTCCCATAAGGATGAGTCAGTCTCATAGTCAGCCTACCAATTTAGGTCCTACTCTAACTATATAGTGTCACACCCAGCCTTCTGTCGGCTTGCCCAGCGAGCCTAGGCCCAGACCCGAGTGTGAATTCTACTCAGTATTGTCCCCCCCCTTAAGGGATTTCTTCACCTCCCCAATGGCTCGAACCCATGCCCAAGGGGTTATAGGCAAATAGGAAGCACCATGAGTACCATTAGGCTAGCTAGCCTAATGGTACTCATGGTGCTTCCTATTTGCCTATAACCCCTTGGGCATGGGTTCGAGCCATTGGGGAGGTGAAGAAATCCCTTAAGGGGGGGGACAATACTGAGTAGAATTCACACTCGGGTCTGGGCCTAGGCCCGCTGGGCCAAGCCGGCAGAAGGCTGGGTGTGACATTTAAAAGGCGCCTTTTGAATGTCACGACCCTGTCGATCGGAGTACGGCCGGAGGACAAGCTCTGAATGACACTATCACCTCTACTACGCGTGACTTCTACTTGGTATTATCCCCCCCTTAAGGGATTTCTTCGCTCCCCCCCCACTCGAACCCAAACTAAGGGGCTATAGTCATTTGGGAAGCATGGTGAGTACCATCAAGCTACTTTCAAAAGCGCCTTTTGAATGTCATGGCCCTGTCGACCGAGGCACGGCCACGGCAGGCTCTGAATGACACTGTCACCTCCACTACCCGTGACTTCTACTTGGTATTGTCCCCCACCCTCCCCTCCCCCCCCCCCCCCCCCCCCCCCCTTTAAGGGATTTCTTCGCCTCCCCCACCACTCGAACCCAAGACCAAGGGGCTATAGTCATTTGGGAAGCATGGTGAGTACCATCAGGCTAGCTATCCTGATGGTACTCACCATGCTTGAGCCTGCCCTCTGGCTGTGCCTCCGGTCAGACGGGGCCGTGACATTCAAAAGGCGCCTTTTAAATGTCACACCCAGCCTTCTGCCGGCTTGCTCGGCGAGCCTAAGCCCAGACCCGAGTGTGAATTCTACTTAGTATTGTCCCCCCTTAAGGGATTTCTTCGCCTCCCCCATGGCTCGAACCTATGCCCAAGGGGTTATAGGCATATGGGAAGCACCATGAGTACCATCAAGCTAGAGGGCATGGGTTCGAGCCATGGGGGAGGCGAAGAAATCCCTTAAGGGGGGACAATACTGAGTAGAATTCACACTTGGGTCTGGGACTAGGCCCGCCGGGCAAGCCGGCAAAAGGCTGAATGTGACAAAGAAGGAGAAGAAGAAGCAAGAGGCAAAAGAAGTAGTATAATCTACTAGAGATTGCCTAAGAGAAAAGAAGAGATACAGAATATCAATTCTGTGTATTTTGTAATATGTATAATGTTCTATACAAAGAGGTTATTTACAAAAGTATAAGAATCTGTAAAAGGCAAACATATATTATGCCTTAATGCTATAATCTCACATAATTAGGGATGTGATTAGCATGAAATCTACCATGTAATAATAACACAATATTTGCCATAATGACAAATATCAGTTTTCCTAACTAACAATATTCATATCCTTACACTCGCCCTCAAGCTTGTGGTTTGTATATGTCATAAACACCAAGCTTGCGTAAAAGATATGAATGTTGTCTACTGGACAATGGTTTTGTAAAAATGTTGGCTGGTTGTTCCGAAGTTCAAATGTGCATTTTTTTTATCATCCCTTCTTGTATTTCTCCTCTAACAAACTGGCAATCAATCTCTATATGTTTTGTTCTCTCATGGAAAACTGGATTTGCTACAATATCATTTGCTGCCTTATTATCACAATACAACTGAACCAGTCTTTTAACTTGTACCTCCAAATCTCCTAATAATCTGAGGATCCAACTGATCTCACATGTAGTTTTAGCCATAGATTTGTATTCTGCTTCTGCTGACGAAAAGGATATTGTAAACTGTCTCTTTGTCTTCTAGGAGATGAGAGCACCCCTAAGTTTTATGCAAAAGCTAGTAAGGGATTTTATTGTCATTGGACATGTGGCCCAATAAGAATCACAATAGGCTGTGATCTCTAAGTCAGCGTTTCGTGGTAAAAGAAGTCCAAGGCCAGGACAACCTTTTAAATACTTTATTACCTTTATTGATGCATTCATGCGAGACTGTTTTAGTCCGTGCATGAATTGGCCGAGGATATGTACAGCGTAGCTGATATCTGTCTGTGTCATAGTGAGATAAATGAGACGTCCCACAAGTCTCTGATAATGAGCTGCATCTTCTAACAGTGGGTCTATTTTTGTTGATGGTGCCACTTTATCATACTCTTGAGTGGTGAGTTTTGAATTTTGTTCAACAGGAATGACACTTGGGCTTGTATCCTGACAATCCAAAATCTGATAAAAGTTCAAGAACATATTTCCTTTGGCTGAGAGATATTCCTACTGGAGATCTTGCAATTTCAATCCCTAGGAAATATTTTGGTCCCCCTAGATCTTTTATACGGAAATGTTTATTGAGATGTTCTTTCAGGTTTCTAATAACAGTTTCATCATTTCCTATGATCAGGATGTCATCAACATGTATAATGAGGGCAATGAAGGAATTACCTTGGCATCTTGAGAAGAATGCATAATCATGTTTTGATTAGAAGAAACTAGTACTTGTAAGCGCCTTTCTGAATTTTTCATTCCACTATCTGGATGCTTGTTTCAATCTATATAGGGACTTTTGTAGATGACATACAATATTCTCCCCCTATTGTTGAAGTCTTGGAGGAAGATCCATATAAATTTCTTCATTAAGGTCACCATGAAGAAATGCGTTATGGACATCCATCTAATGTAAGGACCAGTCGCGAGCTGAGGCGACTGAAAGAAAAGCCTGAATAGTGACATATTTGGCAATAGGAGAAAATATCTCTTGATAATTAAAGCCTTCATGTTGAGTGAAGCCCTTAGCAACTAATCAAGCCTTGTATCGTTCAATAGACTCATCAGAACGGTGTTTGATCTTGTATACCCACTTGCACCTAATTGATTTTCTATGTGAAGGCTTGGGCATCAGATCCTAGGTATTATTTTGAGCTAGAGCATTAAGTTCCTCAGCCATAGCTTGTTGCCATTGAGTGTAAGAGACAACTTCAGAATAACAGAACAGTTCTTGGTCTGCAGAAATGTGACTGACTCAAATTTCATATGTAGGAGATAGTCTATCATAACTAACATAATTTGATGTAGGATAAAGAGTACTTGTTCTCTGTATGGTGGGACATTCATATTCTGCTATCCAAATTGGTGGACTTGTACGACAGGAAGATCGTCGTGTAAGAGGATCCAATTCTGGGTGAGTGATGTTTGTGGGGGCTGTGTGGTGCTATTGTCAAGAGAGAGTTTTGACGGGGGGTTATCAGTTTGTGGAGATTCTGTGGTTAAAGGATAATCTGGAGTTGTTGGTATTGTAATAGGTGTAGGAATGAGGACAAAGTTTGGATCCGTGGGAAGGAGATCATCTTCAAGGAATCTATGTATATGTGTCTGGGTAGAGCTAGGAATGGCATCTTTATATGGAAAAATATCTTTATGAAAAATAACATCCCGAAAGACCAAGAATGTTTGGGTGGCAGGATCATAACACGATACCCCTTTTGGAGCATAAGATATCCTATAAAGATGCAAGGAGTAGCTCTAGCCCCAAATTTATCAGAAGTCCCAACAATTTTGGAGTAACATAAGCAACCAAACACATGGAGATAGTTGAGGTCCGGTGTTTTGCCAAAGAGAATCCCAAAGGGTGTCTTACCAGGAGGTACCTTGGATGACATACGATTGATCAGGTAAGTAGTTGTGACCACACATTGGCCCCAAAAGGAAAACGGTAGGTTGGCTTGGTGTTTAAGGGCACGGGCTACTTCTAATTAGTGTCGGTGTTTGTGTTCAACGACTCTGTTTTGTTGAGGAGCATAGGTACAGGAACTCTCATGTTGCCAATGGATAAAAAGAGAGAGGAACAATTATGACTAAAGAATTCTTTCCCATTGTCAGATCGAATCCTTTGAACAGATGTACAAAATTGAGTTTTGACCATGGCTAGAAAGTCCCTAATGTGAGTGGCAGATTGGGTTTTGTTTTGCATGAGAAAGACCCATGTACTACAGGAAAAATCATGGACAATAGTAAGGAAATACCTAGCCCCATCATGGTTTGGTGTGTGGTATGGGCCCCAAATGTCTAAGTTTATAGTGCAAAAGGACGTTTGGTTGTAGTGGTGCTAATGGGAAATATGTTTCGGGATTGTTTGGCTAGAGGGAAAATAGGACACTTTGGTTGTGGAATGGAAGCATTGTGACTCAGTCTTTGATGTAAAAAAAGAGAACTTTCATTAATATTTGTATTACAAAAAAAATTATTGGGTGTAATACATTTGGATAGATAAGAAAAATAGTATAAGAGATATCAGGAGTCCAATAGTAAAGACCATTATTGACCCTACCCAAGCCCATCAGTTTCCCAGTCAAAGAGTCTTGAAATTCACATTTTGAAGGTAGAAAATGTAAACGACAGTTATTATACTAATAGAGTTTAGACACATAAATAAGGTTGAAATAAAATGTCAGGACACATAGTGCATTTTTAAGTACTAAAAGGTCGATTAAATAAACAATGCCTATATGGGTGGCAGGGACAATGTTGCCATTTGGCATATGGACTGAAGTACCAGTGGTATTTATAGTATGTGTATGGAAAAATTTTGGATTGCAAATTATGTGGTCACTAGCTCCTGAATAAATTTTCCAAGCATCATTTGTGATAAGATTAAGACTGTAAGATGTACCTACATAGGAGGATTTTGATGTTTGAAGGGTGTTGTTCAGCATTTGTAGAAGCTGAGTGTATTGCTCTTGGCTGATCGAGGGTGTTGAGACATGATCTCCTGAAGAATTGTGGGACACTTGATGTTGCCATTTTTGTCTTGGTGGGGTCCCCATGAAGCTTCCAACAGTGATCCCGATTGTGATTTCGGTGTTTGCAATAGTCACAATAAAATTTGGGCTTGCCTTGTCTGGAAGATTCGGGCCCATGGTAACCATTTGGTCCATTTGATGAAGACCCAAGCCCATTTGAGCCATATGATGAAATATGTCGTGATCGACATATTATGTTGTGATTATAAAATGAATGATTCAGAAGCGGGTCTACAGTTATCCAAATTCAGCATATAATATATCAAATTAAAGCCTATCTATATAGTTTCCAAATATGAAAATCGCTCATCCATTGGATTTTTATTGAGCAAGCTATAGCCAATTTACTACTACTGACTGTTTGGTGGAAACCAAAAAACAAGGAAAACTGAAATGTGTGATGATAAAAATTTAAATATTGTTCAACATATTTTTTGAAGAGGCAATAGTAACTTAAATGGTGAATTTTTTTAAAGATAATAACAATGTTTAGACATCTTACGATGGTTCCGAATAATATAAATTATTCAGCATATTTCAATGGTTCGGCAATTTTTTGAATGGGCAATAATAATTTAAATAGGCATATTATTTCAATTAAACATTGTTCAGCATATTTTATGAATTACCAATAGTAATTTAAATAGTGGATTTTTTAAAAGATAATAACAATGATTCAATCTTTTTTTAAAGATAATAAAAATGGTTCGGTATATTACAAATGATTTACTAAAGTTACATGGTTTGGCATCAAACATCAGTTGATGTTTGTTAAACAAATAAAATTAGTTATATTCAGTGACAATCTCTTTTCATGATATATGTATGTAACATAAAAAAAAAAAAAATCAACAAAAAGAGATAGAACAATTACAATTAAAACTACATATCAATATTTATTTTCCTTTCTTATCACTAAAATTGAATTTGTTTTTATGGCACAAATCCTTGCCTGTTCATCTTGAAATTGTCGAATGATACCAATCCTCACAGGTCATCATCACTTGATTTTCCTGAAATAGATGAAAATGAAGATGAAAAAGATGGAGATAATAATTAAAGGACAATTCCACTGAAAAAAGAAAAATTCTAAAATAAACAAAGAAATACAATTAAATATTACGCAACAACATTACAAAACTATCAACAACAACAACAACAACAAAAAAAAAAAAAAAAGCACAACTACAATTAAATATCCAACATCACTTGATATTTGTAAAACATTATAATAACAATATTGTATACTTGACAGAGGAGAAAATATCTCAATCTTTGATGCTGCCAAAACACCTGAACTCCCATCTTCTTTGGGCAAGAACAATAAGCTAACTTGATCTTCATTGTTCTTAATAATTCGCATCTCTCCATGTCTTGGGTTCTAACAAATTAAGCAAGTTGCAAATTGGAAATTGACCACTGAAAAATGGAATATATTTTTTTCTTTCTCATCTCTGCATTATGGTACCAATCCTCACATAAATAAATATATATAGATTTAAAAGTGAATGTAAAAAGTTTGCAATTAATTGATAAAGATTTAATTACACCTTTCATATGCCCAACTTTCTAATATCAATATTTTCTCATTAATATCTCTAACCCTTTATATTGATTCCACATAAACAAAAACACATAACACATACAATGTATCAAAAATAAAACTTATCAAACCCTTTCATATTCACATGAATATCTCTAACCCTTCACATTAATATCAAACACATACAACGTATAAATCCTTTTACATTCACATAAATTTATTTATATATAAATGAAAATATTTAATGTGAATGTGAAACATCAATGATTAAAGTTATTAATACATGTTATTAATAAGCCACGTGTAACAAAGAATCCAACTCATCACATCATCACCAATAACATACAGCCAACTGTAAAGAATCCATATCATCACCAATCAAATGTGACCAAGTGTTGGACAATCCACCTATGTGACAAAATAAAGGAATTCTACCTCTTTAAAATGGCTATCATATAGCTTATGCCTCAGGACTATATATATATCTCTGTGTGTGTGTGTAGTATCATAATCAAGTCAACTCCTCTAAGATTTACTATAATTACAGAAATTCACTTAAGATTTTTTAAATAATAAAATTTCCCTTATTATTAATAAACTATTAGTCCGTTAGAACATATATCTATAGATTAATAAATATTTATTAAATTGATTTCATTCTATTATTTTAACCCATATAAGTTAACAATACAAATTTTTATTATTCCATAAATTTGATTATTTTTATTACATTAAACCTCAAGGCTATCAATATAACTCTATTATATAATATAGAATTAGTAATCATATTAAGCTATACATAATATTATTTTAGTAGTATAGATATTTCAACAATATAATTAGTGTAATAATCTTGTTAATATGATAACGAAACATTTTGCAATAAACTTACTTTGGAAAAATGACCCTAAAAAAAAACACTCTTCATACATGGCTTTGAGATCCCTATTTCGTTCGTCTTCAACCTCTCAAACCCCATCTTTAAAAGTTAATGTTTTGTTTTTGTGAGCTCACTTACACAACCGCACGTCTTCAAGCTCCAAAAATGAAGTTTTGTATTCTTTGGAAAAACCCCTGGAATGATCCTCACTTGCTAAATTCCTCAAAGAAAATTGTCGATCAGGTAGCTTTACTCTAAATGAAGCATTGTACTTTTTTTTTATTACATGATTAATATGAAACCCATTTCTCCAATTTCATCATTCACTACTTTGTTTAGTGCACTAGCTAAGAAGAAGCATTATTATGAAGTGATTTCGCTTTATAAGCTGTTGAATTCAACTGGGTTGTCTTCGGATTTTATATCTTTGAATATTTTGATGAATTGCTTCTGTAATATTGAAAGGGTTTATGATGGTTATGTGGTTTTTGGGAAGATTTTGAGGTTGGGTTTTAGCCTAAATATCGTGACATTTACTTGTTTGATTAAAGGTCTGTGTGTAGAGAGAAAGATTATGGAATCAATGGAATTGTTTAAGAAAATGATAGTTGTTGGTTGTAGGCTGATGGGAACCTGGATTCTCAATGCTCAAAACAACCCAAATAGATTGTAATTTACCAAACCGGACAATATCCCAACACAAATCAGAGATAATTGAGAAAGCACTAATATGAATATACCTCTGAATCAATTGATTAAGAAATGGATAACAATGACTGTGAAGAACAATTAAGAAAGCAGTACTTAAATGTAAAGATAAGCTAGCTCTTCAAGGGGCTAGTCCCTCCCAAATTCCTACTGAAAATATTCTTTGCTTTTACAATTTGAATCCCTCAATTTATACTCACAACGTCACACCAATTGCATTGTTCCTACCATGTGGATAATTAACTCCCACTAATTGCCCTTAAAATTCCTTTTGTAAATTTTAGTAGTAAGGGTCGTATCAATATCTCCCCCCCCCCCCCCCCCCCCCCCTCCTCAAAAAAAAAAAAAAAAAAAGATTTACCTTGTCCTGAAGGTGAAAGTGAGGGAATTGCTGATCAAGCATGTCAAAGGATTACCATGTGGCCTCATAAAGGGGTGAATCCTTCCAATGGATCAACACCTCTCTAAAGCCATCCAACAAGGAGTGGGCAGATTGCACAAAGGCAGGCTAGACCATCAGCTCTAAATCTTCAGTGAGGCATTCTGGAAAAGGCTAAACTGGGACAGAATTATGAAGGCTCTTTTTCAACTGAGAAACGTGAAAAACCAGGTGAATCCGGGAAGTGTCAGGCAAGGCTAAGCAATAGGCAACCTCACCGATTTTGGCCAGAACTTGAAAGGGACCATAAAATCGAGGGATGAGTTTTTCATTGAGCTTGAGAGCCAAGGATTGGAATTTATAGGGTTGAAGAAGGAAACATCTCGGCGATGAGAATTGGCAAGGGTTTGCATGCGGTCTTGTGCAGCATTGAGATTGAATTCCAATTCTTCCAACAAGGCATTGCGGTCAATCGTTTGTTGATTAACTACTTCTACCACTAGATGGACCTCTGTAAATTTCAAGAGTGTTTTTTTTTTTTGGGGGGGGGGCACATTCATAAAGAGCTTGGAAGGGTGACATTTTGGGAGAGTTATGGTAGGAGGTGCTAAACCATAACTCTGCTAAGTGAATCCATTTAGGCCACTGCTTCGGTTTGTTGCTTGTAAAACACTAAAGATATGTCTCGATACAGCGATTGACCACCTCTGTTTGTCCATCAGTTTGGGGGTGGTATGCGAAACTGAACTTGAGAGTAGTACCTGCCAAGCGAAATAGTTTAATCCAAAATTTACTCAAAAAGAAGCAATCACGGTCAGAAACAATGGACTTTGGATATCCATGAAATCGGACCACTTCCTTCACAAAAAGGGCAGCTACTTCAGTTGCATTATAAGGGTGGCACAACAACATAAAATGGCTATACTTTGTCAAACAATCCACTACCACAAAGATGGTGTCAAACCCAAAACTCTTAAGAAGGTTGCCAATGAAATCCTTGGAGAGGTCATCGAAAGCCAAATTTGGAATTGGCAAGGGCTGTAACAACCCAGTAGACTTCAAGGATAAATGTTTGTTTTGTTGGCAAACCCCACAGGCATTGACAAAGTTTTTGATATCTTGCTTGATGCCTTCCCAAAAACTGACATTGGTAATCTGTTTATATGTACAGAAGAAACCCAAATGGCCACCACTTGGAGTACTATGGAACTCTTCTAATATCTGTGGAATAAACTTGGAAGTTTTTGGAAGGACAAGTTGGCCTTTGTACAAGAGGTAGCCATGGTGTAAGGTGTAGTGAACTCTTGAAGTAGGCTGTATAAGACAATCCTGGACAATCAGCTTGAGTTTGTCATCCTGGAAAGCTTCGGTTGCCAAGTCTTCATATCCTGGAAATATAATTCTAGAAAGAGCATGAGGTTCAGGACCAGGTTCATGTCTAGAAAGAGCATCAGCCAATTAGTTAGAGCTTCCCAAGTTGTACTGAATCTCAAACTTGTACCCCAGCAATTTAGAAATCCATTTATGTTGTTCCAGAGTGATCGGTCTTTGCCCCGTCAAGAACTGCAAACTTCAATGATCAATCTTAATGATAAATTTCCTGTCGATCAAATAGTGGCTCCATTTATGCACAGCAAAAACAATAGCCTGAGCTCCCTCTCATATACCGATTTCTATTTAGAAGAATGAGAGAAAACTTTACTGAGGAGTGCAATGGGGCGTCCCTATTGCACCAAAATAGCCCCCATGCCAAGGCCAGAAGCATCAGTATGTATTTCAAAAGGTTTATTAAAATTGGGAGTTGCCAATACCAGAACCGAAACCATAGCTTGCTGTAAACATTTGAAAGCCTATTGTGCTTTGAGGGTCCACTTGAAGGAGTCTTTCTTCGATAATTGAGTTAATGACAGGACAATTTGGCCATAACTCTTAAAGAATTTTTGGTAATACCCTGTAAGACCAAGGAATCCCCGTAGACTTTTCACTATAGTTGGAATAGGCCAGGATAACATGTAGTCAATCTTAGCAGGATCAACTTCAACACTTTTTCCGGATATGATGTGTCCCAAATATTCCAGTTTAGCTTGAGCAAACTGGCATTTCTTCTTATTAACCACTAACTTGTCTGTTGGACGATTTCAAAGACCTGGTGCAAATGCATTAGATGAATAGAGAAGTTAGAACTGTAAATTAATATATCGTCAAACAATACTAGTACAAATTTGCATAGATATGAACTGAAAATCTCATTCATCAAGGCTTGGAAGGTTGATGGAGCATTAGTCAACCCAAAGGGCATCACTAAGAATTCGTAATGCCCTTCGTGCGTCCAGAAAGCTGTTTTAGGGACATCTTCCTCGCGGACCTGAATCTGGTGATATCCTGATTTGAGGTCCAGTTTAGAAAATATGACGACGTTTCCTAATTAATCAAGTAACTCGTCAATGGCTGGAATTGGAAACTTATCAGGTATAGTGATGTCATTCAAGGCCCTGTAATCCACACAAAAACTCCAACTACTGTCTTTCTTTTGAACAAACAACATAGGACTAGAGAATGGGCTAATACTAGGCTGAATAATACCTACGGCCAACATCTCCCCAACCAATCTCTCAATTTCATTTTTCTGAGTGTAAGAATATTGGTATGGTCAGATGTTTGGGGTTTGGGCTCCATCTTTCAAGGTAATTGGGTGGTCCTATCGACGAAGAGGGGGAAGGCCTGCATGTTGATCAAAGATGGGGGCAAATTCGGTTAAGAGAGCATCTACCCTTGGGTTAATACAGATTACCTCCTCTTGCTCCTATTGAACAATGGAGCAAAATTCCACCATAAACCCGTGGTCTTCTTGGTGTAAGGATTTCAGCATTGCCTTCAACGATACAACAGTTTTCACTAAAGAAGGATCTCTCTTAAGGATCACTTGTTTCCCATCCATATCAAACTTCATGGTAAGACACTTCCAATTAGCACACACATCTCCTAACTACTTAACCAAGTAATACCAAGAACAAAATCAGCCCCTCCTAAATCAAAAGGGAAAAAATCCTGCATCATCGTAACCCCTTACATGACTAACTCCAACCCTTTACATACCCTTGTACTACGTACTGTAAACCAATTCCCTACCATCACACCAAAAGCTTTTGTTTCTTGCACTTTTAATCCTAGCTTCTGAACTAAGTCTTGAGAGATGAAATTGTGGGATGCTCCACTGTCAACCATCATGATGACTTCAGCCCCTTTTAAATTACCCCAACGCTTCAAAGTAGTGGTTGACGTTAAGCCCACTATAGAGTTCATGGATAAAGCCACAAGATCCCCTTCTGCACTATTTTCTTCCTCGGGTTTTACCATTGTTTCAGCTTCCCCCAATTCTTCCTCTTCATCTGTGACTAACAAGATCTGTAAGGTTCGATTTTTGCATCTATGAGCTGGACCAAACTTCTCATCACACTTGTAACAAAGCACTCTCTCCCTTTTGTACTGAAGCTCCGCATCGGTGAGCCATCGAAAGTGGTTGTCTCGAGAGATCGTCGGCGTTGACTCTATCAACCTATCTTCTTTTACATTTCTCATTTGAAAAGGGAAAGTGCAATCTAAAGATATAGTTGAATTGTGTACCCACCCAATTTTAAGTGGTTCAAGGCCGGGTGTAAATCTGGTATAAGCTTCCCCTTTATTGGTCCATTGGGCTCAGCCTGTTTTTCCATTTATTTTTATCCAAAACCCAATTCCTTTCTTCAATTCTATGGGTTTGGTCCATAAGTTCAAATAAGTTGTTGGGCCTCACTAACCTCAATTCAACCCTTATCTCCTCCTTCAGCCCACTTGTAAAATTCCCCATGAGCAACTCTTCTTTAACCTCTTGCATAGATGTGGCCAGCAATTCAAACTGCTCATGGTATTCAGTCACGGTGGTAGTCTGTTTCAGTGTCACCAGAGATTCAAATGCCAAGCCCTTGTACGACGGCCTAAATCACTTAGTCACTGCCTTCTTGAATGTACGCCAGTTTGTAAATGGAACACAAGAGTCTACCCACTGGAACCAGTTCAGTGCTCGCCCCTCCATGCATACCTTTGCGGCCTCCAGCTTTTCCTCTTCATCAAACTTGTTTACCTAAAAGTATCGGTTGGCTTTGAAGATCCAATCATGAGAGTCCTCACCATTAAACACCAGTAATTCCAATTCCCTCACCCTCCAACCATCTCCTCCACTCTCGTTGGATTTTGATTGATTCCGACTTCGATCGTCGTGACTGACATGAATCTTTGACAATTCGACCTTCTCCTTTCCTCGATTCACGCTTCTATCCTTCTCATCCTTCAATCTAATCCATTCCTTCAACTCCAGTAGATATTCCTTGATATTGTCGACATCTTCCTCAACACTTCTCACCTCCCTCTCGATTCCTTCCATTCTTACCTCTATTCTCCTATTCACCATTACCCACACCAGGCTCTGATACCAATTTGATGGGAACCTAGATTCTCAATGCTCAAAACAACCCAAATAGATTGTAATTTACCCAACCGGACAATATCCCAACATAAATCAGAGATAATTGAGAAAGCACTAATATGAATATACCTCTGAATCGATTGATTAAGAAATGGATAACAACAACTGTGAAGAACAATTAAGAAAGTAGTACTGAAATGTAAAGATAAGCTAGCTCTTCGAGGGGCTAGTCCCTCCCAAATTTCTACTGAAAATATTCTCTGCTTTTACAATTTGAATCCCTCAATTTATACTCACAACGTCACACCAATTGCATTGTTCCTACCATGTGGACAATTAACTCCCACTAATTACCCTTAAAATTCCTTTTGTAAATTTGAGTTGTAAGGGTCGTATCATAGGCCTACTGTGATCATTTGCAAAACTTTGATTTTTGGATTGTGTAAAACAGAGAAAATAAGTGTTGCCATTAAGTTTCATGAAGAGATGGTTATAAAGAATTTGGTGTTATTTGTAGGCCAGATGTTGTTACTTATAATACTATAATTGATGGTCTTTGTAAGGCTGGATTGGTTGAGAAGGCTAGACAACTATTGTTGGAACATATGATTCAGAGAGGTGTGGTTCCTAACATTTATACTTACACCATTTTAATAAACGGTTATTGCTTGGCAGATAGAATTGGTGATGCAAGGGAGTTGTTTGATTCTATAACTAGAAAGGGGTATAGGCCTAATGTTGTTTGCTACACTACTTTAATCAATTGGTATTGCAAGAATAAAGAAGTCAATGAAGCTCTTAGTCTTTATCAAGGGAATGATTTCAGAAGGAATTAGGCCTGATGTGATTACATATAACACCTTGTTAACTGGCTGTTTTGTTAAAGCTAAGGTAAAAGATGCACGAAATTTAGTTGGTGAGATTCGACTTAACGATGTTTTCCCTAATTCCTTGACATATAACATTTTCATTGATGGACTTTGCAAGAGTGGATGTGTTTTGGAAGCATTGGAAATGTTTAGTACTCTAGTAATTAATAAGTTTGTAGTTAGCATTGAAGGTTTGAGTTCCCTTATTGATGGATTATATAAAATAGGGAGATTCGAAACTGCTTGGGACCTATTTTAGAAATTTTCTCTTTATGGAGACCTAGTGCCAAACGTTGTAACATATAGCATTTTGATCAATGGGCTGTGTAAAAATGGACAACTAGAAATGGCAAATGAGTTGTTGTCATATATGTAGGAAAAAGGTTGTGCTCCAAATGTAGTCACATTTACTAGGCTTATGTTTGGTTTCCTCAGGAATAATGAGATACCAAAAGTTGTTGAACTTCTTAATAAGATGGCGGAGAAAAATGTGAAGTCGATTGAATGTACAATGTCCTTAGCCATGCAATTACTAATGAAGACTGCAAATTATTGTGAATTTTGAATGAGCTTCCTCAATTTCCAGTCCAAAAGTGAAATTAAAGTTTATGTGATAAAACTTTAGTGAGTATCAGACTTTTTTTGGAGCAAAGTCCTATAAAAGTTCATCCAGCTACCCAAATGCTTTATTTTTGTTACGGTAAGAAAAAGGTTCAGTAAACACTTTCATCTATTCAAATTTAATAGGGATGGTGATAGGGAAGATTGAGAATGATGGCTTCCTTAATCAGACATACAATACGTGATTTGTCTCTATTGTAATTGCATATAGTGGAGGTGGCAGCATTGCAGGCTGCATCTGGATTTGTACATGAAGTAGTTCTTAAGGTTTTGAGGATTATTTTTGGTGCAAATTTGTAATAACTCTCTCTCTAGCTAGTATACTTTGGAAAATAAAATATGAAATTACTAGAAAACATATAAGTCTAAGATAATGGGCCCAAAAATTTACTTTATTTTCATAAAGAAATAAAGAAATTCTCTACATTAGGTAAAAAGTTATATACATAAGCTCAAAATATAACTAGACAGTCGTGCCATTCTCTCCCGCTTCTCGACGTTCCCTCCGACCACTTCTCACCTACTACCTGCAAAAACAGTGAAATTAACGAAGTGAGCACTAATTGCTCAGTAAGTAAATCCCTTATACCATTCTTCTTCCTCCGTTACTTGTATTCTAAATGTCTTTCCTTACATCAAACTTCTCTATTCTTCTCCGTTCTTTCTAAAATTCTTACTTCTCACTTACTAACATGTAAGCACAATTAGGAAACTAATTCTAAATAATAGACATGGCATAATGCATGTGCACAAATGCATAAGAGATGCATTTTCTTTACTGTTTTTCTGTTTACTTATTATGTTTTCTCTTCTTTCTTTTCTATTCTTTCTTTGCTTTTATATACTTTTCTTTCTTTCTTCTTTTCTATTCTTTCTTTTCTTTCTTTTCTACTCTTTCTTGTTTGTCGATCGGACTCAGTTGTGGCATGGATTCGGAACCCTAGCAATGTGAGTGAGTATAGTCCTCATCTACATGCACTTCTTATGGACTGTACAAGTTCTTCTTTCTTCTTCTTAGGCCGCTCA
The DNA here is from genome assembly GCF_008641045.1 of Pistacia vera. NCBI lineage: Eukaryota > Viridiplantae > Streptophyta > Magnoliopsida > Sapindales > Anacardiaceae > Pistacia > Pistacia vera. The sequence continues at coordinate 186,681 of NW_022196072.1, read as the reverse complement.
CTGAAGGCAGCGTGCATGTAGGTATGCTCTTCTGGGTATAGCCCTCATCCACATGCACTCTTACGGACTGTACAAATTCTTCTTTCTTCTTCTTAGGCCGCTCACTGAAGCTGGCATGCATGTGGGAACATTCTTCTTCTTATCACTCACGGGTTCCCCATCGCAACAACCTTCTTTTCGCTTATCTTTCTTTTAGAAATTAGTATTCAATTTCTTTTCTTCTCTTTAGAAATTTTCTTTCTTTCTCTTTGTTCTTTAGTGTGCTTATATGCATGTAGATGAGCTTTTTCTTGTTATTCTTTCTAAATTCAAATGTTTAAATGCAAGAATGCAATATGGCATGTAAACATGTCATTCTCTACTTTCTCTACCATCTACAAACGCATCTCAAGATAATATGCTATCATAATCATACATGCACTTCACTTTGAAATTTCATCAAACAAGTTGTATGCACAAACAAGCACTAAATTAGCTACATCTATCTCTTTTTCTAGCTACCAAAATTTGGAGTACAATTCTCTAAAATCAACTTCAAACCGAGCGAGGAAAGTCACACTTCAAAATTATGCTCAAATTCTTTCTTCATTCATCCAAACCTCCACCAATCATCATATACACAAACACTACTTCTCGTGGTGGAATTATAACCATGATTCAACATCAATTTCCTCAATAATTCTCAACATTCAAGCACATGAATACATATAAAATTTCTCTACACAATTCTTGCTCAAATCATGGCTAGGGTTGGATTTACTTACGTTGAACTTGAGTAGTTCCACACTAGAATCTCTCTCTTTGGTAGACTTCCTCTTCCTCTTAAACCCTAAGCATATAAATTATAAGAATTCAACACTTTAAAAACGATTAATCTTACATCTTGGTGCAAGAATCTTACCTTTGGATGCTTATGATTAAAACTCTACCAAAATCCAACCAAAACACTATAAATTTCCTTGGAAATTTGGTGAAGAAAATCGAGAGAATTGGGGATGAAGGTGGCATGTGAGGGAGTAGAGAATGGTAAGGTTTCAATTCTTGAACCCTAAATATCACATAATAATATTTATACTTTCCCATTTTACCCTTGCACTTTCTATGAAATTCCATCTTTGCCCTTTAGTCAATTACAATAATGTCCTCATTTCCATTGCATTTTCCATGAAATTCTACTACTTTTCACTCCCCCACACTTTCAACTAATTCTGAGTGGAATAACCATTTTGCCTTTAAGCAAGTTTTCTAGATTTTTCTCAAAAATTCTAGCGAGTTCTTTGCCCCGGCGAAATTTTTCCTTTGTCTTGGCGAAAAACTCCAAAGAATTCTTTGCCTCAGCGAACCTTTTTTCTTTGTCTCGGCGAAGTCTAAAATTTTTGACACACAAATTTGGGTAGAAAATTCATTGCCGTTGTGAAAAAACTCCTTTGCCACGGCAAAGTATGCAATTGCCAATTTTCAATCTTTAACTTAGGATAAATAATACTAAGGGCATTAAAACATAAATAGAGTTACATACCTCGATGTGGGTGTTACAAAATTTTAGTAAGCAAAAGTTGTATATGAGAAATTGTGGAATGGTTCTTACTTGAACTACGTCAATAATGGTAGTTGCTCAAGTTCATCTATTCAAGCTTATTAGTTTACTCGACGATGGTATGTTGCAACTGATTAACTTCATTCATTGATATTCTCAAATATCCAAGCCTGATAAATCTTGATTTATTTGTAGTGTTTCACACGTTTCTCTTTCTCAATATATATTCTTTTTTAGTTCAAATCTGATAAGACTAGAACTTACCAGGTGTGTCTCTAATTTTTTCAGCTATAGTTGATGAAGACAAAGTAAAATGAGCATTGGAGAAGGTTTTTCAATATAACATCTTAAAGAATATGGATGCACAACAGGGACTGGTCAATGGGATCTACCTGTTGGAACAGCTGACATGACAACATTGCAGTCAAGAAAAATATGGTTTGGTGTTACATATGCAGTTGCTATAACGATAATTGTGGAGATTTGGTCTATATGGGATTTCAAATTGCCATTGAAATCTATGAAGGAGCATGGTCTGAAAATGGACTCGGGTAAGAACCCCCTAAGTTTATCAAACACTGTTATTTTATAGCTTAGTTAATAGGCTGTTAACTAAGGTATGAGTTTGTGTTTTTTAGATCTAAATCTATCTCAAATCTGTATAGATTTGATTGCATCATCTATTTTGTTAGTTCATTTATTTTTTTTGGTGGATTTGCCGTTTAACCATTTTCTAGTAGATTCTTGATGTTGTGAAATGTTTGACAAAACTCCAGTAGTTATGATGTCTAGTAGATAATATTTTTTCTCCTTAGGAGATGGAGGAGCAAAAATATTAATAGGGAAATAGAGAGAAATTAATACGTTAAGAGAGAAATCAAGAAAGGGAAGACTCAAATACTCTATCCTAAAATGTAGAAGATAAGGACTAAATACCCATTTGCACCCTTCCTTTTATGTCCTGCATTGTCAGGTTACTGCCTTTAGATAATTTTCTGCCAATTACAAGTGGAAACTTTACATTCTGCATAATTTACACTAAAAATTATCTGCTCCATAACTATTTCTTCCTAATAATTCACTGACTCATTGTTGTTTTCTGCGTAGTTATTCTTTATGAACTCTTGAAGCTTGGACCACCATTGATTGTTTTAGAGCGCTAAGTTAGATGCAATCTTTGGCCATATGGGCAATGGGGTCTTACAAGGTCACAACCTTGTAAGAATGGGATGAAACCAACAATAAATGAAGAATGTCTATATAGATATCATGCAAGATTCTGCAAAGTTACTCGCCTTCTAAAGGTATCGGATGAGAAAACGCTTAAAGGTCTTTTACAGTCGCTCTTGTATTACACTTGCAAGAAAATGTTTCCATAATTGATTGGTTCTTGTGACTTATTACCATCATGCAATTGTATGTATAGTAACGAGTTGTATTTTAAAAGAAAACATTTGAAATGCTTATGTAGATTATATTGTTCTACTATTAGTTATCCGATCCTTGTAACTATTTTCAGAATTTAGTTTTGATGGGTACCATTGTTCCCAAATTTTGCAAACAATAAGGGTTATAACACAGATTACAATGCTATAGGAACTAGGAAACACATTCATAACAAAAAAGTTTTATTGAGATGGGTGTATGTTTGACTGTTTAATCACTTGATATGTACTTATCATATATGTTAATGTATCAGTTAACATATATGATCAGTTACTAGTTTTATAGGATCAGATCAATTTTCCATTTCACAAAATTAGAATTTAGAACAATTATTAGTTTATGATATCAGATCATTTATCAGTTATTAGTTTTAATGTATTAGAAATGAACTAATAAAGTAAACAGTTAATAATAATAGTTTCAATACCAGATATTAGAACTTAAAAATACAGAACCAGAGAAAATATATAATATATCTCTAGTTTATTAAAATCAGTTTTTAAGAAATAATTTAGATAATTGTACCATAGTTACATAGACATTATTTTCAGAAAAGTATAAGTAAAGAAAAAATGTTTTACAAAATCATCTATTCACTGAATATTTTAGGTCATCACAGGAATCGTTTTGAGCGGTGATTTCTCCTCGAGGTTGGGTCCACGTGGCAGTTTCATTTTGCATGTCATGCCGCATGTAATGATGTAACCTATATGAGGGTTATCACCCGTAGACTTATTATATGGATATTTCCATCTGAATTTATGATATGCACCATTTTGTTTTAAAAAAAAGACTTGGTATTAAAGAGTTTTCTTTCAAAGAAAAATTTGAAATACTATAATAAAATGAATAATTATAACATAAAAGAAACATCTATTTACCTTTAGTTTGGTTTCTATTTTTTCTATTAAATATTTGTCAAGAAAAATAAGTCCTAATTAGTAAATATATATTTTAAATTATTAGACAATTTGTGGTTTATAACCCTGTCACCTCTAAGGTCTGGAAACTAACAATTGTACCCGTAATGGAGTTTTGTTCCTATTAATGATGTGTAAAGAATAAGAAAGACATTTTGAATACTTTTCCTGATTAATTTAAGATCTTAATTTAGTTTATTTTCTTAATTTTTTTTTTCTTATGTTATGCCAAAGGAAAAAGTTTTCACGCCAAACCTCTGGGTAGCAGTGCAATAAACCCAACCCTTCAGTACACTTGAGAGAAACATAGAGCAAACGAAGTAGAAGAATGGAACCAAAAGATCAAACCCAAGAAGAAGAAGACACAGACACGGCTATGATGGATACTAACGAAAACGCAGAAGCAACAGAGCCTAACTCTCCAGACTCGAGAGAGTCAAGTAACTCGAACTCAAACTCAGACTCAGACTTAGAAGATGAAGCATAGCAAAAATTATCGAGTCCTAGCTCGCCAATGAGCCCTCCAACTATGAAGTCCATGTTAAAGTACGTTTTTATATCAATTTGAATATGAATTTCAATACCCAATTCTTGGATTTTTGTTTTTAGTAATAACATTGTTTTGCTTGTTTATTGTTTTTGTTGGTGGTTTTAGTACATAAGGGTTTTGAGGAAGATGGGTGAGATTGAGAAGCTGAGACAAGCAAGAGAAGCTATGAATGAGATTTTTTTTCCATTGACTCCTGTTATGTGGCAAGAGTGGGCTCGAGATGAAGTTTCTATCTCAACTAGGTATGTTTTAGTTTTTGCATTTTGTGTTCTTGTTATTGGTTTCATGATCAAATTTTGATCGCTTAGGGTTTATGGTTGACGAGAGAAAGTATAAAATTAAATGGGTGTTGAACTTAAGTTTATATGACTTCTATCTACTAAGCCTTAGCTCAAATGTCGGCTTAATTGAGGAAAAGAAATGAAGTTTTGAGCTTTCTTCCTTTCTATTTTTTTTTTCGTATGTTACAACTAGGAAGCAGTGGTGGTTGACTTAGGAGGTTGGTTTTTGATCATTTACAGCTGTCTAATATTTTTTTTGTTTATAGATTTTGAGTTCCCTCTTGTCATTGCTTTTATGGACAACTTGCTTGCCCTCCTGCAAAACTCATTTCTCTTAGTATAAGTATATTAGTTTCTCCAAAGCATGAAGCTCAATGTTGAAAATTAGTAAGTGTACCTCCTGATGACAGTTAACCCCAAAGCAAAAAAAATAAAAGGGCAGTCAGCTAAATTTTTAAGATTTTGATCTTTTCTTGTTCGGCATGACTGATACTAAAGCTTTGGGTATACTTTAAGTTTTTATTGCTCTGTCTAGCTGAAGGTAGTTTCTTGTTGATTCTCTACTTCAACTCTGTAGACTTGAGGCATTTCTAGGGATTGAGAAGATTTATGAAAGAGGAGTTTCTGATTATCTAGTAGGTTTTTGTTCTCATTATGGATTTTGAATTACTTTATGTGTTGATTTATGGATTAAAACATAGCGATCTAAAGAATTCTCATTAGTGGTATTTTTAGTTATTTTCCTAAAAATAACTTTTTGATAAAAAAATTCAGCTTGCCAGATCTATGACTTTTGACTGGCTGAATTATTCCAATAAGTAATTACTAATGACAAAATGGCTCATTAGTTTCATTTGTATGGTAGAGATGATTGTAGGCCTTGCAATTCAGAATGGAAATCAATATTCTTACATTTGTGATGGAGTTTAAAGACACATGGTTCCTTTTTTATGCATCATCAAATTTTTCTACAAAATTAGGCGATAGGATAAACTTTTTCAAACTTCTTGGGAGTGGAAATCTATTTTTTTAAGTGGCAGTACATTTTGGAAGTTTTAATTGCATGTTGTCATCTTTTTCCCTACTTTTTGTGGGAAATCAAGTTCTTGCTACTTTTAGTCATTATTTGCATATATGTGGAATCAGGGGATAAAAATATTAATTTCGTTCTTTGGAGTTCCTTTAACTAAGTAGTTCTTTAAAATTTAACGACTAGAACTTGTTCTGGTGCAGTCTGTCTCACTTTTGTGTGACTGCTTGAGATTTGTGCAAGAATATGATCCATCTGTATGTGAATTTTCATCTGATGGTATTGCGAAGGGAAGAAATCTCTTCGAGCATGCTATAACTGCTACTGGTTTGCATGTTACTGAAGGTAGTAAAATATGGGAAGCATACAGGGAATTTGAGCAAGCCATTCTCTATATGATAGATGAGACCAACATTAAGGTGATAATTTGTGATATATACATACATATATATATATATATATTAGAAATTTATTAGAATATGTGCCTGAAGGTGATGCATTCTATTAATCAATTTACTAGATTATTTATAGTCTTATTCCATCCTACTGGTTTGGTATTATGGTTAATAACGCTTTTGTGGGTCTTCCTTTATATTTCCTAGAACCATGGCTCAAGTTGCATGCCCTGTTTATTTTAGAAACCTTTGTTCTTCTTTTTGTCATTATGTATAGTTCACAGAATCAAGAATCAGGTTTTCACTTTGTACATGTTAGATCTTGAATTAGTACCAATCTCCAAAAAGACCTAATTGTTTCACTTTATATTTTCGGAATGGAATATTTACATAATCCCCATGATTTAGATTAAACGTTATTCCATGGTATTTGTATGAGATTCCTCCTTTTTTTGAAGCAAGTGCTTGAGAGGGTTTATGTTATGACTTTCTCTCTAGCTAGTATACTCCTAAAATAACAGTAAAATTCACTAAATATATATATAAGAAAATCTTTACATAATATAATAAAGTCTCAAAATAGTAACTCGACGGTTTTGGCAAACCTTTCCACTGCGTGATGTTCTACGACCGCATCTCACCTGTTACCTACAAAAACAATGAAAACAACGGGGTGAGCACTAATTGCTCAGTAAGTAAACCCGCTATGCTACCCTTCTCTCTCCGTTGCTTAAATTCTGAATTTCTTTCCTTACTTCACATTTCTCCATTCTTCTCTATTCTTTCTCTACTCTTACTCTGTTTTTCTCTCTGTTCTTTCTCTGTTTTTCCCTCTATTCTTTCTCTATTCTTTCTCTACTCTTACTCTTTTTTTCTCTCTGTTCTTTCTCTGTTTTTCCCTCTGTTCTTTCTCTATTCTTTCTCTCTCCGTTCTTTCTCTATTCTAATTTCCCACTACTTAGATAATGGGCATGGTATTATGCATATATATGATGCAAATGCACAAAATGTTCATTTTCTTTTCTATTCTTATTCTGTTTTTCTTTCTTTTCTTTCTCTTCTTTCATTTTTTTCTGTTCTTTCTTATTCTTTTCTTTTCTTTCTTATTCTTTTGCCGATCAGACTCGGTTGAGGCATGGATTCGAAACCTTGGCCGTGTAAGTGTATTCTTCTTTCTTGGGTACAACCCTCATCCACATGCACTCTTACGAACTGTACTAGTTCTTCTTTCTTATTCTTAGGCTGCTCACTAAAGGCGGCGTGCATGCGGGGAAAATTCTTCTTGTCACTCACGGGTTTCCCATCGCAACAACCTTTTCTTCTTTTTATCTTTTTACACTTCTTTAAATAAAAGTTCAAATTTGAACTTCTTTAATATTCTCATTTCTTTCTATTTACTCTTTAACATTCTTTAGTGCTTTTCATGCTCTTATGAGTATGTATGCATGTAGATAGTTTCATGCTTATAATTCTTTCTAAATTCACATGTTTAGATGCAATAATGCAATATGGAATGCAAACATGTCATTCTCTACCATCTGCAAACTCAACCCAAAGCAACCCATAATCACACTCATACATGCTCTTCTCTTTGACATTTCATTAAACAACTTATGTGCACAAAGCAACTTTAATTTGGCTACACTTCTATCTCTTTTCTAAGCCACCATAAATTTGGTATAAAATCCTCCATATTTAACGCCAAACCTGTCCAAAATGTACACTCCAAAATTTCTACTCCAATTCTTCCAAATTTCATCCAAACTCACATAAAATATCAAATATACCAACACTACTTCTCATGGATAAGTTCTAATCATCATTCAACACCAAATCCATCAACAATTCTTCATATAAAACACACATATGCATAAAAGGAATTCTATACACAATATTACTTAAAGCATAACTAGGGTAGGATTTACTTACCTTATATGTGAGCAATCCAACACTTTAAAAATCTTCTTTGAACCAACTCTCTTTCTCTTAAATCCTATGAACACAAATCATCAAAATTCAACACTTTAAAAATTAAAACTCACTTCTTAGTGCAAGATACTTACCTAAGGATGCTTGGGATTGAAAATCCACTAAAAAGTACCCAAAATCTATGAATTTCCCTTGAAGAAGAATTGAAGAAATTGAGAGGATTTGAAGGTGAAGGTGGTGTGAAAATGGATGAAGAATGGCTAGGGTTTCATTCTTCAATTCTTGATATAACATATTATTATTTATAGTTTCCCATTTTGCCCTTGCACTTTCTATAAAATTTCATCTATGTCCCTTAGTCAATTACCATAATGCCCTCATTTTTTTTTTTTTTTCTTGAAATTCTATCTCTTTTCACTCCCCACAATTTCAAATAATCTTGAGTGAAAAGACCATTTTACCCCTAATGAAATTTTAAGGCATTTTCTTCACATTTTCTCAAAATAACTTTAACAAAAAATCAACTAAGGGTATAAGGGCACAAGTTAAGCTATTTACCTCGATGTGGGCGTTACAGTTTAATTGAATTTATTTATGAATTATGTTTCATTTTCTGTTTCCTTTATGTACTAAGGCGCTTGTTTTTTGTTGATATTGAATAAGCGCATGTGGTCTTTATGATACTGTTAAACGAGCGTATGAATAATATGATACAATCATTTTACGGAAGAGCATATCACTTCATTTGTATGCCCATCCAAGAGAATAAATGAACAAATTTAGGCAGCAAGAGCTGCACTTGATTTGGGCAATCCACCAAAAAGGGCACTCAGATTTATGTTGCACGGTGAAACTTAAACCTTTAAACAAACAAATCTTGTATTTAAGTAATGGCTCTTGCTTGGAATGAACAAACCTGATCAATGTCAGCCCCATTCCAACAAAAAACAAACAAACATCACAACACCAATACGCACTGAAAAAAGCAATTTCTCTAGTACAAAAAATGTACCATTGGTTACAACTTTGGTGAATCCAGAATCCTCATAAACCGGACTTTAAAATTAATGTTGTCTTTGCTTAAGTGACTAAACAGTGGGAAAAAGTACTTATCTATAAATATGGTCTTTCTTGCTTTTAATATAAGTAATCAGTTTATGTAAACTTTAGATCTTTTCTTCTTCTTCTTCTTTTCCTAAGGGTGGGGGGTTGCATAAGAACTTGCAATGTGGCAATAGGATACTTTTTTTTTTTTCCTTCTTTAAAGTGTTAATACTATTATTTTAATTTGAAATTTTTGCAGATCTACTCGAAGTTTGAACAGTCTTCTAGAGATCCAGCCCCGTGTTCAACATCTCTATGAATGTGCTATTATCGAGTTTCCTGTATCAAGTGATCTCTAGCTTGATTATAGTCGCTAATTGGATAAAACCTTGAAGGTTTCACTCATATTTTCTCTTTTCAATTCTTTATGTTTCAGGTATTTGTAATTTTAGCAATTAATCATCTCTTTTTCCCTTCAGGTAGCAAATATTGTGCGCGATGTTCATTCCAGGGCTAGGAAAAATTCTCCTTGGGTTGGTGATCTTTGGGTTCGATCTTTGCTCGCTTTGGAATAGTATCGTGCACCTAAGAAAGAGATATATATTGTAAGTTTCAGTTGTTACCCTTCATCTGTTGTGAATTATGAGAGATTGTTATAAGTACCTTGAGAGCAATGAAGTTTCATAAACTTTAGTGTTTAAATTTCATTCTGCTCCTTTTACAAATATAGAGGTTTACTCTTGTTGTTTAAAAAGATTTTCATATCATATTCAGGTCTTTGAGAAGTCCCTTCTATGGACTTTTTCGACCATTGAGGAGGTAAAGATATTTTTTTTTCTCTAATTTGCAGGCTTGACTTACTGCTCTTTGTAACTTGTTATTGTTTCATCTAAATTTTATGCATTAAAGATCTTTGTTAATCGGGCTCTCTTTGTTTCAGTACCTAAACTTATTCCTCACCCAAGTGGATGGTTTGAGATGAAGAATCCTTTTGCTTGGAGCAGAAGAGGATGAACTGAATTTTCCATTGATAAGCGAAACCTTTCAGGTTCGCATATGTATACTATTCATTTTTCCTTGTTAAAATTGTTTTTACTCGATGTCAAAAACTTGAAGCTTCTCAAGACATTTGTAGATGCTCTATTCATGGCGAATTTTGGATGAAGAAAATGTGGACCTTGTAGCTAGTTTACTGTTTAAGGGTCCAGGCATAGATCTCTTACGAATGTCTATCAAGTGCTTCTACCCTTAGACTCTGAAGAAAAGTCTATTAATTTACTTCATTTAGAGTGTTGTTATTGTACCATTATGACCACTTTATGTAGAAATTACAGTGCATAACTCTCGGTACTCTAAGATGGCTTTTGCTAATTGCTAGATTGTTACCTTTGTTAATTGTTTTGTCATGGAATAGTGTCCTGTGCTAAAAAATTTCTCATTCAGCATTAGAGTTGCATGCACGGAAGATATCTTTATGGATCTTTGAATTTATAAAGTCGGCATGTCATTTTCAACTGGTACATCCCTATTGTGTAATGGTTGTCTTCAATATTTGTGTTTATAAACAATTAGCCTGGTGTCTCTTTAGGGTGCCATCAAAATTGCAGGCTCTGTATGATTGGATGTATTATATATACTTGAACACTTAACTGTGCAGTTTCTTCCTTTTAGTGCGCATCAGATTACTTATCTCAGTAGATGAAGAATACAGATGGTTTGCTGCATTTGTATGCTTATTGGGCTTGTTTGGAGCTAAATTTGGCTGCAGCTCTTGGTGTTTGGTAGAGCCTGGTTAAGATCTGGTTTGGCCTATTCATCCTTTTCTCTTTCTTATCCTGTATACTTCAATATGATTGATTTATGATTCATGTTTGTATTTTTTCCATATAACTTGTTTTTTGTCTGTGCAGCAGGTTAATGTTGGAAGCCTGGCAAGGTTATATAGCTATGGAAAATGAATTGGGACATTTAATTGAAGCTAGGTCTATCTACATGAGAAGTTACAGTAAACGATTTAGTGGGACACGTTCAGAGGTATAATTCTTTTACATTACTTGCTTTCTATTATACTAGATTTATTTATGAACAGAATTTGAATTTGAATGTTTCTAAACTATTTTTTTCCTAATTTTTTTTTGAAAATTGTTGCTTTTAGTAGTATACGATGCAGCTTTATTTAATCAATTGATATTTGTCATCTGTAATGCAAACTTTTCTTTCTTTATTCTCTTTTTGCAGCTGAGGGAAGTTGAAACCAGACAAATGGCTTAAGTCAGGGTTGTTAAAATGTTGTTTATCAAGTAGGGCAATTTATGGATATCTTTTGAGCTCTTAATATAGAATCATGCTCTATAGCTAAGAATAATTTTAGAGAGTAGCCTTGCAATAGGTCAACCTTTTACTTGGGCACCAGAATCACAATGGTTTAATAGGTCATTTTGAATAATTTTTCAAAATCATACGTAAATGATATATGACAGTATCTTTAGGGGTCATGCTAGTTGAAAATCCATGACGTTTATTTTTTTAACTTTAAACTTTGGAATTACTGATACTCTGATGAAATTATGGCATATATGAAGCAATCATATTTAAACCATAGGTAGTGGATTAGTTTTTGAAACCTAATAGGCTGATATAAGAGTAGACTAGGACACCCTAGCTTTCCTTAATTACGAAAATTGTACCCATTGTTATTCAGAAATAAAAGTTTATTTTCTTTTAAGTGTGAAACTTGTCAACTTGCACAATACACCTAGTCTATTTATCTAGCTCACAAATATAAGAGTTCTAGGCTTTTTTTTATAATTCATAGTGATATTTGGGGGCCATCTAGAGTTATAAATATTGTAGGGTCTAAGTGGTTCATTATGTTTATTGATGATCACACTAGAGTAGGTTGGGTATACTTTATGAAAAACAAGTTTGCAGTAGGTCAATTGTTCAAAAACTTTCATTCAATGGTTGAAACTCAGTTTCGAGAAAAAATCCAGGTTTTACGGAGTGATAATGGTAAGGAATATTTTCACTCTATCCTAGGAAACTACCTATTACATCACGGGATTGTACATCAAAGATCTTATGCTAATACCCCTCAACAAAATGGGTAGCTAAAAGAAAGATTAGGCACCTATTAGAGGTAGCTAGAGTCTTAATGTTTACCATGAATGTACCTAAGTATTTTTGGAGTCATGCGATTTTATCTTCTGCATATTTGATAAATAGATTACCTACTATAATTCTGGAGTTTCATACACCTCTTGAGACTTTGCTAAAGATCTTTCCTAGTTGTAGGATCCTAAATACTTTGCCCTTAAAGGTGTTTGGATGTACTGCTTTTGTACATGTTATGTCTCTTAATAGAGGAAAGCTAGACTCTAGGGCCATTAAATGTATCTTCCTAGGATATTCTCCCACAGAGAAAGACTATTAGTGCTATTGTCTTGTAAAGAGAAAATTATATGTCTCTAGTGATGTTGCATTTTTTGAGTCACATCCATTCTTTCCCACTTTCATTCAGGGGAGAATTTGAGAGATTGTGAAGGTCATTCGTGGGAAGTACTGTTATCCTTACAACCACACTTAATTCAGTCTCAGTGGTCTCCCAATCCAGGTCAAAGTTCAAAGTCACCTAGTTTCCTATAGGTCAGCCTAGTCCTATAAGAATGAGTCAGTCTCCTAGTCAACCTAGTTCACGTTAGGTTCCTATAGGTCAGCCTAGTCCCATAAGGATGAGTCAGTCTCATAGTCAACCTACCAATTTAGGTCCTACTCTAACTATATAGCTTACTCTTGATAAACCAAACTCTCAAGAAAGATTGGAACCAGGGGGAGGTCTGGAGAGATTAAATCAGCTAGGTCTCCAATGTTATTCTCGAAGAACTGACTATCAAAGTGGAAAGAAACCTAATGATCTGTATGAGCGATCATCCTAACTAGAAAAAACTAGTGATTCACAGTCACAAGGTAAGGAAGAACTATCTTCTGATGAGTCTAAATCAGGGCATGATGATTTACATTTACCTATTGCATTAAGGAAGGGTGTTAGATCCTATACATTGCATCCTATTGCTACATATGTGGCATACAATATGTCGGCAGATGATTTTTTTGGCATTCACCACTAATCTCTCAACTGTGAAGGTTCTAGCACCGGTACATGAGGCATTAGGGGATGAAAAGTGGAGGAAGACTGTGATAGAGGAGATGGAGGCTCTTGAGAAAAACAAGACTTGGGAGCTGGTGAGTTTACCTGAAGGGAAAACAACTATGAGCTGCAAGTGGGTGTTTACTATTAAGTATAAGGTAGATGGAACCGTTGAAAGGTATAAGGCAAGGCTAGCGGCAAGGGGATTTACGCAAACCTATGGAGTAGACTATGAGGTGACCTTTGCTTCGGTGGCTAAGTTGAACACTATTAGGGTGCTCGTCTCTTGTAACAAATCTAGACTAGCCTCTACAATAACTAGATGTGAAAAAACACATTTTTGAATGGTGAACTTGCAAAAGAGGTATACATGGAAATGCCACCAAGGTTTGAAGGGAGTGGAAAGGACGAAAAAGTGTGCAAATTGAAGAAATCATTATATGGCCTAAAACAGTCTCCACGGGCTCGGTTTGAAAAATTCACAAAGGTTGTTAAGAGGTATGGTTTTACTTGGGGGCAGACTGATCATACATTATTCCTTAAAACCTTTATAGGTAAGATTACTATTCTCATTGTTTATGTAGATGATATTATTATTACTAGAGATAGTTTTGAAGAAATGGAGGCTGTTAAGAAGGTTCTTGCGTGGGATTTTGAATTGAAAGACTTGGGGCAGTTGAGGTATTTTCTTAGTATGGAGATTGCTAGGAGTAAAAAGGGAATTTCAGTTTCACAAAGAAAATATGTGCTGGATCTACTGAAGGAGATAGGTATGCAAGGTTGCAAGCCGGTTGAGACTCCTATTGAACCAAATATGAAATTTGATAAAATGAGTTATGATGCTCTAGTTGATAAAGGTAGGTATCAGATGCTGTTGGGAAGTTGATATACCTATCTCATACTAGACTTGACATAACCTTTTCGGTGAGCGTAGTGAGTCAGCATATGCATAACCCACAAGAGAAGCATTTTGAGGCTGTGAGTAGGATTCTAAGTACCTTAAGATGACCCCTGGGAAGGGGCTATTTTTTGGTAAAAAGAATGAAAGGAAAGTCGAAGCATTCACGGATGCGGTCTGGCTGGTTCTGTGGATTATAGAAGATCGACCTTAGGTTATTGCACCTTTGTTTGGGGAAATTTAGTAACCTGAAGAAGTAAGAAACAGAACATGGTAGCTAGAAGTAGTGCTGAGGCTGAGTTTCGTGCTATGGCTCATGGGATTTGTGAACTAATATTGCTAAGAAGAATCTCATGAGAGCTTGAAATCAAAAGTGCGAAGCCTATGAGGTTGTACTGTGACAACAAGGTTGCGATTGGGATAGCACAATATCTAGTGCATCATGATAGGACTAAGCACGTTGAAATAGATAGACATTTCATCAAAGAGAAGATAGAAGATAAGCTATTATGTGTTACCTACTTGCCTACAAGTCAACAGACAACATATATTTTTACAAAAGGACTGCCTAGACAGTTATTTGTTAATATAGTTTCCAAGTTGGAAATGATAAATATCTATTCACCGGCTTGAGGGGAAGTGTAGGATTTCTAGATTAGAATATGATCAATATAAGAGTTCTCTAAGACTTGTCTAGTTTAAGATATTGAAATAAAAAGATTATCAAGATTTGTTTTCTCTTGATTTCATGTTTAAATCTCTCTATATGAGATTCTGGTCAGTTTGGTTTTTAATTCAAAAATAATTTTGAGAAACTAAGTTACAATTAAAATTTTTAAAGTTTTATCTCTAAATTTTAAATATTTGAAAATATATTTTTTATTTTAAATCTCTTTATGAGATTTGGGCTAGTTTGGTTTGTGATTCAAAAATAATTTTAGAAAACTAAGTTACAATTAAAAATTTTAAAAGCTTTATCCCAGTATTTTAAATACTTGAAAATATATCTAGTATTAAAAATAGTTTTTGAAGTTAAAATCTATATAAAGACTGAGAAATGATATTTTTCCTTTTTTCTAATTTTACACTAATTTTTAGTATCATATGCAAAAACATTTAACTTATTTTAATAAAAAGTATTTTCATAAAATTCCTTATATTCCTTGTTTTCGAAAATAAAACAGTATTTAAAATTTATAACAAATAGGCTCTTATTTAGATTATAAACTTTTGTATGTATTTATGTTATATTTATGGTTGTGATTGTGGCTGTTCATCTCACAAGATTGTGTTAAATTTTAAGTATGGCTGTTGAACGCTTAACTATCAATTTATGCTTTTAAGTCAAGTTGTTACGTAACATTGTTAAAGATGTTATTGAATTATGATACATTTGCTTGGTATTTATTAAATGTATGCAATGCTTGCTATTTTAACTCAATGCATAAAGATGCTTGTCATTGTTTCCTTTCTCATATTACACCCCGCTTGGAAGAGCTGTAACTATTTAGGTTACACCAGGAAGCCAAATCTGTTCCTGAACTAATAGATCAGGAAAAGAAGTTGCATAAGAAAAGTGTTAATGGAAAGGGTAAAATAGATTCAAACATGACTGATGAACAGTCTCCAGCTAAGCGGCAGAAAAATATTGCCCAAAACAAAGTGCATGGGAAAGAAAAGGGATGAGCACGAAACTTAGCTGAAGAAATTGAAGAAGAAGAATCAAATCCCAAGTTTGAAGAGATCCAAATGACCAGCACATCAAAGACTCCACCATTGGAAGAGCCAAAGTATACACTGACGAGTGTGCTGCATTTTTATCAAACCTTAACTTCAAGGCAAGTAGAGATTCTCTGGCACTTCAGAGAGAGATTGCTTTGTATTCTTTTTTAACGCTAGACAGGCAAATACAGAGAGATAATTTTGATGGTTTTAAATTTTTTTCAAGCAACTTCTGAAGATCTGAAAAAATTCTTTAGCGATATTGGCAGGGTTGAATCTGTTCGAATTCCATAGGACAAGTGCACCAAAAAGTTAAGGGTATGACTCCCTTTCTCTCATTCATTATTTGTCAATGTTCTTTGTGCTTTATGCTTCAAATGAAAAAGGGGAAGCTATCCACTGGACCTTCCATGTGCACATTAGTCTTATAGTTGAATCCTTATTTAACATTGCTTGACCTTTAAACTTCAACATATGTATGCATAATATGGACTGTACAACAGAAATTAGCCCTAAGAAACTAATTTTAATGCTTTAGGGAGATCAGCATGGCTAATGCTTCAAGGAGATAGAAACTACTAATTGCAGTCCATTCTCTTTGATCAAATTTCTCAAGGGTGCTCACTGAAACTTCAATTTGATTTCTTCCTTGCATGCAGTCAATAAATCATTTAGTTCCTACGCTTTTGGGTTTAAGATGAATGTCTTTTCTAAAGATGATTATGCAGTCTCAAATAAACTAGCAGAAGCGTTGAATTCCATAATTATGGTAAAATTGCTTAATCTTCTAAATATAAAGAGTCTAACCTTGTAAGAGCATAGTTTTTCATTTTGCTAGCAAGTGATATGCTTAGAAGACTCAACCATAGTCCCATACAGATTTACCCATATTCCAGCTTGCCTTTAAACTGTAGAGCATTTGTATAGGACCGTTGCATACTAATTTATAATATCCTCTGATCGATTTTTGAAGGGCCTCGCATATGTGGATTTTGTTGATGATGCATACTTGCTGCAGTTGTAGGAAAGAACAAAAAAAAAAAAAAAAAAAAAAAAAAAAAAAAAAAAAAAAAAAAAAAAAAAAAAAAAAAAACAAAAAAAAAAAAAAAAAAAAAAAAAAAATTCTTGGGAAGAGGATAAGCATTGCAAGATCAAATCCGAAGCAAAAGAGAAAGGATTATGCTGGTCATGGGGCCTATGGAGAACATGGTAGGCTAAGTGGAATTAGTTTTATCTTTGTTATTACTGTGTGTGTGTTTGTTTGTGTGCAACGCAGTCTATAGATGTTTGCATTTTTGTGTTTCCCACTTCTACCTTATTTTCTTATCATTTGGGTTAAATGGCAGCACAAAGTAGTAATTAGACTTTCAAGGAGTCTAGAGTGCCACACTCTGCTGCTAATAAAGTAGTGATAGCATTCAGCTAAAGGGGAGGAACACATTTGCAATGCCAAGGAACGTCAGACCACTTGGTGTCCCCTCGACAAATCCAAAAGCTGAGGAAGGAAGGGAGAAGTCGAAGTCAAATAATGAGTTCAGAGAAATGTTCCTTAAGAAATGAGGTTTGTTCCTGGGGTTACATGTTACATGTTAACTAGAAAGCATAGTAATTGACAAACTTCTCTTTCTTATGAAAAACGTAAGGTTTTGCTTCCTAATGTTTTTGTAAACACATTTATGACAAAAGATACCTGTTTGAGGATCAAAAATATATGTGCTATTGAGATCAATCTATATCAGTACCTTTTTGTAAATTTTCTTCCAGATATGTCAAAGTTTATACCCATTTTATTCAAAAGGGTAAAGTTCTAATATGTTTCCTATGGAACATATATTTCATCAATTTGTGGTCAGGATAGCCTTAATACCTTACCCCATTCAGAGAAATTTTAGCCAATAGATGGCGATCAAGTTCTTTTTTATGTGACAAATGACCATGGTATAGGATCCAACAAGATCATGAAAACTATTATGGGTTGGCAGTCTATTCTTGGTCTAAAATACATTGAATACTCACAGTGTAACTATTTGGTTCTTTGTTTTTTGTACCTATTGATTCTTCTAGTGGAGAATCCATTTTACTATTTGTCATAGATGAAAATCCTAATGCAGAAGATGGACCATTGGAGCACTATTGAGTTTGTGTACTGAAACAGCAATGGCCTGCATCTCATGCTTGTGGAAAATGTGGAAAAAATGTCTTTGGTCTAGAAAATGTCTGAGGAAGAAAAATGAAGATATTCATCTGTATGCTTGCCCAATTAAAATTTCCCACACATATATTCATTTTTATTGTCTGTTTTGAATGAATATCCATATCTCATATGATTATGTTTGTTTCACTTAGACTCTTCATGATTCTATTGGATGCTTTAATAAAATTTCTCGTAGAATCGAGAATGAGGTTTTCGTTGTATGTTAGATCATGAATTAGTACCAATCTTAAAAAAGACTAATTGTTTCACTTTCTATTTTAGAATGGAATATTACATAATCCCCATGAATAGGATTAAACGTTATTCTATGGTATTTGTATGATATTCCTTCTTAATTTTAAGCGAGCACTTGAGAGGTTTAATTGATTTATGAATTATGTTTCATTTTTCGTTTCTTTTATGTACTAAGTCACTAAGTGCGAGATTCCTGTAAGCCGTGCTTGAGGTACGTGTAGTTAAGATTTGATTAATGGCTTGAATGTTTGTTAATTTATCCTCATTTGAGTTTGTATGTTGATATTACTTGGTTTACCCTTAGTTGAAAGGGTGATTGGTTTGGTTGAGTGATTGCCCTGAAAATTTGTAAGACTTGGCGAAATCTTGATGTTACAATCTTCGCCGGGGCGAAGAAGAAGCTTCGCCGCGGCGATGAAGTGCTACACCTCGTGTAGCTACTGTGAGTTTTTGCCAGGGCGAAGAAATAGCTTCGCCGCGGCGAAGACTCGGCTGAATTTTTCCCTTGAGTTTTAGAGAATTCTTCCTTTTGGGACTCAATGACCATTCTACCCCTAATTAGCAAAAAAAGTGGGGAGTGAAATGCAAGGAAATTGCAAGGAGAATAGTTTGAATGGGTTGTTTTTGCAAAGAATGAAAGGTCTTAGGTGGAATTTCAAAGAAAGAGCAAGGGTATATTGGGAAAGAGTGGAGAAAATTTGAGATATTAAGCGTTAGCTTTAGAAACCCTTTCATTTGCTTCTTCACCACCGCCTCTTTCACCTTCAATTCTCTCAAATTTTCATTCAATTTTCCAAGGATCTTTGAAGAGCTTTTGACTAGAAATTGTTACAAGTTGATCCTAAGCACTAAAAGGTGAGAATCCTTACTCTAGATGTAAGTTTTATTGTTGAAAGAGTAGGATCTTATTGAGTTTGTATTGAAGGTTTAGAGGAAGTATCAAGCCTTCAAGAGTAGAGAGCTTAAGTGGTTCTCCTTGAGCTAAGGTAAGTAAATCCACCTAAGTTGTGATTTGTATGATTGAATGATGTGTAGAGATTTTATATATGCTTAATGCTTGAATTTCTATGTTTGAAATGAGTTGATGAATTCATGAATGAGTTCAATGTTGTTGTATGAAAGAATTCACATGAGTAGGGTGGATTGTGTTGATAAGTTTTTGTAGAAGTATGGAGGAGATTAGAAGAATTTGAGAGGAATATTTGAAGTGTGTTTCTTTGCAGGATGTGTGAGATTTAAAGGAGTTGAACTCCTATTTTGGATTATTAGAAAGAAGTATCATTAAAAATTAGAATAGGTTTATGTATGCACACATATTGTTTGATGAAATGTCAAAAGAAAGCTTGAGTAGAAGTAGAGAACCTTACTTTATGCAACATAGCATATTTGCATGTCATGAATGCATATAAGAAAGAATTTAGGCATGAGCCATCCATATGCATATGCTTAATTGAGTAATCACATGAGAAAGAAATATGAGAAATGAGAAAGAAACACTCTATGAATAGAGATAAAGAAAAGAACTAATTCTCTTAGAATAAAGAGAAAGAAAGAACTAGCACTAGAGAATAAAATGATTATTAAGTGCTATAGAAAAGAAAAGAAAATAGGTCGTGCGATGGGGAACCCGTGAGTGTAGAGTTACCCGCATGTAAAACGCCATGAGAGAGAGAGCGGTCTCCGCCATGAGAGAGCAGAATGAGAATGGGAAACAGAATTTGTATAGCCGTGAGAATACATGCGGATGAGGGCTATACACGAGAGAGAGTACACTCACATGACCAAGGGTTCCGAATCCATGCATCGACCAAGACCGGCAAAGAATAAGAATAAGAATAAGAAAAGAATAGAAAGAAAATGCATTGTTATGCTTTAATATCTCGTCCATGCATGGTTATGATATTCTCCATGGGTGATGAGAATAGAAAGAAAGAAAAGAACAGCGAGAACTAGAATTAGAGAAAGTGACAAGAGTACGAAAAGAATTGATGAGTAATGCACGGGGATTATAGCGTAGAAGATTTACTTACTGAGCATCTTTGTGCTCACTCCGTTGTTTTCTTTGTTGTACAGGACATAGGTGAGGACCTAGTCGGATGGACGTCGGCAAGCGGGGAGACTTGGCTGCACTGTCCACTGTCTTTTTGAGAGTCTTTAGTACAAATGATGTGGTACTATGTAAAGAATGTATTTATTAAGTAAAGAAAATTTTTGAACCCAACCTTTTTGATAAATATACTTGTCTTTTTATTGATATATTTTATGAATATGATAGTAGAAAGAAGTTGTTACAATTCCCCCCGACGACCATTATTAACTTGTTCCTCCATGGGCTCTTTCCCATGTCGCCTCCCGGAATCAGCTTGTCTTCTAACTTCATGCCCATGAGTCTCATATTTGGAATTTGCTAACCCCTTTCTCATATTTGGAATGGGTATTTATACAAGTTTACACCAAAGGAAGTAGAGAGAAATCTGGGATTGCCATCAGACTTGGTAAGCAATTTCGTGATTTTAGTGATTGCGCGTTCGGATCGCACAGATATTGATTCGTTCTTATCCCTCCCGAGATGTTCGAGATAAGGCTTATCCTTTAGTCTGTTGAACAGTTGTATTGGACGGTCGTGACGAGGTTATGCTGAGTCATACTTTAAGATTCCATAACCTTGAGATCACATCGATCTACTGATTTTCGGGCTATCGAGACTTTCGAGCTTACGACAAAAATCACACACAACATATATTAAAGTAGAGGTCATGATTTGAATCTCTCATGTATAACATCTTGCTATATTTGGGTTGGTCTTTCTATCTTAAATTGTGCTTGGTTTATGTAACACGTGAAGATGCCTCTTACAGAGCTTAATACCTTTTTCAGCTTAAGCTTTTAGGTCAAGTTGTTTATCAACAAAATTGTTGTTCAACTCCTATGAGGTTTATTATAATTACAAAAATTCACTCAAGATTTTTTAAATAATAAAATTTCTCTTATTATTTATAAACTATTAGTCTGTTAGAACATATATCTATAGATTAATAAATATTCATTAAATTGCTTTCATCTTATTATTTTAACCCATATAATTTAATAGTACAATTTTTATTATTCTATCAATTTGATTATTTTTATTATATTAAACTTCAAGGCTATCAATATAACTCTATTATATAATTTAGAATTAGTAATCATATTAAACTATACATAATATTATTTTAGTAGTATAGATATTTCAATAATATAATTAGTGTGATAATCTTCTAATATGATAATGAAACATTATTCATGTAACTTCTAAAAAGTAAAAAACAATATCCCTTGAATTTTTAATATATTACATTCGATTATGTGAAATATTGATTTTGATATATTTAAAAGTTCTAAGAACAAATAGAATTTTTTTTTTTTTAATATCATTCTAAATTAAATCCAAACTTCAATAGAATATTTATTTAAATCTTATAATTTATGAATAAAAAAGGTAAAAAAAAATCCAATTGATGGATTGCATTTTGTTTGATCGACTGGTTAATTATGGATTCAGTAGAAAACTAGCTCAAAAGTCAATTCGTAAAGCATTTGAAGGCTGAAGGTGGATCTACATTTTTAACCTTCAGGGTGCTAAGTGAACAGTTTTTGAAATCATGAAGGCTGTTTATAAAATTTTTCAAAACATTTCTCTTTAATCAGTTTAATGCATTTGCATTTTGCAATAAACTTAATGCATTTGCATTTTGCAATAAACTTACTTCGGAAAAACGACCCTAAAAAACACTCTTCATACATGGCTTTGAGATCCCTATTTTGTTTGTCTTCAATCTCTCAAAACCCATCTTCGAAAGTGAATGTTTTATTTTTGTTAGCTCATTTACACAACCTCACATCTTCAAGCTCCAAAAATGAAGTTTCGTATTCTTTCAAAAAAAAAAAAAAAAAAAACCTTGAACTATCCTCACTTGCTAAATTCCTCGAAGAAAATTGTCGATCAGGTAGCTTTACTCTGAATGAAGCATTGTACTTTTTTTTATTACATGATTAATACGAAACCCATTGCTCCAATTTCATAATTCACTACGTTGTTTAGTGCACTAGCTAAGAAGAAGCGTTATTATGAACTGATTTCACTTTATAAGCTGTTGAATTCAATTGGGTTGTCTCTAGATTTTATATCTTTGAATATTTTGATGAATTGCTTTTGTAATATTAAAAGGGTTTCTGATGGTTATGCGGTTTTGGGGGGGATTTTGAAGAAGGGTTTTAGCCCAAATACCGTGACATTTACTTGTTTGATTAAAGGTATGTGTGTAGAGAGAAAGATTATGGAATCAATGGAATTGTTTAAGAAAATAATTGTTGTTGGTTGTAGGCCTAATGTGATCACTTGCAACACTTTGATTACTGGATTGTGTAAAACAGAGAAAATAAGTGTTGCCATTAAGTTTCATGAAGAGATGGTTAATGGGAATAAAGAATTTGGTGTTATTTGTATGCCATATGTTGTTTTTTATATTACTATAATTGATGATCTTTGTAATGCTGGATTGGTTGAGAAGGCTAGACAACTATTGTTGGAACATATGATTCAGAGAGGTGTGGTTCCTAACATTTATACTTACAACATTTTGATAAACGGTTATTGCTTAGCAAATAGAATTGGTGATGCAAGGGAGTTGTTTGATTCTATAACTAGAAAGGGGTATAGGCCTAATGTTGTTTGCTACACTACTTTAATCAATTGGTATTGCAAGAATAAAGAAGTCAATGAAACTCTTAGTCTTTATTGAGAGATGATTTCAGAAGGAATTAGGCCTGATGTGATTACATATAACACCTTGTTAAGTGGCCTTTTTCTTAAAGCTAAGGTAAAAGATGCACAAAATTTAGTTGGTGAGATGTGACGTATTGATGTTTTCCCTGATTCCTGGACATATAACATTTTCATTGATGGACTTTGCAAGAATGGATGTGTTTTGAAAGCATTGGAAATGTTTAATACTCTAGTAATTAATAAGTTTGTAGTTAGCATTGAAGGTTTGAGTTCCCTCATTGATGGATTATGTAAAACAGGGAGATTCGAAACTGCTTGGAAACCTGGTGCCAAACATTGTAACATATATCAAGTGATCTCTCACTCGATTATACTTCTATTTGGATAAAACCTTGAAGGTTTCACTCATATTTTCTCTTTTCAATTCTTTATGTTTCAGGTATTTGTAATTTTAGCAATTAATCATTTCTTTTTCCCTTCAGATAGGAAATATTGTGTGGGATGTTCATTCTAGGCCTAGGAAAAATTGTCCTTGGGTTGGTGATCTTTGGGTTCGATCTTTGCTCACTTTGGAACATTGCCGTGTGCCTGAGAAAGAGATATATATGGTAAGTTTCAGTTGTTACCCTTTATCTATTGGGAATTATGAGAGATTGTTACAAGTAGCTTAAGAGCAATGAAGTTTCACAAACTTTAGTGTTGGAATTTCATTTTGATCCTTTTACAAATATAGAGGTTTACTCTTGTTGTTTAAAAAGATTTTCATATCATATTCAAGTCTTTGAGAAGTCCCTTCTATAGAATTTTTCGACCATTGAGGAGGTAAAGATATTCTTTTCTCTAATTTGTAGGCTTGACTTACTGCTCTTTGGAACTTGTTATTATTTCATCTACATTTTATGCATTAAAGATCTTTGTTAATCGGGCCCTCTTTGTTTCAGTACCTAAACTTATTCTTCGCTTGAGTGGATGGTTTGAGATGAAGAATCTTTTTGCCTGGAGTAGAAGAGGATGAACTGAATTTTACATTGATAAGGGAAACCTTTTAGGTTTGCATATGTATACTGTTCATTTTTCCTTGTTAAAATTGTTATTACTCGATGTCAAAAACTTGAAGCTTCTCAAGACATTTATAGATGCTCTATTCATGGTGAATTTTGGATGAAGAAAATGTGGACCTTGTAGCTAGTCTTCTGTTTAAGGGTCTAGGCATAGATCTCTTACGAATGTGTATCAAGTGCTTCTACCCTTAGACTCTGAAGAAAAGTCTATTAATTTACTTCATTTAGTGTGTTGTTATAGTACCATTATGACCACTTTATGTAGAAATTACAATGCATAACTCAATGACCTCTAAGATGGCTTTTGCTAATTGCTAGATTATTACCTTTGTTAATTGTTTTGTCATGGAATAGTGTCCTTTGCTAAAAAAATTCTCATTCAGCATTGGAGTTACGTGCACGGAAGATATCTTTATGGATTTGTGAATTTATAAAATTGGCATGTCATTTTCAACTGGTACATCATTGTTGTGTAATGGTTGTCTTCAATATTTGTGTTTATAAACAATTAGCCTGATGTCTCGTTAGTGTACCATCAAAATTGCAGATTGTGTATGATTGGATGTATTATATATACTTGAATACTTAACTGTGCAGTTTCTTCCTTTCAGCGCGCATCAGATTACTTATCTCAGCAGATGAAGAATACAGATGGTTTGCTGCATTTGTATGCTAATTATTAGGCTCGTTTGGAGCTAAATTTGGTTGTAGCTCTGGGTGTTTGGGAGAGCTTGGTTAAGATTTGGTTTGGCCCATTCATCCTTTTCTCTTTCTTATCTTGTATAGTCCAATATGATTGATTTATGATTCATCTTTGTAATTTTTTTCATATAACTTGCTTTTTGTTTGTGCATCAGGTGAATGTTGGAAGCCTAGCAAGGTTATATAGCTATGGAAATTGAATTGGGACATTTAAATGAAGCTAGGTCCATCTACAGGAGATGCTACAATAAAAGATTTAGTGGGACAGCTTCAGAGGTATAATTCTTTACATGCTTTCTATTATACTAAATTGATTTATGGACAGAATTTGAATTTGAATGTTTCTAAACTGGTTTTTTCCTAATTTTTTTTTATTTTTTTATTTTTTTTGAAAATTGTTGCTTTTAATAGTATACGATGCAGCTTTGTTTAATTAATTGATATTTGTCATCTGCAATGCAAAAATTTCTTTTTTTATTCTCTTTCTGCAGCTGATGGAAGTTGAAACTAGACAAATGGCTTAAGTCAAGGTTGTTAAAATGTTGTTTATCAAGTAGGGCAATTTATGGAGATCTTTTGAGCTCTTAATATGGAATCATGCTCTACAGCTGAGAATATTTTTAGAGAGTAGCCTTGCAATAGGTCAACCCGTTACTCGGGCACCAGAATCACAATGGTTTTATATGTCATTTTGAATAATTTTTCCAAATCATATGTGTTAAAAACAGAGAACTGATTGTAATTTTCTTATATCTGTATTGATAAATTATACATCAATATATAGGACAATAAAGAACTAATCTAGGAAACAAATAATCTAATCTAGGAAATGAATAACCTAACTTCCTATTTTAAAGATTTGTTCCTAATGTATATTGATTACAACCCTAATATCCTATTATAGATTTATACACTTAATCATGCAATATTTGTAAGATTTTGCATGATTATCTACAACACTCTCCCTCAAGATGGAGCATAAATGTTAATCATGCCCAGCTTGTTACAAATATAATCAATCCGAACCCCATTCAAAGCTTTAGTAAAACATCTCGTAGTTGCTATCTAGTCTTCACATATCCTATAGAGATTAAACCTTGCTGTATTTTCTCATGAATGAAATGACAGGCAATTTCAATGCGCTTAGTTCGTTCATGAAATACGGGATTAGAAGCAATATGAAGAGTGGCTTGGTTATCACACCACAATTTCGCTGGCGAAGAGGCCATAAGACCAACTTCATGAAAGAACAGCATGCATGCATGAAGAGTGGTGGAAATGGAGAAGAAAGCATAAAAATGGATTCAAGAAAACGGTTTTAAAAACAATGCTTGGAAAAGAGATTATACCTACTACTTTGCTTTGGATTGATGAAGATTAGCCTCAAAGTAATGAGACCTCCACACTTTAACACCACCTTGAGAGGTTTAGAGAGTGGTCGTGGCTTTTAGAGAGAGTTTTGGTTTTGCTTTGAGTGAACAATGTGTGTTATGAACAAAAATGCAACCTTTTGCATTTATATATACTTGGGCAATTTTGCAATTATTTATTTTTCACTTCAAAGCCCAATAAAATCTTATTTTATAAAGGGACCCCACGAATTTATTATGCTACCCTTTGAATAATCAATATTATTCAAGGGCCCATGTAAACTAAACTAGTTTACAATGACAACCCATAAAGTTACCCTTTTACCCTTTAACTATTAAAAGGTTATTTTTGTTCATCTCATTAATCTTAACACTTTAAGATNGGGGGGGGAATTTTCTTGGCCCATAGGATTGGTCCTAGGGACGGGTTTAGGATTTAAGGTCCAGGTCTTAAAAAATTTCATTGGTCCCAATCAAGCCCAGACCCGAACCTGGACCCGGTTGGGACCAGTCCCTACCCAAGTCTAGTATATATATAGAAAAAAACTTGGTAAGTGCAATTTGTCTATTAAAAGCGTAACTGAATGTTAATATCCGACTTAGCTTCTAGGTTGGAGCAACAAAAGATAATGTTATAAAGACTATTCTTGCAAGAAAAAATAATGATAAACGGTTCACAAGAAGTTTCAAAAAAATTAAGTTATTAGGTTAATGTGATCTTTATGGCCAATTCTATATGAAAAATATGAAAGAGAGAATTGATCTTTATATGGTTTATGACTTCAAATTCCTTTATCTTACATTTAAAACATATTTGTTATTCGTTGTTCATACAAATTGACAATTTTTTACTAAGGCAACTAATATGACATAAAACACAAAGTTGTTACCCGTTACAATTGAATGATATTTTCTTATAATAAAGAAAAAATAAGTTGTTTATTCAAAATAAAGAAAGTGGTTTACTCAACTATGGTTTTTATCAACTATCAAATTACAAAAAATTGTGTACTCTCGATTCTGTCCATCGTTTTGGAATAAATATTATTAAATTATTTTATAAATGAAATTAATTATTTATAAATCAATGGAAAATACTACATCCACATCCTCTTCTCACAACCCCGACGTGGTAGCTCGTCGTTGGTAAGCTTGGAAAATGGGTCATGCCCATTTGCGAGCTAACCAATGACGAGCGGCCACATTGGGGTTGTTCCTCTTCATCTTTGTCTTCGTCTTCGTCTTTGTCTTCCTTTTCCTCTTCCTCTTTCTTCTTCAAGGAAGAGGAAGAGGAAGAGGAAGAGAAAGAGGAAGAGAAAGAAAAAGAAAAAGAAGAAGAAGAAGAAAAAGAAAGAGATGGAGATGGAGATGAAGAGGAAAAATAAGGAGGAGAGAAATAAGGTACTTGTTATGCCTAAAAAATTAGGGCTAGCATAAGCTTACATCAACAAGCACCAATTAGAGTTCAAGAAGGCTTTGCGCATCCAAGTGCTACCATATTGACCCAAGACATAAAGAATACATCTATCATCAACTTATCAGATTCAGGTTTTGTCTATGAGTGACTAAGGACCGCACACCTGTCTAAGCCCTAGATAATTTTAGGATATTTCCTAAGTTATCAGCCAATGGGAGGCAAGGAAGGACTTGCATGGCACCTAACCACTTGCATATTTGTAATCATTACCTTGAATTCTTTTACTATAAATAGAGGACTCCCCCTCTCATTTTAGGGATTCTGATACTGAACCTTCATTTTGATTATAATCTTTACTTTCAGAGTAAAGATAACCTACGAGAAAGAGACTGATTTGATATTCTCTTTGAGTACTCAGTTATTGTACCTTTGCTCGTTGTTCGTTATACGCGACTGACAAGTTATTCGCAATTATACGAAATCAAGCAAGTAGTAAAGCTTGAGTAAACGAGTGTCAGATCCCAAGAGAACTACCTACCAAGTACCAAACTAGTCTATTTTATTGCTATTTGATGAAACAAAATTTTAAGAATGAATTTAATGAAAAATAAAACAAACTAAAAACTAACCAATAGTAGAATTTTATTAATACTTTGGTAAAAAAATCAATATGACTAAACCTTGGGCACATATTTCACACCAATTTTTTTGTGGAAAATTAAGTTCTTGCTACTTTCAGTCAGATTTTGCATATATGTGGAATCAGGGGATAAAAACATTAATTTCGTTCTTTGGATTTCCTTTATCTAAGTAATTCTGTAAAATTGAATGACTAGAACTTGTTCTGATGCAGTCTGTCTCACTTTGGTTTGACTGCTTGAGATTTATGCAAGAATATGATCCATCTGTACGTGAATTTTCACCTGATGGTATTACGAAGGCAAGAAATCTCTTCGAGCGTGCTATAACTGCTGCCGGTTTGCATGTTGCTGAAGGCAGTAAAATATGGGAAGCATATAGGGAATTTGAGCAAGCCATTCTCCATACCATCAATGGGATCAGCATTAAGGTGAGAATTTATCATATATATATTAGAAGCTTTTTAGAAAATGTGCTTGAAGGGGATTCATTCTATTAATCAATTTACTTGATTATTTAAAGTCTTATTCCATCCTACTGGTTTGGTATTATGTTTAATAATGCTTTTGTGGGTCTTCCTTTATATTTCCTAGAACCATGGCTCAAGTTGCATGCCCTGTTTATTTTAGTGACTTTTTTTCTTCTTTTTGTCATCTATGTATAGTTCATAATTTTTTTTCTTTCATTTCCCTATGAAGTGCTATGTACCAAGAAAAAGTATCTGTTTTCAAAATTTACATTCGGAAAATTACTGCTCTTTTGCAGGAAAAAGAGAAACAGGTTCAGCGCATCGGAAGTATATTTCACCGTCAGTTGTCTGTTCCCCTTGCTAACTTAAGGTCAATCCTTCTTGCCTACAAGTCTTGGGAGGTGGAACTGGGGACTGCTTGAGATGCTGAATCAGGTGATTTAGATGGGATTCCTTCTACGTTGCTTAGCGTACCAAAAGGCATTGGAGATGTATAATGCTCGAGCTGATTTTGAAGAACAGATTGCAAGGAGCTAGGATATATCTGACTTAAAAAATTTCAACAATTCACGGTATATGGCATTTACTATCAGATATTGTTTTAGACAACTACATGATAATGCTGGGGTTATGTGATACCTTAAGAATATTTAGGTTAAATGGAACTTGATATGATATTAAAGTGTAGAGGTCATGATTGAGTCTCCCATCTATTACATCCTGTGCTATATTTGGGTGGTCTTTCTGTCTGAATTTGGGCTTGGTTTGTGACATGTGAAGTGCTGTTAAAGCTGAATATCTGTTGTGCTACCTTTTCAAGCTTAAGCTTTTAGGCCAAGGTTTTCATACAAAGTTGCTGTTGAAATTTCATTATAATTTCAATTTCTTATGTCTCTGTCTTCTGTCTTCTAATATAAGTAATCAGTTTATGTAAACTTTAGATCTTCTCTTCTTCTCCTTCTTCTTGAGGGTGGGGGTTGTATAAGAACTTGCAATGTGGCAATAGGTTACCTTTTTTTTTTTCCTTTTAAAGTGTTAATGCTTATTTTAATTTGAAATTTTTCAGATCTACTGAAGTTTGAACGTCTTCTGGAGATCCAGCCCGTGTTCAACTCTCTATGAACGTGCTATTACCGAGTTTCCCATATCAGTGATCTCTGGCTGGTTATACTCGCTATTTGGATAAAACTTGAAGGTTTCACTCAATTTTCTCTTCTCAATTCTTTATGTTCCAGGGTTTGTAATTTTAGCAATTAATCATCTCTTTTTCCTTTAGGTAGGAAATATTGTGCGGGATCATTCCAGGGCTAGGAAAAATTGTCCTTGGGTTGGTGATTTTGGGTTCATATTTTGCTTGCTTTGGAATGTTGCTGTGCACCTGAGAAAGAGATATCTACTGTAATTTTCAGTGTGTTACCCTTCATCTGTTGAGAATTATGAGAGATTGTTATAAGTGCTTAAGAGAATGAAGTTTCACAAGCTTTAGTGTTGGAATTTCATTTTGCTCCTTTTACAAATATAGAGGTTTACTCTTTTTAAAAAGATTTTATTTCATATTCAGGTCTTTGAGAAGTCCCTTCTATGCATTTTTCGACCCTTGAGGAGGTAAAGATATCTTTTCTCTAATTTGAGGCTTGACTTACTACTCTTTGATAAAGATCTTTTAATGGATCCTCTTGTTTCCCAGTACAAACTTATTCCTCACTCAGTGGATGGTTTGAGATGAAGATCCTTTTGCCGGAGCAGAAGAGGAGCACTGATATTTTCATTGATAAGGGAAACATTTCAGGTGTCGATATGTATAATATTCATTTCCTTGTTAAAATTGTTTTTACTCAATGTCAAGAACTTGAAGCTTCTCAAAGGCATTTGTAGATGCTCTATTATGGTGAATTTTAGATGAAGAAAATGTGGACCTTGTAGCTTCTACTTTTCAGGGTCCAGGCATAGATCTCTTCGAATGTGGATCAAGTGCTTCTACTTGACTCTGACGAAAAGTCTTTTAATTTACTTCAGTGTGCTGTATTGTACCATTATGACCACTTTATGTAGAAGTTACATGCTAACTCTTGATACTCCAAGATGGCTTTTGCTAATTGCTAGATTGTTACCTTTTGTTAATTGTTTTGTCATGGAATAGGTCCTTACTAAAAAATTTCTCATTCGCATTGGAGTTGCATGCTGGAAGATATCTTTTGGATCTGTGAATTTATAAAATTTATGTCATATTTCAACTGGTACATTGTTGTTGATAATGGGTTTTCAATATTTGTGTTTATAAACAATTAGCCTGATGTCTTTTAGTGTACATCGAAATTGCAAGGCCCTGTATGATTGATGTATATATATACTTGAATACTTAAGTGAGTTTCTTCCTTTCAGCGGGCCTGATTACTTATCTCAACAGATGAGAGTACAGATGGTTTGCTGCATTTGTACACTTGAGCTCATTTGGAGCTAAATTGGGGAAAGATCAAGCTCAGCTGGTGGCTTTTGGGAGAGCCTGGTTTGGCCCATCATCTCTTTCTTTTCTTATCTTCAGTTCAATATGATTTATTTTTGATTCATCTTGTTTTTTTTCCGTATAACTTGCTTTTTGTCTGTGCAGGGGTCAATGTTGGAAGCCCGGCAAGGTTATATAGCTATGGAAATTAAATTGGGACATTTAAATGAGCTAGGCCCATCTACAGGAGATGTATAGTAAAAGATTTAGTGGGACAGGTTCAGAGGTATAATTCTTTTACATTACTTGCTTCAATTATTCTAGATGATTTATGGACAGGATTTGAATTTGAAAGTTTTAAACTGGTTTTTCCTCCTTCCTTCAATTTTTTTTTTTTTTTTTGAAAATTGTGCTTTAGGAGTATACGATGCAGCTTTATTTAATTAATTGATATTGTCATCTGCAATGCAAACATTTCTATCTTTATTCTCTTTTGTGCTGATGGAAGTTGAAACCAGACAAATGGCTTAAGTCAAGGTTGTGAAATGTGTTTATCAAGGAGGGCAATTTATGGAGATCTTTTGAACTCTTAACATAGAATCATGCTCTGCTGCTGAGAATTTTTAGAAGTAGCCTGCAATAGTCAACTATACTCGCATAGAATCACAATGGTTTAATATGTCATTTTGATAATTTTTCCAAATCATACGTAAATGATATTAGACGTATCTCTGGGGATCAGCTAGTTGAAAATCCATGACGTTATTTTTTTTAACTTCAAACTTAGAGTTACTGATACTCTGATGAAATTGCGGCATATGTGAAGCAATCACATTTAAACCATAGGTTGTAGAGTAGTTTTTGAAACACAATAGGCTGATATCTTTTTCCACTTGGCTTATTTTTTCCAATATGTTGAGGAAAAGTTTCTAATTCAAGCTTTACTTTCCGAGTTTCATGTCAAAATATGCTATAGGTTAAATAAAACTATTGATGTAAATAATTTATATGACCTATCATAAAGTCATCTAAGTTCTCTCTTTTCTATGATCAATTTAGGGTTTGGTTTGATAAAGTTAACCTGTTATTTCATCTTATCGTGATTGGCCTTACTATATTTAATCGGATGTTCTCAACTCTTGCTCCCGCTCCGCTCCCGTTCCCGCTCCCATTCATATTATATGATCTCATTGATGATCTCACTACATCACTAAAGTTACCGACAATTCTTGCTTCTTGATTTTATGATATTGAAAATATTGTTTGGGTCCACAACTCCAGGGTGACTTTCTTCAATTGTTATGTACTGCTTTTGGATTTGTTGATATATTCTTTCCTAAAAAACAGAGTTATTCAGGACATATGCCACAACTGGTTGCTTTGAGAGGGAACACGAGACACTTGAAGTTTTGACTACGCTGCACAAAAGGTACACATTCCTGCTACAGTTTTAATTTCTTTTTTTCAGTCCAATGTGTATGATGCATTTGCATTGTTATTGAGAATGTATGTATAGATTTATTAAAAAACAATTGAAGTGTTTAACTAATGATATTTAGTGGCTGCGATGTCCACCTTATCTAGTAACAATATGTGTTTGAACTAAAATGTGCCACGTTAGCAGTTGTCTTTGATGACCTCAATGATGTGCTTGTAATGAGTTGTGTTATGTGCTCTATAAAATTATGAACTCTTTGCTTCTCTCTGCAAGAGCGTAAATACTACTGGTGGATCATTGCCTATCTGTTTAAATTTTTAGTTTAAGTGATAACTTAATAGAGTATTGTAGCAAGGTGGTCTACACAGTCTTGTGTTTAAATCTCTCTATGAGATTTGGGCCAGTTTTGTTTGTGATTAAAAAATAATTTTGAAAAACTAAGATACAATTAAAAATTTTAAAAGTTTTATCTCAATATTTTAAATATTTGAAAATATGTTTGATATTCAAAAATTGTTTTTGAAGTTAAAAACTATATAAAGACTGAGAAATGATATTTTTCTTGTTTTCTAATTTTACACTAATTTTTAGGATTATATGCAAAAACATTGTTTTGAAAACATTTCAACTTATTTTAACAAAAACGTATTTCATAAAATTCTTTATGGTCCTTGTTTTCGAAAATAAAACACTATTTAAAATTTATATCAAATAGGCTCTTATTTAGATTATAAATTTGTATTTGTATTTATGTTATATTTATGGTTGTGATTTTGGGTGTTCAGCGCACGAGATTATGTTAAATTTTAAGTATGGTTGTTGGATGCTTAACTATCAATTTAAGCTTTTAAGTCAAGTTGTTACGTAACATTTTTAATGATGTCACTGAATTATGATACATTTGCTTAGTATTTATTGAATGTATGCAATCCTTGCTATTTTAATTCAATGCGTAAAGATGCTTGTCTTTGTTCCCTTTCTTAGGTTATGCCCCGTTTGGAAGAGCTACAATTATTTAGGTTATAACAGGAAGCCAAATCTATTCCTGAACTAATAGACCAGAAAGAGAAGTCACATAAGAAAAGTGTTAATGGAAAGAGAAATCTTGTTTTTTCTTAAGAGCCTCCATCTCCTCTATCACAGCCTTCCTCCATTTTTCATCCCCTAATGCCTCATATATAGGTGCTGCAACCTTCACAGTTGAGAGATTAGTGGTGAATGCCAAAAAAATCATCTGCCAACTTATCGTATGCCATATACTTCAATAGGATGCAATGTACAGGATCTAACACCCTTCCTTAGTGCAATAGGTAAATGTAAATCATCATGCCTTGATTTAGAATCATCAAAAGAAAGTTCTTCCTTACCTTGTGACTGTGAATCACTGGTTTCTTCCAGTTGGGATGATTGCTCATATAGATCATTAGGTTTCCTTCCACTTTGATAGTCAGTACTTCGAGAATAACATTAGAGACCTGGCTGATTTAATCTCTCAAGACCTCCCCTTGGTTCTAATATTTCCTGAGAGTTTGGTTTATCAAGAATGGGCTATATAGTTAGAGTAGGACCTAAATTGGTAGGCTAACTATGAGACTGACTCATCCTTACGGGACTAGGCTGACCTATAGGAACCTAACCTGAACTAGGCTGACTAAGAAACATACTCATTCTTATAGGACTAGGCTGACCTATAGGAAACTAGGTGACTTTGAACTTTGAGCTAGACTACAGGACTACTGAGACTGACTCAAGTGTGGTTATGAGCTAGATAAATAGACTTGGTGTATTTTGCAAGTTGACAAGTTTCACACTTAAAAGAAAATAAACTTTTATTTTCGAATAACAATGGGTACAATTTTTGTAAATAAGGTAAGCGAGGGTGTCCTAATCTACTCTTATATTAGCCTATTGGGTTTCAAAAAGTACTCCACTATCTATGGTTTAAAAGTGATTGCTTCATGTATGCCATTATTTCATCACAGTATCAGTAACTCCAAAGTTTAAAGTTAAAAAAATAAACGCCATGGATTTTCGACTAGCATGACCCCTAAAGATACTGTCATATATCATTTACGTATGATTTTGAAAAATTATTCAAAATGACATATTAAACCATTGTGATTCTGGTACCCGAGTAACCGGTTGACCTATTGTAAGGCTACTCTCTAAAAATATTCTTAGCTGCAGGGCATGATTCTATATTAAGAGTTCAAAAGATCTCCATAAATTGCCGTACTTGATAAACAACATGTTAACAACCTTGACTTAAGCCATTTGTCTGGATTCAACTTCCATCAGTTGGAAAAATAGAATAAAGAAAGAAATGTTTGCATTGCAGATGACAAATATCAATTGATTAAATAAAGTTGCATCGTATACTAATAAAAGCAACAGTTTAAAAAAAAATTGGGAAAGAAACTAGTTTAGAAACATTCAAATTCAAATTATGTCCATAAATCAATCTAGTATAATAGAAAGCAAGTAATGTAAAAGAATTATACCTCTGAAGTTGTCCCACTAAAACTTTTACTGTAGCATCTCCTGTAGATGGACGTAGCTTCATTTAAATGTCCCGATTCAATTTCCATAGCTATATAACCTTGCTAGGCTTCCAACATTGACTTGCTGCACAGACAAAAAGCAAATTATACTGAAAAAAATACTAAGATGAATCATAAATCAATCATATTGAACTACACAGGATAAGAAAGTGAAAAAGATGAATGGGCCAAACCAGATCTTAACCAGGCCTCCCAAACACCTAGAGCTGCAGCCAAATTTAGCTCCAAACAAGCCTAATAAGCATACAAATGGAGCAAACCGTCTGTATTCTTCATCTGTTGAGATAAGTAATCTGATGTGCGCTGAAAGGAAGAAACTGCACAGTTAAGTGTTCTAGTATATATAATACATCCAATCATACAGAGCCTGAAATTTTAATGATACACTAACGAGACATTAGGCTAATTGTTTATAAACACAAATATTGAAGACAACCATTACACAACAACGATGTACCAGTTGAAAATGACATGCCAATTTTATAAATTCACAGATCCATAAAGATATCTTCCGTGCATGCAACTCCAATGATGAATGAGAAATTTTTTAGCAAAGGACACTATTCCATGACAAAAAAATTAACAAAGGTAACAATCTAATTAAAATTTCTCTAAATCTTGGGGTTAGGTAATGAGGCTATCCTCATCACAAGTTGGATGAAATATATGTTCCACAGGAAACATATTAGAACTTTACCCTTTTGAATAAAATGGGTATAAACTTTGACATATCTGGAAGAAAATTTACAAGAAGGGTACTGATATAGATTGATCTCAATAGCACATATATTTTTCATGCTCAGACAGGTATCTTTTGTCATAATTATGTTTACAGAAACATATTAAGGCAAAACCTTACGTTTTTTATAAGAAAGAGAAGTTTGTCAATTATTGTGTGATTCTAGTTAACATGTAACATTAACCCCAGTAACAAACCTCACTTCTTAAAGAACATTTCTCTTAACTCATTGTTTGACTTGGGCTTCTCATCTTCAACTTCCCCGGCTTTTGGATTTGTCGAGGGGACACCAAGTGGCCCGACGTTCCTTCGCATTGCAAATGTGTTCCTCCCCTTCAGCTAAATGCTATCACTATGTTTATTAGCAACAGAGTGTGGCACTCTAGACCCCTTGAAAGTCTGATTACTACTTTGTGCTATCATTTAACCCAAAGGAGTAAGAAAATAAAATGTAGAAGTGGGAAACACAAACATGCAAACGTTTATAGACTGCATTGCACACAAACAAACAAACACACACAAGTAATAACAAAGATAAAACATAATTCCACTTAGCCTACCATGTTCTCCAGAGGCCCCATGACCAGCAGAATCCTTTCTCTTTTGCTTCAGATTTGATCTTGGAATGCTTATCTTCTTCCCAAGAAACATTTTTTTGTTCTTTCCTATAGTTGCAGCAAGGTGTGCATCATCGTCAAAATCCACAATCGATTAGAGGATATTATATATTAGTATGCAACGGTCCCATATGGATGCTCTACAGTTTAAAGGCAAGCTAGAATATGGGTAAATCTGTATGGGACTATGGTTGAGTCTCCTAAGCATATCACTCGCTAGCAAAATGAAAAAATATGCTCTTAGACAGTTAGACTCTTTATACTTAGAAAATTAAGCAATTTTACCATAATTATGGAATTCAACACTTCTGCAGGTTTATTTGAGACTGCATAATCGTCTCTGGAAAGGACATTCATCTTAAAACCAAAAGCGTAAGAACTAAATGATTTATTGACTGCATGAAAGGAAGAAATCAAATTGAAGTTTCAGTGAGCACCCTTGAGAAATTTGATCAAAGACAATGGACTGTAATTAACAGTTTCTATCTCCCTAAAGCATTAAAATTAGTTTCGTAGGGCAAATTTCTGTGGTACAATCCACATTATGCGTACATATGTTGATGTTTAAAGGTTAGGCAATGTTAAATGAGGATTTGACTGTAAGAGTGATGTGCACATGGAAGGTCAAGTGGATAGCTTCCCCTTTTTCATTTGAAGGAAAAGCACAAAGAACATTGACAAATAATGAGTGAGAGAAAGAGAGTCATACCCTTGACTTTCCGGTGAACTTGTCTTGCAGAATTCGAACAGATTCAACCCCACCAACATTGCTAAAGAATTTTTTCAGATCCTCAGAAGTTGCCTCAAAAAAATTTAAAACCATCAGAATTATCTCTCTGTATTTGCCTGTCCAACGTTAAAAAGGAATAAAAAGCAATCTCTCTCTGAAGCCGAGAGAATCTCTACTTGCCCTGAAGTTAAAGTTTGACAAAAATGAAGTAGACTCATTAGTGTATCCTTTGGCTCTTCCAATGGTGGAGTCTTTGATGTGCTAGTCATTTGGATGCTCTTCAAACTTAGGTTTTGTTTCTTCTACTTTGTTTTCTTCAGCTAAGTTCCGTGTCGTCCCTTTTCTCTCCCATGCACTTTGTTTAGGTTTTGGGTAGTATTTTTCTACTGCTTAGCTAGAGACTATTCGTTAGTTATGTTTGAATCTGATTCTCTTTCCACTAACACTTTTCTTATGCGACTTCTCTTTTTGATCTATTAGCTCAGGAACAGATTTGGCTTCTTGCTGTAACCTAAATAGTTGCAGCTCTTCCAAGCGGGGTGTAATCTGAGAAAGGTAACAAAGACAAGCATCTTTACGCATTGAGTTAAAATAGCAAGGATTACATACATTCAATAAATACCAAGCAGATGTATCATAATTCAGTAACATCTTTAAACAATGTTACGTAACAACTTGACTTAAAAGCTTAAATTGATAGTTAAGCATTCAACTACCCAACTTAAAATTTAACACAATCTCGTGAGTCGAACAGCCACAATCACAACCATAAATATAACATAAATACATACAAAAGTTTATAATCTAAATAAGAGCCTATTTGTTATAAATTTTAAATAGTATTTTATTTTCAAAAACAAGGAATATAAGGAATTT
Organism: Pistacia vera; assembly: GCF_008641045.1. NCBI lineage: Eukaryota > Viridiplantae > Streptophyta > Magnoliopsida > Sapindales > Anacardiaceae > Pistacia > Pistacia vera. Next base: position 148,506 of record NW_022196072.1, on the reverse strand, counting down.
TATAAAAATAGTTTTTATTAAAATATGTTGAAATATTTTAAAACACAATGTTTTTGCATATAATCCTAAAAGTTAGTGTAAAATTAGAAAACAAGAAAAATATAACTTCTCAGTCTTTATATAGTTTTTAACTTCAAAAACAATTTTTAATACTAGCTAGATATATTTTCAAATACTTAAAATATTGAGATAAAGCTATTAAAATTTTTAATTGTAACTTAGTTTTCAAAATTTTTAATTATTTTTGAATCACAAACCAAGCTAGCGCAAATCTCATAAAGAGATTTAAAATACAAAATATATTTTCAAATATTTAAAATTTAGAGATAAAACTTTAAATTTTTTAATTGTAACTTAGTTTTTCAAAATTATTTTTGAATTACAGACTAAACTGGCCCAAATCTGATATAGAGAGATTTAAACATGAAATCAGGAGAAAACAGATCCTAATAATCTTTTTATTTCAATCAGCATCCGAAGGTAAGAATTCTTGCAATAAGATATGAGATTAATTTTTAAAGTGTTGAATTCTTATAGTTTATATGCTTAGGGTTTAAGAAGAAAAGGAAGTCTACCAAAGAGAGATTCTAGTGTGGAACTACTAAAGTTCAAGATAAGTAAATCCAACCCTAGCCCTTGATTTGAGCAATAATGTGTAGAGAAATTTTTATTTGTATTTTATATGCTTGAGTGTTGAGATTTGTTGATGGAATTGATGATGATTCATGGTTAGAATTCCACCATGAGGAGGGATGATTGTGTTTATAGAAATTGATGGAAGTTTAGATAAGCTAAGAAAGAATTTGAGTAGAGTCATGGAGTGTATTTTCCTGGCCACGTTTGAAGTTGTTTTTAGGGAGCTTTGCTCCAAAATTTTGGTGGTTAGAGATTGTACAGTCCATAAGAGTGCATGTAGATGAGGACTGTATTTATTCACACGGCCAGGGTTCCGAATCCATGCCTCAATTGAGTCTGATCGGCAAAGAATAAGAAAGAAAAGAATACAAAGAAAAGAAAGAAGAGAAAAGAAAGAATAGAATGAAAGAAAGAAGAAAAATGGAGAAAGAAAGAAACACAGAAAAGAAAGAAAAGAAAGAAAAACAGAATAAGAAATGGAAAAACAGAAAGAAAAATGCACATCCTATGCATTTGTGCATTTCCATCATACTTATGCATGATACCATGCTTACTGTCATGAGTAGTGAGAAATTAGAAATAGAGAAAGAATGGAGAGAATTAGAAACAAAGAAAGAACAAAGAAAGAACCGAGAATAATAGAAAAGTGTGATGTAAGGAAAGAAATTCAGAATATGAGCAATGGAGATAGAAGGGTATCATAGCGGATTTACTTACTGAGCAATTAGTGCTCACTCCGTTGANTCGTAGCAATCTCCATACCAAGAAAATACCTCAACTGCCCCAAGTCTTTCAATTCAAAATCCCGAGCAAGAACCTTCTTAACAGCCTTTATTTCTTCAAAACTATCTCCAGTAATAATAATATCATCTATATAAACAATTAGAATAGTAATCTTTCCTACAGAGGTTTTAAGGAATAATGTATGATCAGTCTGCCCCCAAGTGAAACCATACCTCTTAACAGCCTTTGTGAATTTTTCAAACCAGGCATATGGAGACTATTTTAGGCCATATAATGATTTCTTAAATTTGCACACTTTTCCGTCCTTTCCACTCCCTTCAAACCCTGGTAGCATTTCCATGTATACCTTTTTTGTAAGTTCACCATTCAAAAACACATTTTTCACATCTAGTTGTTGTAGAGGCCAGTGTAGATTTGTTGCAAGAGACGAGCATCCTGATAGTATTCAACTTAGCCACCAGAGCAAAGGTCACCTCATAGTCTACTCCATAGGTTTGCGTAAATCCCCTTGCCGCCAGCCTTGCCTATACCCTTCAACTGTTCCATCTACCTTATACTTAATAGTAAACACCCACTTGCAGCTCACAGTTGTTTTCCCTCCAAGTAAACTCACAAACTCCCAAGTCTTGTTTTTTCTCAAGAGCATCCATCTCCTCTATCACAGTCTTCCTCCAGTTTTCATCCCCTAATACCTCATGTACCGGTGCTGGCACAGCTGAGAGATTAGTGGTGAATGCCAAAAAATCATCTACCAACTTATCGTACGCCACATACTTAGCAATAGGATGCAACATACAGGATCTAACACGCTTCCTTAGTGTAATAGGTAAATGTAAATCATCATGCCCTAATTTAGACTCATCAGAAGATAGTTCTTCCTTACCTTGTGACTGTGAATCACTGGTTTCTTCAAGTTGGGATGATTGCTCATGCAGATTATTAGGCCTAGTTCCAGTCTTTCCTAAGAGTTTGGTTTACCAAGAGTGGGCTATATAGTTAAAGTAGGACCTAAATTGGTAGGCTGACTGCGAGACTGACTCATCCTTATGGGACTAGGCTGACCTATAAGAACCTAACCTGAATTAGGCTGACTAGGAGACTTACTCATTCTTATAGGACGAGGCTGACCTATAGGAAACTAGGTGACTTTGAACTTTGACCTGGACTAGGAGACTACTAAGACTGACTCAAGTGTGGTTGTAAGGGTAACACTACTTCCCACGAATGACCTTCATAATCTCTCAAATTCTCCCCTAAAGGGAAGTGGGAAAAAATGGATGTGACTAAAAAAATGTAACATCACTAGAGACATATAATTTTCTCTTTACAGGACAATAGCACTAATAGTCTTTCTATGTGGGAGAATATCCAAGCAAGATACATTTAATGGCCTTAGAGTCTAGCTTTCCTCTATTAGGAGACATAAAATGTACAAAAGCAGTACATCCAAACACCTTTAAGGGTAAAGTATGTAGGATCCTACAACTAGGAAAGATCTTTAGCAAAGTCTCAATAGGTGTATGAAAATCAAGAATTCTAGTAGGTAATCTATTTATCAAATATGCAACTGTTAAAATCGCATGACTCCAAAAATACAGAGGTACATTCATGATAAACATTAAGATTCTAGCTACCTCTAATAGGTGCCTGTTCTTTCTTTCAGCTATCCCATTTTGTTGAAGGGTATTAACACAAGAGCTTTGATGTACAATCCCGTGATGTAACAGGTAGTTTCCTAGAATAGAGTGAAAATATTCCTTACCATTATCAGTCCATAAAACCTAGATTTTTTCTTGAAACTGAGTTTCAACCATTGAATGCAAGTTTTTGAACAATTGACCTACTTCAAACTTGTTTTTCAGCAAGTATACCCAACATACTCTAGTGTGATCATCAATAAACGTAATGAAACACTTAGGCCCTACAATATTTGTAACTCTAGATGGCCCCCAAATATCACTATGAATTATTAAAAAAGCCTGTAACTCTTATATTTATGAGCTAGATAGATAGACTTGGTGTATTTTGCAAGTTGACAAGTTTCACACTTAAAAGAAAATAAACTTTTATTTCTGAATAACAATGGGTGCAATTTTAGTAAATAAGGAAAGCTAGGGTGTCCTAGTATACTCTTATATCAGCCTATTGTGCTTCAAAAACTACTCCACTACCTATGGTTTAAATGTGATTGCTTCATATATGCCATAATTTCATTGGAGTATCAATATCTCCAAAGTTTAAAGTTGAAAAAATAAATGTCAAGGATTTTCAACTAGCGTGACCCCTAGAGATACTGTCATATATCATTTACGTATGATTTGGAAAAATTATTCAAAATGACATATTAAACCATTATGATTCTAGTGCCCGAGTAAGAGGTTGACCTATTGTAAGGCTACTCTCTAAAAATATTCTCAGCTATAGAGCATGATTCTATATTAAGAGTTCAAAAGATCTCCATAAATTGCCCTACTTGATAAACAACATCTTAACAGCCTTGACTAAGCCATTTGTCTGGTTTCAACTTCCATCAGCTGCAAAAAGAGAATAAAGAAAGAAATTTTTGCATTGTAAATGACAAATATCAATTGATTAAATAAAGCTGCATCGTATACTACTAAAAGCAACAATTTTCAAAAAAAAAAAAAAAAATTAGGAAAAAACCAGTTTAGAAACATTCAAATTCAAATTCAAATTCTGTCCATAAATCAATCTCGTATAAATGAAAGCAATTAATGTAAAAGAATTATACCTCTAAATCTGTCCCACTAAATCTTTTACTATAGCATCTCCTGTAGATTGACCTGGCTTCGTTTAAATGTCCCAAATCAATTTCCATAGCTATATAACCTTGCCAGGCTTCCAACATTGACTTGCTGCACAGACAAAAAGCCAAGTTATATGGAAAAAAATACAAAGATGAATCATAAATCAATCATATTGAACTATATAGGACAAAAAGAGAAAAGGATGAATGGGCCAAACCAGATCTTAACCAGGCTCTCCCAAACACCTAGAGCTGCAACCAAATTTAGCTCCAAACGAGCCCAATAAGCACACAAATATAGAAAACCATCTGTATTCTTCATCTGCTGAGATAAGTAATCTACTGTGTGCTGAAAGGAAGAAACTTCACAGTTAAGAATTCAAGTATATATAATGCATCCAATCATACAGAGCCTATAATTTCAATGGTACATTGAAGAGACATCAGGCTAATTGTTTGTAAACACAAATATTGAAGACAACAATTATACAACAATGATGTACCAGTTGAACATGACATGCAAATTTTATAAATTCATAGATCCATAAAGATATCTTCCATGCATGCTACTCCAATGCTGAATGAGAAATTTTTTAGCAAAGGACACTATTCCATGATAAAACAATTAACAAAGGTAACGATCTAGAAATTAGCAAAAGTCATCTTGGAGTACCGAGACTTATGCACTGTAATTTCTACATAAAGTGGTCATAATGGTACTATAACAACACACTAAATGAAGTAAATTAATAGACTTTTCTTCAGAGTCTAAGGGTAGAAGCACTTGATACACATTCGTAAGAGATCTATGCCTGGACCCTGAAAGAGTAGACTAGCTACAAGGCCCACATTTTCTTCATCCAAAATTCATCATGAATAGAGCATCTACAAATGTCTTGAGAAGCTTCAAGTTCTTGACATCAGTAAAAACAATTTTAACAAGGAAAAATGAACAGTATACATATGCGAACCTGAAACGTTTCCCTTATCAATGAAAAATTCAGTGCATCCTCTTCTGCTCCAGGCAAAAGGATTCTTTGTCTCAAACCATCCACTCGATTGAGGAATAAGTTTAGGTACTGAAACAAAGAGGATCCAATTAACAAAGATCTTTAATGCATAAAATGTAAATGAAACAATAACAAGTTACAAAGTGTAGTAAGTCAAGCCTGCAAATTAGAGAAAATAATATCTTTACCTCCTCAATGGTCGAAAAAGTCCATAGAAGGGACTTCTAAAAGACTTGAATATGATATGAAAAAAATTTTAAACAACAAGAGTAAACCTCTATATTTGTAAAAGGAGTAGAATGAAATTCCAACACTAAAGTTTGTGAAACTTTATCGCTATTAAGCTACTTATAACAATCTCTCATAATTCACAATAGATGAAGGGTAACAACTGAAACTTGCAGTAGATATATCTTTCTCAGGCGCATGGCAATGTTCCAAAGCAAGCAAAGATAAAACCCAAAGATCACCAATCCAAGGACAATTTTTCCTAGCCCTGGAATGAACATCCCACACAATATTTCCTACCTGAAGGGAAAAAGAGATGATTAATTGCTAAAATTACAAATACCTAAAACATAAAGAATTGAAAAGAGAAAATATGAGTGAAACCTTCAAGGTTTTATCCAAATAGTGAGTATAATCAAGCCACATATCACTTGATACAGGTAACTCAGTAACAGAACGTTCATAGAGAAGTTGAACACGGGCTGGATCTCCAGAAGACTAATCAAACTTCAAGTAGATTTGCAAAAATTTCAAATTAAAATAATAGTATTAACACTTTAAAGAAGGAAAACAAAAAAAGTAACCTATTGCCACATTGCAAGTTCTTGTGCAACCCCCCACCCCTAGGAAAAGAAGAAGAAGAAGAAGAGAAGATCTAAAGTTTACATAAATTGATTACTTATTGTTAAAATATATTAGGAAAATAGAGATATTATTTCCTAGATTGACTGTTAAGATATATTAGGAAAATAGAGATAGTATATTGATTTGTGTAAATATGGTAGACTAATATTGTGAATATATCCTTGATTATTTAGGATCAATTCTTTCCAAATTCATGTAACTTGTACATTGTACGAATTCCCATCTTGCTTGGGGAAATAATCAAGCAACATATTTCACAGACACTTTTGTTTCATGGTATTAGAGCCATGTTGGTTCTTAGCCTTCTTCTTCTTCTAAATCCATCTATTTCAGAAACCCTAAAACATATCTTTAAAGGAGGCGCCCTCTTCGCTTTTGGGGAGTTTATTTCTCAATTCTCCTGGTTTGTCGGCATCTTCTAGTTCTTCTTAAGTGATCGGTTTCCTCCAATTCTTCCTTCTTATTAGTGATTCAACTCTAACATAGGGTGTTTCTATTGTTTTGGATTTATCTCTCACTTCTCTTGATTACAATGGTAGAAGCATCAAAATCAGGTGATATCAAACCATTCTTCTCTTCTATTTCTAGTTCTCCAACAAGTACTACAGTCAAGCTTCGGGGTAGTAGTAATTATGCGTCATGGGCTGCTTCAGTAGAGTTATGGTTTATGGGGCAGGGTTATGATGATCACTTAAGCAAAACATCCATTGATATTTCTACTATTGAGAGGGCTGGTTGGGTTAAAGTTGATGCTCAATTATGTAGTCTCCTTTGGCATTCTTTAGACCCTAAACTGCTTAATTTGTTTCAATCTTGTAAAACTTGCTGTAAGGTCTGGACCAAAGCCAAAACTTTGTGTACGAATGATGTGTAAAGAATATATAGAGTTGTTTCTGATATTGTCCACCTTCAACAAAATAATCAAGATATGGAGAGCTATTTAGGGCATTTAAAAGATCAATTTGATTCCCTTATGCCAGTATCTGATAGTGGCATTGAATAAGAGAGACAACGTGATAAATTCTTTATGGTCCTAGCCTTAATCGGACTATGATCTGACCTTGGTTCTGTTTGAGATCAAATTTTAGCTAGCCCTACCATACCATCTTTGGAAGATGTATTTGCTCGATTACTGCGTCTTTCTTTAAACCTAGGTTATACTAATGAGGTTGAGACATCTGTATTAGCTGTTCAGGTAGGAAATCAGTAAGGACGGAGTGGTTCTCGAAAGGGAAGAATGAAGGGATCTAGATCACATTGCACCTATTGTGACAAGAACGACCACACCAAAAGACACTTGTTGGGCTTTGCATAGGAGGCCACCACGTCAATCTTCTAATCAATCAGTAAGGACAGGAAATTAGTAAGGACAGAGTGGTTCTCGAAAGGGAACAAGGAAGGGATCTAGATCACATTGCACCTATTGTGACAAGAACGACCACAACAAAAGACACTTGTTGGGCTTTACATAGGAGGCCACCACGTCAATCTTCTAATCAATCCACCGCTCATGTGCCTCAAGTAACTGGAGATGGACTCCTTCCTTCACCCGATGCTAAAGACCAACAACCCAACTCCATTACATTGTCTGGGGCTGATTACAATGAGTATCTTCAATATCAAGCTGTCAAGCAATAATCATCCTCATCTAGCACCTCCTAAGCTGGTAATTCCTTTGCCTATCTGAGCTGGACCTTCTCAACTGGCCAATGGATTTTGGATTCCAGAGCATTTGACCACATTTCTAGTAATAAAAATCTTTTCTCTCAAATTACCTCTTCTCCCACTTTATCAAAAATTACTCTTGCTAATGGTTCATAGTCTATGGTCAAAGGGATAGGAGAAGCTCAACCACTTCCTTCCATTTCTTTAAACTCAATCTTATTTGCCTTTGAATGTCCATATAATCTGATTTCTATTAGTCAGTTAACCAAATATCTTAACTGTTCTGTCACCTTTTTTGTTGACTCTATTATTGTGCAGGATTGGAACATAGGTCAAACGATTGGAACAAGACATGAATCACATGGACTGTACCACATCTCTGATCCAAATCTGCCAGTTGCCTTCACCTCCGCTGCATCTACCGACATTCTTCATAGCCGTCTTGGTCATCCAAGTCTTGCCAAATTTCAGAAATTAGTACCTAGTCTATCTACATTATCTTCTTTTAATTGTGAGTCATGTCAACTTGGAAAACAAACTAGAGCTTCCTTTCCCAAGCAAGTCAATAATAGGGCCATCTCGATGTTTGATATTGTTCACACAGACATCTAAGGTCCTAGTCGTGTCAGTTCAACTTTAGGTTTCTATTATTTTATTACTTTTATAGATGACTATTCTCGTTATACTTCGGTATTTTTAATGAAAACTCATTCTGAGTTTTTTTCTATCTTTCAAAATTTTTGTGCTGAGATTCGTAATCAATTTGGTGTTTCTATTAAGCTTTTGCGTAGTGATAATGCTAGGGAATGTCTATCTTCTCCCTTTACTAAGTATATGTCTTCTCAGGGAATTATTCACCAGACCTCATGTGCTTATACTCCTCAGTAGAATGGGGTCGCCGAACACAATAATCTTCATCTTATTGAAACAACCTGTACCTTACTTATACATCATCATGTTCCTCTTCGATTTGGGGGGGATGCAGTTCTCATTGCCTGTTACTTGATTAACTGTATGCCTTCTTCTGTCTTGCAACATAAGAGTCCTCACTCCCTTCTGTTTCCTGGTAAAGACCCATACCTAATACATTTACAGGTGTTTGGTTGCATTTGCTTTGTTCATGATCACACTCCAGGCAAAGACAAATTATAGCCTAAATCCGTTAAGTGTATCTTCTTAGGATATTCTCGTCTCCAAATAGATTACCGTTGCTATGACCCAACCACCAACAAATATTTTGTTTCTGCAGATGTAACTTTCTTTGAGACATTTCCATACTTTTATGAAAACACCGTCAATAACAATCTTATCCCTGCCACTTTACCTATCCCTATCCCTCCTTCTTGTCGATGGATCGTCTTTCTCTCCAAGTTTATTCTCGTCATCCTTGTCCTCCTACTAATCCCAATGGTACTTCCATTCTTGATACAGGTACCTCGGTTAATCCTGATCACCCATCTTCTGTTCCTATATCGCCTGCTCTGGTCATGTCTCCTGTAGATGAGGCAACTCCTCCACTTGCCCTTCGCAAAGGTATTCGATCTTCTCGAAACCCACATCCTATTTATAATTTTCTTAGTTATGATCGTTTATCTCCATTTTATTCTGCCTTTATTTCAAACCTATCTTCTATCCCTATACCTAAACACTGTTAGCAAGGCAATGGCATATCTAGGGTGAAGAGCTGCCATGATTAAGGAGATGACTGCTCTCAATCATAATGGTACTTGGGAGTTGGTTTCCTTACTGTCAGGCAAGACTATTGTTGGGTGTCGTTGGGTTTACACTGTTAAGATTGGTCCTGATGGCAAAGTTGATCGGCTGAAGGCTCGACTTGTTGGAAAGGGTGCACTCAGATCTATGGGCTTGACTACAGTGATACCTTCTCTCCTGTTGCTAAGATTACTTTGGTACGCCTCCTTATCTCTTTAGCAGCCATGTATCAATGGCCTCTTCATTAGTTGGATATTAAAAATGCCTTCTTGCATGGTAAACTTGCCAAGGAAGTGTATATGGAGCAATCGCCAGGGTTTGTCGCTTAGGGGGAGTCAGGATTGGTGTGTCATCCACGCCGGTCTTTATATGGTCTCAAGCAGTCACCTAGAGCATGGTTTGGACGGTTCGGTTCTATGATTCAACAGTTTTGGATGTCATGTAGTACAACTGATTATTTAGTATTTTTCCGTCGTAATGATCATGGTAAATTTATATACTTGGTTGTCTATGTTGATGACGTTGTCATAACAGGTAATGACCAAGATGGGATTTCTCAATTGAAGCAGCATCTGTTTAGCCACTTTCAAACCAAGGACTTGGGGAAGCTAAAGTATTTTCTGGGGATTGACGTAGCACAGTCTAAGGCTGGTATTACTGTATCATAAAGGAAGTATGCCTTGGACATTCTTGAGGAGATAGGTATGTTAGACTATAAGCCTGTATATTCTCTTATGGATCCCAATGTCAAACTTGTTCCTAGACAGGGGGAGCCATTAGAAGACCTTGGAAGGTATCAAAAATTGGTTGGTAAGCTGAATTATCTCACGATCACCAGACTAGATATCTCCTTTGCAGTTAGTGTGGTTAGCCAATTTCTCCAGGCCCCATGTAGTGGTCATTGGGATGCAGCAGTTCGCATTCTCAAGTATATTAATAGAGCTCCAAGACAAGGCTTGCTAAATGAAAATAGTGGTCATTCTCAAATTGTTGGGTATTCTGATGCTGATTGGGCAAGGTCTCCATTAGATAGACGGTCTACTTCTGGATACTGTATCATGATTGGAGGTAATCTAATATCTTGGAAGAGTAAGAAGCAAGATGTAGTAGCTAGATCAAGTGTAGAGGCAGAATATCAGGCTATGTCTCTTGCGACTTGTGAGCTCATCTGGTTGAAACAACTTCTTCAAGAATTTGGGTGTAGTGAAGTGAAGCAAATGAAACTAATATGCGACAATCAAGCTGCTCTGCATATTGCCTTAAATCCAGTCTTTCATGAAAGAACAAAGCATATAAAGGTTGATTGTGATTTTATTCGATAGAAGATTGAATTCGGATGCACTGTCACCAGTTTTGTCAACTCAAATGACCAGCTAGCAGATGTTCTTACTAAGTCTCTTAGAGGTTCCCGAATTGGATACATTTGTAACAAGCTTGGAACATATGACATATATGCTCCATCTTGAGGGGGAGTGTTAAAATATATTAGGAAAATAGAGATATTATTTCCTAGATTGACTGTTAAGATATATTAAGAAAATAGAGATAGTATATTGATTTATGTAAATATGGTAGACTAATATTGTGTGTATATCCTTGATTATTTAGGATCAATTCTTTCCTAATTCATGTAACTTGTACATTGTATAAATTCCCATCTTGCTTGGGGAAATAATCAAGCAACATATTTCACATTAGGATTAAGCTCCTCTAACAGCCTCCTTCATGTATAACATGGACCAAACTAAAACTAGTTGTTGGGCTCTAACAGAAGCATTCCTTCCCTATTTACTTCAAGATTGAGCTTAGTTGAGTTGACTTGGTATAGAAGCATTTAAAACATTAACAAGAAAACTATGACAACAAAAATGTGCACAAAAGTTTTTAATTTTTCCTCTTTTTCATTTGGAGTAAGCAAAGTTTTATAGTGCTATGAAAATGAAGGTATAGACGGATAACATAAGAATACCTGAAAGGAAGCATAGAGTGTCAGAAGAAAATGATGATCGAGTAACGACATGATTTCCCTTTTAGCGCATACTCGGTGAACCTAACACCAGAACAAAGATTAAATATTACTCTCTGTACAAAATTGGCACTATGAAGCAATTATTTCTCTTTAAAGTTCTTTTATTTAAAATTTGAGTTTGATCATACTATATATTCAGACCTTGTTACGATTTATCATTATAGATTTTTCCATTGCTTTCATAGCATACAACTCGCTAGTCTCCTGCAGTTCCAACAGGTGAATGCTGCAACAAATACAATAGAATTTTAAGCAGAGAACAGAAACCTCTAATTTATGTACCATGGACTTAGTAATTAAACAGCAGTCTTAGTAATATAATGGCAGATATAAGAGACAAGATTTTGAAATGCAAGTAAATCTCCATGCACAAAGTATTACAAGAACCTAGAAACTCACCCTACTATTTTAGGCATAAATAAACGGCTTATCCACACCGTCCAGGATTTTAAACTTAGATCTGGAATGTTGATTCCTTAATTAAGTTTGAGAAAACCAAATTATTTAAACCATACAAAATCCATTTTTTTTTTCTCTCCTTCACTCTTCACCATAAAGACTCCATTTCAATCCCCGCTAAGGAAGCTCATTGAAACTTCTTTTGGGTCTGGATCTCTCCCAAACCCCTTCTACCTTTCTGACTTACTTTCAAATTTTAGTTCATGAAACAATGACACTAGAAGTTATCAATTGAATATAAAAAATTTATACTGAGACTTTGAGGAGTACGTATTTTCAGCAGTGTATCATTTGTTGGGTTAAGAAAATCAAGGTAACATAATTTGATAATCTCAGGGATACTAAGCATGTGAGGGGAAAAAATTACCTGCCAGTATCACCACAACCCAAGGGTTTTATCGGCTTAAAATGATGTAGACCAATTTTTTCACCACGTCCAGTGATCTATGAAGCTCAAATAGTTTATCCCTAAAAGAGAGAAAAAAGAAATGGAGATATTAATAAAGGAGGAGAGAGCTGTAAAATTTAAAATCTTAAATAGCATAAAATTATATAAATTTAATACAATGGGAGATGAAAGTTCTCTAAGCATAGAATTTTTATATGATGAGAGCGAACTCTACAAATTTGTACCTTTTGTATTGCTATCCAAGAAGGATTGTGCTTTTTGTTTGGCCATGGGAAAACAGGCTGAGAGTGGATTGCCCACAAGTCTTCTGGTCTTTGAAAAATATTATAAATTTCAAGTTGCATGAGCTAAGATGCAATGAAATTGCTCAAAGAAAAGCTTGCTTTTGGCCTTCAGTAATGTTAGGAAACGACCCGTTAACGTAGCGGAAAACAAAATCATAATAACAAGGATTGTTCCCGTTGAGCCAAGATCAAAGGTACAATTTTACAGTTTATATAAATACAAGAATCTATAGAAAATAAACTGGAGTTTAGAAATCCATACCCACGTTGGAGGCTCCTCCAATTTTGTCTTTGAACGTGTTTTACTACCGATCCAAGTGTAGGATCGAACCCACGTAGTCCACACGAAGACAATCACAAGGAACTAAGGAGGGATTTGCTAGATCCTCCTTAGCCTTAAGAATCAAGAAGACAAATCCAATGAATTGATTTTGGGCAAAAAGCAATACTGCCGTGGGAGTGTTTTTGTGGCTGGAGGCTTTCTTTCTTTTCAATCAAATGACATAATGAAAAAACATCCTTCATTTACAATTAACACATTTCTTTTATAGTAATGTCTAATTGCCCTATTCCCTAATGGAATAGGCTTGGGCTCCAACCCAAACACCCCATGTTACCAAACACTCCCAATTAGATATTTAATTTTTATTTCATCATTATCTCAATTAAAATCCATTAATATATATATTTAATACATATATTAACATTTAACAATAATGATAATTTATTTAAATATATACGAACACATATTTAAACGTAATTTCACTTATTTAATTTTTCTAATAAATTAAATAAAGGCTACGACCTCAGCAAATTTAATTGCACAGTGAAATTACCAAAATACCCTTTTGCCCAAAAAGACGAAAATGCCCATCTTTCTTCCTGAGTCTTAAATTATCTTCTATGTGTGTGACCCATAGGCTCCTAATCATACCAGCAGTGTATAGTATCGCCATTAATACCAATTAATCGTCTCACTAATACATAGACCAAGATTGGCCCCTAGCAAGGCATCATGGCCATCTAATAGATTCGGATTCAGCAAAGTAGCTACCTGTCAATGATATGGTTACCGTGCAATTTGATCCTTTCATCATATGTTATCTCGACGAGACGAAGCCATAGAAATAGTGTCAACCTTCGGTTACTCTCGATATTAAGTATTCAGTTTCTGGACCAATGACCCGTATTATAAACTGGATAGAGCAACAACTCAATCCCACTGTGGCCACAGTTTTAGTGTCATTGCCATATACTGAATTGCACCGTGAGATAACTTCTCCGGTACCCGGGAGGATGAATCCTCTGTCGATCCATCATAGTCTTGATACACTCCTCGATGCAGCCAATCACCACCGTATTGACAGTTCTGAATAGAACTGCATTAGGCTAGTGTCAAACTACACCAATCGGTGCACAAGGCACTCCGGTGATCTCAAGTCTAAAGATCATATGCATCACTATTCGTTAGAGGATTTGTTCCATAGACACTGGGGTTACCATCTATATGGAATCCTCTGGTGGGTTACTCCAGTGAACTTGCTACGGTGTAATCGCCTACAGCAAGCACCCATGTGTTGCACCAGGTTGTCAACAAACAACCTTGACAAGTGAGATCAGTCATTGCCTTTCGACAGGGTCGTTCAACACTATGATAGCCTTATCGTATTATCTGTTCCCTTACTTTAGAATAATACTGGGGCTACAGACGTTTCTAGAATGACCACCATATGTGCTCATAGGGTTCTCACTATCAAGATTTGAAACACTTAATACCCTTGTCACGGTTATACCATTCTAAGGATATTTATCAATACATATTGCAATAATAATGATTTACGTGATATAGAATAAAATGCCTTTTGTTATTGATTAATGAACATTATTACAAAGAGTCAATTCTACAATAATTGATTGGCTTTAGGGCACCTATTCTAACAAGTAATATATCAAATCATTGTGATAAATAAATAGTGAAGAAATGGTTATGAGAGATTTAATTATTGTTGAAAGACCTATATAATAATGAAATAATTCCGTTGAATATTTTTGGTGAGTGGGTGAGGAAGAAAGTAGCTGGAAGTGGATTGGAAAGAGCAAAGAAGCTATACCAATTGTTGTGAGCACAGAGGTTAGTTTTGATGAGTTGATTGATGAAAATATTAGAAGAGGTAATTTGAGTTGCTCGCGTGTGATATAGTTGTGAAGTATGTTTTAAGTAGAGTTCCTGAACATTATAAGGTACCTCCTGCTATATTAAAGTCGGATCAAAGTGTGAAGTTATATATGATTGATGTGGCCGATAATGGTTCGAGGCCGGTTTTAAGGGTTCTTTTGTAGAAAAAACGTTGGAAGTTCGTTCAAAGGAAGGGGATAACGAGGAAGTAGGCGGAGATTTGCCTAGTTTTAATTTGAACTACGAGGCCATTGATTTGTTAGTTGAAAAATCAAGAGTAGACGGTGAATTGGGTGGTGAGGAGGACACTGTAAAAGAGGTTGGTGATGGGGGACAGAACGAAAATGTTGAGGAGGAGGACCCCGTACATGTTCCCACAGATGTAGAGATTCCTTTAAATACAGATATGCAAAAGGCGTAGATTGTGAGGAAGGAACACTATGGTCGTTTATGCAGGTTCAGAGGGGGCAATGGAGGTAATAGGAATCCGCTCATGTTTTTACGGATGGATCGGAGTTGCATATAGGGTATTATTTGACAACAAAGAGGAAGTGGTAAGGAAGCTAAAACTTGTTGCCGTGAAAGGTAATTTTGAGTTCATCACCAAAAAGTCAAATTCATTGGCTGTGACGGTTGCATGTCGTGACCGAAAGTGCAAGTGGCGGGTTTGTTGTAGAAGGTTGGCAGAGTCCAAAAAATTTATTCTTAGCACATATACTCGTGAGCACACATGTGGTTTGGGACATATTTCAGGTGAGCATCGACAAGCTTCTGCTGATGTTATTGGACAATTTGTCGAAAGTCGGTTCGTTGAAGAGAAAGGTCTATCTCTAAAGACATCAAAGACTTGTGACACAGAGTTGGGATGTGTTGTTAGTTACTGGAAATGCGGAAAGGGAGACAACATGCACATGATTTTGGGAGAGCAAGCCGGAGCATGGGTACTAGTATTAGAAGCGTACCGTTATAGCTTGAGTTGACAAACCAAGGTAGCAAGATGGCTGAAGTGGGACAGGAATATGATGTTTAAATATTTTTTTTGTTGCTTACGTTCTGCTATAGGGGTTTTGTAAACATGAGAAAGGTGTTGGCTGTTGATGGTTGCTTTCTGATGGGAAAGTATGGAGGTACATTGTTGGTGGCCATGCACAGGACAGCGAGAATCACACATATCCTGTTGCATGGTGTTGGTTGACTCTGAGAATGACGAGTCGTGGACTTGGTTTTTTCAGCAATTACATATGATAGTTCCTAATAGTGACAAGTTGTGCATAATATCCGATAGGCACAACTCTATAAAGAAGGGGATTGCCACTATTTACCGTTAAGCACATCACGAATTCTATATGAGGCACCTGGTGAGAACATAAAACAAAATTTAGTGCTGGCCTCCTTCAGACATACACATGGCAGCAAAAGCTTATCGAGTTGATGAGTTCGAGGAGCACTTCCAGCAAATCCGAATCAAGGATGATAGAGTTGCTAAGTATCTTGAGCAGATATTGTTTTTGAGCGATGGAGGAGAGCTTAGTTTCCTAGAAGAAGGTTTGATGTCAAGGCCATGAACATAGCCGAGTCCATAAATTCAAAGTTTTTAATAGAAAGAGAGTTTCCAATAGTTGCACTTTTTGATGCAATCCAGAGGACATTGTCGCGGTGGTTCCATGAGCGTCGTACGGAGTCAAATAATTTTACTACAACCCTGTTCCGTCAGCTGAAAAATTATTACGAGAACGTATGGAACTGTCAAATGCACTGTTTGCCTATCCTTTTAATGCTCAAGAGTCCACTGTGCGCGGCTATGGTCTGGAGCCCTAGTTAACCTTGTTAAAAAAACTTGCATGTTAAGTGCTTGACATTCGATGTTTACCTTGTTCTCATGCACTAGCAGCATTGAAACACCAACGGAAGCCGAATTTTAGTTCAAGAATTTACATAGAACTTTGCTCCCCTCTCTATAGATAGATCACTACATGCTAGCTTATTCAGAAATGATATATCTAGTGCGTCTAGAAGAGCAGTGGGTACTACCGCCAGAGATGGCTGACATTATCATCCAGCCGCCATTCAAGAAGACAGCAAAGGGGAGAAAAAGAGTTAAGCATATTCCATCAGCCTTTGAGATTCCTCGGAAGATAAATAAGTGCTCAATTTGCAAGCAACCTGGCCATAAGAGAGCAATTGCCAGAAGCTCACATGCAGATCCAAAAAATTAGGTTCGAAGAAGGATGAAATTCAGGGGGTTGCCAAGGCCAACCGTCGTTGAGTTACTGTGTGTCAATTATTGATGTTTTAATTTATTGTTACCTTTAATAATCATTCTTTATATTAGTATTCTTGTTACATGGCCTAATATTTGTTGGTGATTCTAGTTTGGTATTAGGTTGTCAAATTGAGGAGAAAGTATGGAATTAATATGTGTTGGTAATTTTAGTTTGATTCTGCCAATCACATGATCGCTTAAGCGATATCTACAATCGGTAATCAACCAAGTGAAGAAGACAAGAATCGCTTAAGTGATATCACAGATAGCTTAAGCGATCGTGCAGTTGGGCAGATTTGATTCTGCCATCACATGATTTAATAACCGTTTATACTTCAGGCCATTTCCATCCATTTCTCAAACGAATTGGCTCTTGGCAAAAAAATAAAAGTTATAGGTCTATGTCTTATCTTTCTAATTCTTCAAGAATCATCTCATTTAGATTTTTATAACTCAAGTTATGGTCGAAATACTGAAGCAGGGTTAACAAAACCCTAGCTCACTAAATCGAATTTTCATATTAACTATGCCACATCAATTCCTATTGACATACATAGGTCAACTTATGGATCAAATAAACCTCCCCTTAATAGTTTAACATCTTAAAGGAAGTGTAAAATCATTCCCATAATCATCCATTATTGCTATAACATTGTAAGCTAATGCACAACAACCTCAACACTTCTAATAGCAACCAATCAACACCTGCCTCCAATACTACAAGTTTTGCCACAATCAGCATCCATACTTCATTTTCTTCAATAAACATAACAACTCATAAAACATAAAAGCAATAACTTCATGTATAAGAATTCAAGGAATAAGTAGAATAAATGAGTTCAACCACACTGCCATAACTAATTCTATGCCTTAAAGCCTAATTTAAGGTTTCATAAAAATCTACAAACCCTAGCATAAACCCTAAAGTCATGGGAGGTTCTTCCTTACCTTTTTAAAGAGTTCCTCCAACAAATCCTTTGCTTTGTCTTCTTTTACACCTTAATCCTACATATAAACATTATACCTCAACATCTACTTCAAATCTCAAATCACCTAAAACTAAAGTTTTTAATCCTTACCTTAAACCCTTCAAATTGAAGAATCAAGGCTCCTATCTTGTTCTCCTTGAAAAATTAAACAAAACTCCTTTAAAACTTAGAGAAAGAAAGCTTGTTTCATGGAAGATTTGAGAGAAAATGGAAGAAATGTTGAAGAAATGCTCTCTCCCTTAGCTTGAACGAATTTATTCATTATAGGAAAATATTTCATTTATTTTCCAAAATTATGCTATTGGCCCAATTATTTTAATTGTATAACTCATAAGTCCTTAATTCTTCATATAACGGCATTTTGGTCATTTCACACTAGACATAATTATTACTTAATTAATGCCATTAAATGCAATTAAGCCTACTCATCCTTGACTTTTTCAATGCTTATCCATAGGCAAAATGACCATTTCACCCCTAATGCCTTTCTATGGATAATTGATTTATACCATTCCAAATGAATCAACTATTTTGCCCTTAGTTAAATTTTATGCTTTTTAACATAAAATTAACATCTAAAAGACTATTTTGAGTTAGGAACGTACCTTTGATATCTTGGGTATTACAGTTGTTGTGTTTTTTCGGCTTGCTATTTTGATCAAGTGACTTCTGTCTAAATTATATAGTATGTTTAATGGTTATCAGCAATAGAATTGAATGAGATGGGAACTTCAACCTTTTCTGGCATAGAAAATTTGGTATATTATTAATTGCTAATGACAGGATGGTGGTTTTTGGATAAAGTAGATGTAAAACCCCATTTTTAATCCTAATGTTAATTACATATTCTTTGTGATTTTTGTTTTTATAGAAAGGCATTTCTGTTAGTTTTTAGAAGTTTTATTGGGAGTGAATTTGAAATAAATGGAAGCTGCTGGGTTTGCATGTAACAAGGGGGCCAAATATAGAGTTTTTTAATGGAAAGCTGATGTGGCATGGGTTTAACAAGATTATGTGTAATTTAGGGGTAGAAACATAATTCTAAAAAGATAAAAAGTATAAAAAGGGACAAAAATGGATTTTTTTTAATGGAAAGCTGATGTGGCAAGGGTTTAACGAGATTATGTGTAAATTAGGGGTAGAAACATAATTTTAAAGCTTGAATTAAGAAACTTTTCTTCAAACATATTGGAAAAAATAAGCCAAGTGGAAAAAGATATCAACCTAATGTGTTTCAAAAACTACTCAACTACCTATGGTTTAAATGTGATTGCTTCATATATGCCACAATTTCGTCAGAGTATCAGTAACTCTAAAAAATAAACATCATGAATTTTCAACTACCATGATCCCTAGGGATACTGTCATATATCATTTACGTATGATTTGGAAAAATTATTCAAAATGACATATTAAACCATTGTGATTCTGGTGCCCGAGTAATAGGTTGACCTATTGCAAGGCTACTCTCTAAAAAAATTCACAGCTGCAGAGCTTGATTCTATGTTAGGAGTTCAAAAGATCTCCATAAATTGCCCTCCTTGATAAACAACATTTTAACAACCTTGGCTTATGTCATTTGTCTAGTTTCAACTTCCATCAGCTACAAAAAGAGAATAAAGAAAGAAATGTTTGCATTGCAGATGACAATTATCAATTAATTAAATAAAGCTGCATCGTATACTACTAAAAGCAACAATTTTCCAAAAAATATGAGAAGGAAGAAGGAAAAAACCAGTTTAAAAACTTTCAAATTCAAATCCTGTCCATAAATCAATCTAGAATAATTGAAAGCAAGTAAAGTAAAAGAATTATACCTCTGAACCTGTCCCACTAAATCTTTTACTATAACATCTCCTGTAGATGGACCTAGCTTCATTTAAATGTCCCAATTCAATTTCCATAGCTATATAACCTTGCTAGGCATCCAACATTGACTCGTTGCACAGAAAAAAAGCAAGTTATACAGAAAAAAATACAAAGATGAATCACAAATCAATCATATTGAACTATACAGGATAAGAAAGAGAAAAAGATGAATGGGCCAAACCAGGCTCTCTCGAAAGCCCTGAGCTGCAGCTTGATCTTTTCCCAAATTTAGCTCCAAATGAGCCTAAGAAGTGTACAAATGCAGCAAACCATCTATATTCTTCATCTGTTGAGATAAGTAAACAGACGCCCGTTGAAAGGAAGAAACTTCATAGTTAAGTATTCAAGTATATATAATACATCCAATCATACAGGGCCTGCAATTTCAATGGTACACTAAAGAGACATCAGGCTAATTGTTTTATAAACACCAATATTGAAAACAACCATTATACAACAACAATGTACTAGTTGAATATGACATGCAAATTTTATAAATTCACAGATCCATAAAGATATCTTCTGTGCATGCAACTCCAATGCTGAATGAGAAATTTTTTTTAGCAAAAGACACTATTCCATGACAAAAAAATTAACAAAGGTAACACTCTAGCAATTAGCAAAAGCCATCTTGGAGTATCGAGAGTTATGCATTGTAATTCTACATAAATTGGTCATAATGGTACTATAATAGCACAATAAATGAAGTAAATTAAAAGACTTTTCTTCAGAGTCTAAGGGTAGAAGCACTTGATACACATTCGTAAGAGATCTATGCCAGGACCCTGAAAGAGTAGACTAACTATAAGGTCCACATTTTCTTCATCTAAATTTCACCATGAATAGAGCATCTACAAATGTCTTTGAGAAGCTTCAAGTTCTTGACATCAAGTAAAAATAATTTTAACAAGGAAAAATGAACAGTATACATATGCGAATCTGAAACGTTTCCCTTATCAATGAAAAATTCAATGCATCCTCTTCTGCTCCGGGCAAAAGGATTCTTTGTCTCAAACTATCCATTCAAGTGAGGAATAAGTTTAGGTACTGAAACAAAGAGGATCCAATTAACAAAGATCTTTAATGCATAAAACGTAGATGAAACAATAACAAGTTACAAAGAGTAGTAAGTCAATCTTGCAAATTAGAGAAAAGATATCTTTACCTCCTCAATGGTCGAAAGAGTGCATAGAAGGGACTTCTCAAAGACCTGAATATGATATAAAAGTCTTTTTAAACAAGAGTAAACTTCTATATTTGTAAAAGGAGCAGAATGAAATTCCAACACTAAAGTTTGTGAAACTTCATTGCTCTTAAGCTATTTATAACAATCTCTCATAATTCTTAATAGATGAAGGGTAACAACTGAAACTTATAGTAGATATCTCTGTCTCAGGTGCACGGTAACATTCCAAAGCAAGCAAAGATCGAACCCAAAGATCACCAACCCAAGGACAATTTTTCCTAGCCCTGGAATGAACATCCCACACAATATTTCCTACCTGAAGGAAAAAGAGATGATTAATTGCTAAAACTACAAATACCTGGAACATAAAGAATTGAAAAGAGAAAATATGGGTGAAACCTTCAAGGTTTTATCCAAATAGCGAGTATAACCAAGCCAGAGATCACTTGATACAGGAAACTTGGTAATAGCATGTTCATAGAGAAGTTGAAACCAGCTGGATCTCCAAAAGACTGTTCAAACTTCAAGTAGATTTGCAAAAATTTCAAATTAAAATAATAGTGTTAAATTTCTGATATATCCTGCCTTGCAATCTGTTCTTCAAAATCAGCCGAGCATTATACATCTCCAATGCCTTTTGGTATGCTGAGGCAATAGTAGAAGGAATCCCATCTAAATCACCTGATTCAATATCTAGAGTAGTCCCTAATTCCACCTCCCAAGACTTGTAGGCAAGAAGTATTGACCTTAAGTTAGTAAGGGGAATAGACAACGACGGTGAAATATACTTCGGATGCACTGAACCTATTTTTCTTTTTCCTACAAAAGAGCAATAATTTTCCAAATGTAAATTTTGAAAATAGATACTTTTTCTTGGTACATAGTACTTCATAGGGAAATGAAAGAACAAAATTTATGAACTACACATATATGACAAAAAGAAGAAAAAAAAGTTTCTAAAATAAATAGGGCATGCAACTTGAGCCATGGCTCTAGGAAATGTAGAGGAAGACCCACAAAAGCATTATTAACCATAATACCAAACCAGTAGGATGGAATAAGACTTTAAATAATCAAGTAAATTGATTAATAGAATGCATCTGATGCATTGTTACTACAACATGCATAAATGGTAAGTGCACTAGTCGCACAAAGTAATAAAGTGATAAGTGAGTATCGTTCCCACGAGGATTGGTTATTAACCACTGATTTTCCTAATCGTTTTCAAGTTGAAGCAATCGAATTTGTTTGGATTGTGGCAGAAATTTAAAACTAAATTAAGAACAAAATCAACTAAGTATTAAAAACTAAAATTGAAAGCAAGATTACAAAGCAAGGGTAATATCAATTCAAACAAACAGGTAGGGTTTTGACTTCATTCATACTCTATAGATTAAGCCTATGGTTTATCCTATTTCCACATTCACATGCACTGATTGTAAATCAAACTCTCTAAGTTGTAAAACATACCTTCTCAGGCTATGTTTTCCTACTCTTTCCTATTAAACTTCTGCACCCAACAATTTGAAGATTAATAGTTCCAATTTCATTAAGCACATGGAATCCTAGATTGATTTCATTGATTCTCAAATCTATCTCTAGCATTCAATACTACCATGGTGATTACTCAAGGGGCTTAACATGATTCATTTCTCAATCTCATCATGTTCAACAAGTAAAATCAATAAAAATCAGAATAACCACAGAATCTGTGCAATAGCATATGAAAATAACAAAAATCAATCAATTAATCCATGGAAATCTGAATTACATCAAAACCCTAACCCAAAATGGGTTAGTTCATAACTAATTCAACACAAATGGCAAGAAAAACGATAAACCCAATAGTCAACATAATGAAAATAGAATAAAAGACAAGAGATCTCCCATAGTTGAAGAATCCACAAGATTCAATCCCAAATCTTCTCACTTCTTCACCAAAAATTGACAAATCTACACTACGGAAAACGAAAACAAGCTACTGTGGACGAACAACCGACCAATCCTCAATCAAAATGGCAAAGTTTTGCTTAAATAGTTCGCCCCAAAAACCGAAAACTTGCCTAAAATAAAACTGTGGGTTTGGGAGAAAACTGAAATTCGCAGACTTTGCCGCAGCGAAGACGGAATTTCGCCATGGCGACGAGGTAAAATGGACTCTCATACATAACTTCTTTCGACGCGGCGAAGGATAGACTTCGCCGCGGCGAACCTTCATGAAGAATTCTGAAATTACAGAATTGCCCTCCGCTTGCTTCTTTGCTTGAATCTTCGATCTTTGATGCTCTCCCATGGGAACAAGCTTCATAGTGCTTCACTCTACTTCAGAACTCTCCCAAATTCTGAGATCCACTTACTTCTGGGTCCAGAAACTCCAATTCGCTCATTATTTGTTCAAAATGTCCATTTTGGCTTGAAACACAAAATGTATAGAATTAAGTAGCAATTCAGGCATAAATGAACTAAGAAGTATCTAAAATCCGGCCAAAAAGCCTAATTAAAATAGTATAATTCTCGGATTATCAAATACCCCCAAACTAAAGACATGCTCATCGAGCATCAAGTACAAAACTCAAAGAAAGAAAAACAATAAACAACCAAAAACACAAAGCAACAAAACTGAAAATGTATCAACAAAAATTAGACTCAAACTCAACCTATGAGTTGTCTAGCATTTATACAAGTCTCAAGGGTTGTTGAAAAATTATTACTAAAAAAATGTTTAAAATTCCAAGAAGTTATAAGCTGCATTGACTATCTTTCTCTATTGGTCCCCCGAGTAGGTGATCCCCACTTCAATCCACCTTCCAACTTCCTGGATTATGTTATGCAGAAATGCAAAGTTTATCAAATGGCGGCAGACTCCATAAGCCTAAATATCGAACTACTCTCCACTAATGAGGATTAGACATTATTAAAGATCAAAAGGTCTTTATAGGATTGTAACGATAGGCTCGGTTAGTGGGCTTCAAAGGAAAGGAAAAGATAAACAAACAAGAGAACTCGGTTTCCTTAAAGCAAACACTAAGACTTAATCAACTTCCACTTTCTTCCTCAACCATCACTCAAGAAGTCAACCATTTTACAACCCTCAACCATGTACAATTTTTATTTTTGCTACTGCAAGGCAGTTCTCGAAATGAATTTTTTTTTTTTTTTTTTTTTTTGGAAATAACAAAAATCAATTTGAGGTTAATTACCTCTCTTATTTTTCTTGCCCTTCTCATAACCTCCAAACTATTCTTTTAGTTCATTCACACAACTCGTCAAGCTCTTTGTGCTTGCATTAGGCCCAAAATTCTCCTAAAGGGTACGATAAAGTGTTTAGGGTATAGGGATTGGACAAATTTTGGTTTGCAAGGAAAGTAAAGCAATGATAATCACATAAGGCTCAAATGGGTGACTAGGGAAAAATTCATTCATGGGTCAGCTGGAAAGGCTCAAACGTTCTGAAAAAATGCCTAAATCATTTCCTCAACAATGTATATTCCTAGAATTTTGCCTCAAGCACTTCTCTACTAGGTTCTAGAGTCCACCAACATTATCAAAACTTTACCTAACCACATAAAATGAATCTAAGCATGCCGAAATAATGAAAATGGTGGTTGAACCACTCAACAAACCTCAAGCTAAATTCAGTCAATCAACAAAAAGTTGAAGCAATGTTTAACATTTTTCAACAATAAAATCCCAACAATCTTATTTTCATCATTGACTTATGTAATTCATCATTGGCATACACAACAACACATGAAATTAGCTGAACAAAAATAAAAAAATTTCTCAATTTTTTCCTACCCCCAAACTAAAGATGACATTGTCCCCAATGTCACATTATGCACAAATTAGGGCTAGAAAAACAAAATTTACAAAGGTATGAGATAGTTCCCTGATTAATCCGTGAAGTTGAAGTTTCGCTCAACAGCATGCACACCCGGTCCTTGGCTTTTTCATCACCAAAATTTGTAAAAACAATTAACAAAAAAAAACTGTGGTGTCCATTGTCTTAGAAAAGTTCACTGACTAATTTGAAAATATTAGAACCCTAATCTCGCTTTTTCAACTACTAGGAAATTAAAACAATCCAAAACCAAAAGCAACAAATTAGTTCAATGTTCGAAATGAAATACAAAAACAACTAAATAAAAAAAAAATAAAATACCAAAACAGGCGCTCATTCTTCGGCCTCTCCTCTCCCTCGGTGTCGTCCTCTTCTAAGTCGGAGCCCATCCATTCATCTGAATCCTAGTGTTCCCATTGGAATTCCGAAGTATCAATGTTGAACTTGTTGCAATAGCTCTGTTGCAGATTATATATCATCCTGGTCTGCTCTGCTTGCCAACCTTGACATCGCTCCATCTGTTTCATCTTACCCATCATCTTCTGCAGCATCCCCTTCATTGTGGCTGTTGAACCGGATGAGGTGGCAGCTGCTGTGGTTCTTCTTCTTTTGGTGCCAGCTCTGGGTACTTCATCTGCTGGACGTTCAAGATGCTTGCAATAGTAGGCTATGTCAAGAATTGGGGTAGCCTGGATAGGTGGCTCATCATCTGTCTTCTCGACTCTCGCTCGAGTGTACAGCTCTGTAATGAGATGTGGGAATGGAAAACTGTCTCGCCCTGGTTGAGTTGCATTCCTTATACTAGTCAGGATAATGTTTCCCACATCAATTTTCTTTCCTGTGGCAATAGAATGGAGTAACAATGTCTTCTCATAAGTCACTGTGCTATAATACGTCTCCGGCATCATCCTTGCACACACAAAGTATTGCCACAACCTGGCCATCGGTGTCAGATTGGTTCCCTTAATACTCTTCATTCCTTTCTTTGAAATCTCCCAAGTGGTATCCGGTTTTGTTATGACCAGAAGTATCACATTATCCTTAAACTATGTCTTCCTAAATTCTTCATGCTCATCACGGTCAATGTGAGGCAAGTTATAAAAATCATTGATGACTTTAACATCAAATGCCACATCAGTACCCCTCACAAACACATAACCAGGATCACATTCAGGGAGGTTGGCATAAAATTCTCTCACTATCAGCTCCACAGCCGCATGTTTAGGCTTATCCATAAACAAATCCCAATGTCTCCCTCGACTCCACTCATCAGCCTGGTTCATGGTCAATCCCCGCTCAGCAATAAATCCTTTATCTTTCCTTTGGATTGCCCCTTCATAGCGTTTTTGAGCCTTGTCATTTATAACCGGTTGTCCACTTTTTTTTCTTTTCCTTTACCCTTGGAAGGTACCTTGAGTAGCATTTTCCCAAACTACAAATCTACTTCAACAATCCAACTCCAAGCACCCTACGAACAACCACAATCAATCCTGAAAAAGCACCAAAATTTCAACAAAATTGTACCTAGACCCCCAAAAATTACTTTTCATCCAAACTCAACCAAACACTCCAAAATTCAAAACCCTTACTCCTCAACACCACACAATTCAAGATCAACACTTCTTAACTCACAATCAAAGCACAAACACCACTAAAAATCTGCAAGATTCTCAACAATCAAAATCTCATATTCAACTCTAAAAATCAAAATTGATCAATAAAAAGTTTGGAGAACTCGAAATCTTACCAATCCCAAGGAATATTCAACACCAATTTCATCGATTGCATCCCCAAATTTTTAGAAAACTAAGGGTTTCCAAAAATTTCTTCCTTTTTTTTGCAAAAATCGTTGTTAAAATGAGTTGTTTTGGTGTTTGGGAGGGTTAAGAAGTGAGGAAAAGTGATGGGAATTTGCCGGAAAAACTCTGGATTGAAGTAGGAAAAATTTTGCTCTCGAATGTGTTTTGAACTTTTTAGCGAAAATGAAGAGTCGCGAGTGAGTATTTATAAAAAGCAAGTTTCGCCGTGGCGAAGTTCTTCAATCAATGAAAAAAAAATTTTTAACCCAGTCGATGCTGCGGCGAGGAAACATTCTTCGCCATGGCAAAAAAATCCAAGGAGAATGGCTCCCCGGCAAAGAACAATTTTCACCGCGGTGAAGTCTGGGACTTTTCAACTTCAAAATTTTGCAAAATGTGCTTCGCCGTGGCGAAAAATGGAAAATTTCCATTTTTCACCTTGATTTGATGATTCACCTGAAACACCCAAAAAAACACACAAATTAAACTTCATTAAAAATCATAAGATAACCAAACAAATGCAACACAATAAACAAATAATAACAAATGAAAACACTTGGGTTGCCTCCCAATGAGCGCTTGTTTATAGTCGGAAAGCTCGACTCTCTCAAGTTTTCATGTCGAAATGTCAAGCCGAATTGGGATTGACTTGCAACTCATCACCCCATCAATATACGGCTTCAATCTCTGTCCATTGACCTTAAATGTGCCCTTTTCTTCATGTGACACCTCCACCGATCCGTATGGGTAAACTCTTGTAACTATGAAGGGTTCGGATCATCTAGACCTAAGTTTTCTAGGGAAAAGCCTAAGTCTAGAATTAAACAACAACACTTTTTGACCCACTTCAAAGTTCTTCTTCTTGATATGCTTGTCATGCCACTTCTTGGTCTTTTCCTTGTACATTCTAGCATTCTCATAAGCTTCATGATGGAATTCATCAAGTTCATTCAAAGTCAGCATCCTTTCCTCCCCAGCAGCTCCTAAATCCATGTTTAGCTGCTTGACTGCCTAGTAGGCCTTATGCTCGAGTTCTACCGGCAAATGACATGCCTTCCCATAGACCATCCTAAATGGTGACATACCAATCAGAGTCTTAAATGCAGTGTAGTAGGCCCATAATGCAACATCCAACTTCCGTGACCAATCCTTCCTTGATGCATTGACTGTCTTTTCTAAAATTCCCTTTAGTTCTCTGTTTGACAGTTCCACTTATCCGCTAGTTTGTGGATGGTATGGTGTTGCAACTCTATGTTTCACCCCATATTTTCCCAATAGTGCATCTAATTGCCTATTGTAAAAATGCGATCCTCCATCACTAATGATTACCCATGGTACCCCAAACCTTGAGAAAATGTTCTTTCTCACAAAATTAACCACCACCCTAGCATCATTGGATGGCAATGCAACTGTTTCCACCCAATTTGATACGTAATCCATTGCTACCAAAATGTACATGTTCCCATAAGAATTTGGGAAAAAACCCATGAAGTCAATTCCCCATATATCGAATAGCTCAACAACTAAGATATTGTTCGGTGGCATGTTATCTCGCTTTGAAATATTCCCACTCCATTGACATTGGTTGCATTCTTGCACCATCCGAAAGGAATCCTTGAAAAGAGTTGGCCAATAAAACCCAGATTGAAGAACCTTGGCTGTAGTCCTAGCTCTTCCAAAATGGCCACCCACTTCCTTTTCGTGACAATGCTGTAGGATACTCTCCATTTCCTCTTCCGGGACACATCTATGTATCATTTGATCAGCACAGTGTCTATATAGAAATGGCTCTTCCCAGAAGTAATACTTCAAGTCTGAGAAAAACTTCCTCTTTTGTTGGAAGGTCATGTCGATTGGGAGCACTCTCGACGACAAGTAGTTTGCAAAATCTGCATACCACAGTGCTTCCTCCACTCTCATTAATTTCTCATCCGAGAAAGTTTCTTTGATTTGGGATTCCTCTTCATTTCCCTGAATTGGTCATTCAATCCTTGACAAATGATCCGCTACCACATTTTCCAACCCTTTTTTTTATCTCGAATCTCCAACTCAAACTCTTGTAGCAATAGGATCCATCTTATCAGCCGAGGTTTTGCTTCTTGCTTTGCCAATAGGGGCTTCAGTGCCAAATGATCCGTATAAACTATCACCTTAGCACCTGGAAAATATGAACGAAATTTGTCAGAGGCAAAAACCATAGCCAACAATTCTTTTTCAATGGTGGTGTAATTCAATTGTGCATCAGTGAGTGTTTTGCTAGCATACTGAATTACATGCAACACTTTGTTTTTCCTCTATCCTAACACTACTCCTAGTGAAAAATCACTAGCATCACACATCAATTCAAATGGTAGTCCCAATCGGGAACTGCAATAATAGGTGCTAACACTAATAATTTTTTTTGAGTTTGAAAGTCATGCATGCATTCATCATTAAAATCAAAAGCAACATCCTTGATTAATAAATTGCAAAGGGATTTAGAGATCTTAGAAAAATCCTTGATAAACTATTTGTAAAACCCCGCATGCCCTAAGAAACTCTGAACTGCCTTAACATTGGTAGGTGGTGGCAACTTCTCGATCACTTCTGTTTTTGCTTGATCCACTTCAATGCCATCCTTTGAGATTTTGTGACCGAGTACTATTCCTTCCTGTACCATGAAGTGAGATTTCTCCCAGTTGAGCACCAAGTTTGTCTCTTGACATCACTACAAAACAAAAGAGAGATTAGATAACCAATTGTCAAAAGATGAACCAAAAATAGAGAAGTCATCCATGAAGACTTCTATGAACCGTTCCACCATGTCACCAAAGATAGACATCATGCACTAAAATGTGGCTGGTGCATTACATAATCTGAAAGGCATCCTTCTGTAAGCAAAGGTGCCATAAGGACAAGTGAAGGTTATCTTTTCTTGATCTTTAGGAGCAATTGCAATTTGATTATATCTTGAAAAACCATCAAGGAAACAGTAGTAAACATGCCCTGCCAATCTATCCAACATTTGATCGATGAAAGGAAGTGGAAAATAATCCTTCCTTGTCGCTTCATTCAATTTCTGGTAGTCAATGCACACTCTCTAACCTGTGACTGTCCTAGTTGGTATCAATTCATTGCTCTCATTTTTTATCATTATGAAACCTCCTTTCTTTGGAACCACTTGCACCAGGCTCACCCATGGACTGTCTGAAATAGGATAAATTATGCCCGCATCTAGAAGTTTTACCACCTCCTTTCTCACCACTTCCTTCATCGAAGGATTCAATCTTCATTGTGGTTGTACTCTAGGTTTGATATCATCTTCTATTAGTATCTTATGCATACAAAATGATGGAGAGATGCCTCTAATATCCGAAATAGTCCATCCAATTGCTGATCCGTGTTCTCTCAACGCTCGAACCAACCGCTCTTCTTCCAAAGTGCTCAACCTTGCATTGATGATTACTGGGAAGGTTTCGGATTCACCAAGATACACATACTTAGGTGAGAAGGTAAAGGTTTCAGTTCAAGTTTTGGAGGTTCTTCCTTTCTTTTCTTTTCCTTCTCTTTCTCAAAATCAAATTCCTCAAATTCTATATCTTGGCTCTCAACTATCGGCTGAAGTGCTTCCAACAATATAGCACATTCATTCTTGGCCGACTCATCTACCTCGACTGTTTTTTATTGGGCAATACATGCTTCTAGAGGTAGTTGTGGAGTGTTTTCTTCAATAGCCTCTGCTAGTAGTCCATCCACCACATCCATACTAAAGCACGAATCTGACTCAGTCAGAAACTTCATAGCCTTAAAGACATTAAATGTTATTGTTTCCTCTTAAACTCTTAACAGTAACTTTCCTTCTTGCACATCAATGAGAGCTCTTCCAATGGCCAGAAATGGTCTTCCCAAAATGAGAGGTATTTCCTTATCCTTTTCCATGTCGAAAACAACAAAATCCGTCGAAAAGATAATCTTGTCCACCTTCACCAATACATCTTCAACTATACCCCTCGGGTGTTTGATGGATCTATATGCAAGCTGTAACGACATGGTCGTTGGCTTCACTTCACCAATCCCCAATCTCCTGAAAACAGAAAAAGGCATTAAATTGATGCTAGCACCTAAATCACATAAAACTTGATCAAAGGTAATGTCTCCTATAATGCAAGGAATAGTAAAACTCCCTGGATCTTTGAGTTTGGGGGGTAGCTTTTTCTAGAGAATGGCGATACACTCCTTTGTAAGCATCACCATTTCCTCATCTTCTAACTTCCTTTTGTTTCATAAAATCTCCTTGAGAAATTTTACGTAGCTCGGCATCTATTGCAATGCATCTGCAAAAGGAATGTTAATATGCAGTTTTTTAAATATTTCAATAAATTTGGAAAACTGCTTATCCTGATTCGTTTTCTTGAGTCTCTAAGGAAAAGGCATGGGTGGAGTGTGATGTGCCAATTTCAGTGGTATCTTGGGGTATGGCAATTTCTCTTTCTTTTGTCTTTGTCGCTCTTCCCGCTTTTGTTCATCTTCCCTAGAACTGGTTGGTTTCTCTTCAGCAACGATCTCTTCATCAACTTCCTCATCAGAATCTTCCTTTTCTTTTCCCTTTGATGAACTTTCTTCTTTCCCTGATTGTTCCACCTCTTCCAAGATTGTCCCACTCGTTAGAGTTATTGCATTTGCTTGCTCATATGGGTTAGTCACTGTGTTGCTTGGTAGGGACCCCCGTGGTCTCTCATTTAGCTTTTCAGCCAATTGCCCACCTGTACCTCCAAGTTCCAAATGGATGCCCCTAGATTTTTTAAATTCGTCCTCTCCCATTCATAAAACCTGTGGTCTCTTGCATAAACTTTCCAAACATGTCCTCCACTTTCGTTACTCTTTGTTCTCCTGATTGATTGTTCAACCTTGTTTGGTTGTTTGGCATTGCTCTTTGGTTCTATTGATTGTTCTACTAATTCTGATTGCCCCAAGATAGGTTCAGATGATTCCTCCAACCAGGATTATATGTGTTAGGGTACAGATTGTTCGGTTGCCTTTGATTTCCTGCCAAGTAGTTAACCTGTCCGATGATGAAGATGATGAAGCAAACGTGTTCCCAACTTGACATTCACTGCTCATGTGACTACCTGCACAAAAATCACAAGATAGTTGAGGTGCTTGAATGGAATTTACCTGCATACTTCCCAACTGCTTTTGGAGTGCTGTCAATTAGGCTGAAATGGCTGTATATGCATCAACTTCATGAAGACCCATAGATTTCCTTGGCATTGTTCTCTATTTAGGTCTTTGATAGTTGTTGCTTGCCAGTACTTCAAGCAACTCATATGTCTCTTCAGGTGTCTTATTCTGGAAAGCTCCTCTAGATGCCGCATCCACCATAGTTTGCACATTACCTATCAATCTGTTATAAAATGTTTGGATGCCATGGTGAGGACACCTCCTCATTAATTCCTTGTATCTTTCCCAAGCCTTATATAATGATTCAGACTCATCCTAGAGAAACGATGTGATATCAATTCTCATCTTCGCTGATTTTGCTGGAGGAAAGAATTTGGTCAGGAACTTCTGTGCTAACTCGTTCCATGTTATGATTGTTCCTGATGGTAGTGCCACAAACCATCCCTTAGCTTTATCCCTCAATGAAAACAGGAATAGTCTCAATCTGATGGTGTCATTTGACACTTTGTTTGACTTGAAGGTGTCACAAATCTATAAAAAGTTTGCAATGTGCTGATTTGGATCTTCTTTCAAATCTCCCTTAAACTATACCGACTATTGGATCATCTGGATGATTGTCGGCTTCATTTCGAAGGTGTAGGCTTGCACCACTGGTCTAGTAATGCTCGAACCACTGCCATCAACTTGGGGAACTGAGAATTCCCTTAATGTTCTAGTTTCTACCATTTCAACAACTATGACCTCTAGTTCAACAACTGTAGCCTCTCGTTCTCTTCTCTCTTGGTTAAGTCTTCTAGCAGTTCTTTCAATCTCAGAATCAATAGGAACCACTAGCTGACGTCTTGCTCTTCGCATAAAATACGAAGAAAGAGAAAAAGAAAAGGTGAGATCGCAAACCAACAGAAAATAACGACAAAAATTAAAACTAACAATAATGAAAACAAAATAAATAAATAAATAAATAAACTCCAATCTAGCTAACACAAGAAAAACTCAATGTTAGTACACAAATCAATCCCCGGCAACGGTGCCAAAAACTTGATGCGTTGTTACTACAACATGCATAAATAGCAAGTGCACTAGTCACACAAAGTAATAAAGTGATGAGTAAGTATCGTTCTCACGAGGATTGGTTGTTAACCACTGATTTTCCTAATCGTTTTCAAGTTGCAGCAATCGAATTTGTTTGGATTGTGGGAGAAATTTAAAACTAAATTAAGAACAAAATCAACTGAGTATTAAAAACTAAAATTGAAAGCAATATTAAAAAGGAAGGGTAATATCAATTCAAACAATTGGGTAAGGTTTTGACTTCATTCAGACTCTATAGATTAAGCCTATGGTTTATGCTATTTCCACATTCACATGCATTGATTGTAAATCGAACTCTCTAAGCTGTAAAACATACCTTCTCAGGCTATGTTTTCCTACTTTTTCCTATTAAAGTTCTGCACCGAACAATTTGAAGATTAATAGTTCCAAGTTCATTGAGCACATGGAATCCTAGATTGATTTCATTGATTCTCAAATCTATCTCTAGCATTCAATACTACAATGGTGATTACTCAAGGGGCTTAACATGATTCATTTCTCAATCTCATCATGTTCAACAAGTAAAATCAATCAAAATCAGAATAACCACACAATCTGTGCAATAGCATATGAAAATAACAAAAATCAATCAATTAATCCATGGAAATCTAAATTACATCAAAACCCTAACCAAAATGGGTTAGTTCATAACTAATTCAACACAAATATCAAGAAAAATGATAAACCCAATAGTCAACATAATGAAAATAAAATAAAAGATAGATCTCCCCTAGTTGAAGAATCCACAAGATTCAATCCCAAATCTTCTCACTTCTTTACCAAAAATTGTCAAATCTACACTAAGGAAAACTAAAACAAGCTACTATGGATGAACAACTGACCAACCCTTAATCAAAATGGCAAAGTTTTGATTAAATAGTTCACCCCAAAAACCTAAAACTTGCCTAAAATAAAACTGTGCGTTTTGGAGAACACTGAAATTCGCAGACTTCGCCGCGATGAAGAAGGAATTTCGCGCAGTGACGAGGTAAAATGGACTCTCGTACATAACTTCTTTCGCCGCGGTGAAGGATAGACTTCACCACGGCGAACCTTCATGAAGAATTCTGAAATTATAGAATTGCCCTCTGCTTGCTTCTTTGCTTGAATCTTCGATCTTTGATGCTCTCCCATAGGAACAAGCTTCATAGTGCTTCACTCTGCTTCAGAACTCTCCCAAATTCTGAGATCCACTTACTTATGGGTCCAGAAACTCCAATTCACTCATTATTTGTTCAAAATGTCCATTTTGGCCTGAAACACAAAATGTATAGAGTTAAGTAGCAATTCAGGCATAAATGAACTAAGAAGTATCTAAAATCTGGCCAAAAAGCCTAATTAAAATAGTATAATTCTTGGATTATCAACATCCCCTTCAAGCACATTTTCTTAAACGTTTCTAATATATATATTATAAATTCTCACCTTAATGCTGATCTCATCTATGGTATGGAGAATGGCTTGCTCAAATTCCTTATATGCTTCCCATATTTTACTGCCTTTAGCAACATGCAAACTAGGAACAGTTATAGCACGCTCGAAGAGATTTCTTGCCTTTGCAACACCATCAGGTGAAAATTCAGGTACAGATGGATCATATTCTTGCATAAATCTCAAGCAGTCACACCAAAGTGAGATACACTACATCAGAGCAAGTTCTAGTCATTCAATTTTACAGAATTACTTACATAAAGGAACTCCAAAGAATGGAATTAATGTTTTTATCCCTTGATTCCACATATATATGCAAAATATGACTGAAAGTAGCAAGAATTTAATTTTCCACAAAAAGTAGGGAAAAAGATGACAACATGCCATTAAAACTTCCAAAATGTATTTGCCACTTAAAAAAATAGATTAACTACATTAGAGACACCTACTAAGTTCTAGTCTTATCAGATTTGAACTAAAAAAGAATATATATTGAGAAACAGAAACATGTGAAACACTATAAATAAATCAAGATTTATCAGGCCTGGATATTTGAGAATATCAATGAATGAAGTTAATTAGTTGCAACATACCATTGTCCAGTAAACTGATCAGCTTGAATAGATGAACTTGAGCGGCTACCATTATTGTTGTAGTTGAAGTAAGAACCATTCCACAATTTCTCATACATGGCTTTTGCTTACTGAAATTTGCACCAAAAATAATCCTCAAACCCTTAAGACCTACTTCATGTGCAAATCCTCACATAGCCTGCAATGCTACCACCTCCACTATATGCACTTACAACAGAGACAGATCACGTATGGTATGTCTGATCAGGGAAGCCATCATTCTTAATCTTTCCCATCCCTATTAAATTCAAACAGATGAAAGTGTTTGTTGAACCTTCTTCTTACCATAACCAAAATAAAGCATTTAGGCAGTTGGATGAACTTTTGTAGGACTCTGCTCTGTAAAAAGTCTAATACTCAGTAAAGTTTTATCACATAAACTCTAATTTTACTTTTGGACCAAAAATTAAGGAAGCTCGTTCAAACATTCATGATAATTTTTGGCCTTCATTAGTAACAACATGACTAAGGACATTGTACATTCAGTCGGCTTCACATTTTTCTCCGCCATCTTATGAAGGAGTTTAACAACTTTTGGTATCTCATTATTCTTAAGGAAACCAAACATAAGCGTAGTAAATGTAACTACATCTAGAGCACAACCTTTTTCCTCCATATATAACAACAACTTATTTGCCATTCCTAGTTGTCCATTTTTACACAGCCCATTGATCAAAATGCTATATGTTACAACGTTTGGCATCAGGTTTCCATGAAGAGAAAATTTATGAAATAGGTCCAAAGCAGTTCCTAATCTCTCTGTCTTACATAATCCATCAATGAGGGAATTTAAACCTTCAATGATAACTACAAACTTATTAATTTCTAGAGCATTAAACATTTGCACCGCTTCCAAAACATATCCATTCTTGCAAAGTCTATCAATGAAAATGTTATATGTTTAGGAATCAGGGAAAACATTGTTAAGTTGCATCTCACCAACTAAATTCCGTGCATCTTTCACCTTAGCTATAAGAAAAAAGCCAGTTGATAGGGTGTTATATGTAATCCCATCAGGCCTAATTCCTTCTAAAATCTTCTCTTGATAACGACTAAGAACTTCGTTGACTTTTTTATTCTTGCAATACCAATTGATTAAATTATTGTAGCAAACAACATCAGGTCTATACCCCTTTCTAGTTATAGAATCAAACAACTCCTTTGCATCACCAATTCCATCGGCCAAGCAATAACCGTTTATTAAAATGGCGTAAGTATAAATGTTAGGAACCACACCTCTCTGAATCATATGTTCCAACAATAGTTGTCTAGCCTTCTCAACCAATCCAGCCTTACAAAGACCATCAATTATAGTATTATAAATAACAACATCTGGCCTACCAATAACACTAGATTCTTTATTCCCATTAACCATCTCTTCAAGCAACTTAATGGCAACACTTATCTTCCTTATTTTACACAATCTACCAATCAAAGTGTTGCAGGTGATCACATTAGGTCTACAACCAACAATAATCATTTTCTTAAACAATTCCATTGATTCCATAATCTTTCTCTCTACACACAGACCTTTAATCAAACAAGTAAATGCCATGGTATTTGGGCTAAAACCCAAATTCAGAATTGCCCCAAAAACCGCATAACCATCAGAAACCCTTTCAATATTACAAAAGCAATTCATCAAAATATTCAAAGATATTAAATCTGGAGACAACCCAGTTGAATTCAATAGTTTATATAGTGAAATCACTTCATAATAATGCTTCTTCTTAGCTAGTGCACTAAACAAAGTAATGAATGATGAAATTGGAGAAAGGGGTTTCGAATTAATCATGTAATAAAAAAAAAGTACAATGTTGTTTTAGTTGCTAGAAATTAATGTGTAATTTGTTTGTGTAGGCACTTCGAGGGGCCTGGTCCTCCAATTTGTAACCAATATTTGTATGAACTGAATAATCCTATTACTGATGTGTAATATACTATATAGCTAGTAATTCTATAATAAAATATAAGATAAAATTTACTAGATAACTTTTACAAACATATATACATAATGTAAATCCGAAAATTCTATTTTTAATTAATAAATATATATATATACACATAACATTGATATACTTTAGTAACATAAGGTAATCTTGAACAGTGTCGCCTAACTCCACCACTTCTTGACGTCCCACCTGATCGCAGATCATCTAGTACCTGCAAAGTAGTAAATTAACAGAGCGAGCACTGATTGCTCAGTAAGTAAACCAAACTATACTACTATATTTCCTCTGTTACTCATGTTCTGATTTTTCTTTTTCTCACTTTATTCTTTGATTATATTCTTCATTCTTTTCTATTTCTCTTTCTCTTATGCTGTAATCTCTTTCTTTTCTTTTTGATTCTCTTTCTTTTATTTCTTCTTTCTAGTTTGCCGATCGGACTAGGTTGATGCATGGATTTGGAACCCTGGCCATGTGAGTGGGTACAGTCCTCATCTACATGCACTACTCACGAACTGTTCAAGTATTATATCTCTCTGCTATGGCCGCTTGCTCGTGGTGGCGTGCATGTAGGTATGCTCTCCTGGATACAGTCCTCATCCACATACACTACTCACGGATTGTACAAATACTGTATCTCTCTACTAATGTCGCTCGCTCGTGGCGGCTTGTATGTGGGCATCTCTATCACTCACGGGTTCCCCATCGCAAAAACCTTATATCATAGCATAATATAGAAAGAGAAATAAAAAGAGATACTATGCACATTTCAACATGAATTTCCAAGCTATGGAAAGTCTACACTTGCATTTAAAAAAAAAAAAAAAAAAAAAAACATAAACTTTCTATATATGAACATATCATGTCATCAAATATATATGTTCATACAATCATTAAATAATCATAAAGACCACTCATTCAAACATGCTTCACAACCCTTTAAGTATCATTTTCATACTTGGAGTCAAATATAGATTATTAGCTACAAATAAACTAATAAAGTGGAAACACTTTTGAGATAGTCATTCTACACACATCATATTCAAATAGGCATATCTTGAGTTATACACATCGGATGCTATGCTCTTGGTCTTATTTTAAAGCTTAGAGACAGGGCTACAACTTTTGTGTTTAGGTATCAACCCAGTGCTATCGGTAAGATGCCCAAAAATTACTCAGAAAGTCACGGCTGTGACAGGGCAACCATGATATCATGCCTACTTTAAGGCTTTTCCATACCTATTTACCTCCACTTACTCCCTGACATTTCCTAACCATTCTCCCTTGTGAAAAAAGGTTAAAAGATCAATAATGTTCATTCAAACTTCAAGTCTTGCCTTTCTCTAACCCTTTCCTCATTAGGGTTTAGCCAACTCATGCATGCAATTTCTCTTTGGATTTTCATCAAACACTTCATATGCACATGCAACTACCATGTTGGCTACACTTCCACAACTCTCTAATTCAACCGAATTGTGAGGCAAAAACTCACTAATTATAGCATCAAACCTGTCCATTTTCAACAATTCTCTAGACTTCAAAAATTTCAACACCAAATCTTCAACAACTTCACCAAATCATCACATAACCATACACTACTTCTCATGGATAGAATTAGTACATCAATAAACATCAAAAACAGCCCATAATTCTCTCATACCATCACATACAAACGTGCAAAAAGTCATTCAACACATGTTTTGCTCAAATTAAGGTTTAAAGTAGGTTTACTTACCTTGAATATGTGAGATTACCTCCCTTTTGCTCTAAATCTCTTCCTCTTGGACCTAAATCATATAAAAACCATAAGAATTTAAAACTTTAAAGTTTAATCATGCTCCTTTTGCTAGAATTTTACCTTATGATGCTTGAAGATTGAAAATCTCCAAAAATCTAAACCAAATCCTATGATTTTCCTTTGAAGTTTAGTGAAGAAAATTGAGAGAAAAATGGGGTAAAGTGGCGTGAACAAGGGCTGAATATGGGTTAGGGTTCCTTCAAATAAAGCCTTATATCAATTAATATAAGCTTGTGTTCCCATTTTGCCCTTGCACTTTCTCTAAAATTCCCTTTATGTCCTTTAGTCAATTAGTAAAATACTCTCATTTTTATTGCATTCTCTATGAAATTCTATTTCTTTTCACTCACCACAAGTTCAACTAATTTTGAGTGAAAAGTCCATTTTACCCTTAATGCAAGTTTAAGGCATTTTCTTCACATTTGTTAAGGTAATTTCAAAGAAGTCCAACTAAGGGTATTAGGGCATAAGTAAAATTATGTACCTTAATGTGGGAGTTACATGATGAAATGATGAAATGCTTATAGTGACTTACAGGTAGACTTGGTCAAATGGTGACCAATGGACTCAACCATACTGCCTCACTAAATTAGGAACTGGCCCACGTACAAATAAACTAACCCACTATGCCATCGTGACCCACTAACACATACCAGAATCTATCATGTAAAGATAAATAACAACATAAAAGCAAATAAAGATAAATAAGGGCCCATTTTCATTGACCCAGCCCACGTGCTCCTGACAAGCCCCCTAAAGACTAGGATTTCTTTCCAATCCGTAACATATCTCTCCACATCAGAAAAGCTTGCCCTTAAGCATAGGAAAGTGCCATTTGATCTCATCACGATCCACCTAGGTTGCATCTTCACTAGCCATTCCTTTCCACTTTACTAGCATCTCTACTCCAGCTCTTTGTCCCTTCTTAATCATCCTTTTATTCAATATCATCTCGGGCTCAGGCTGTAGAGTTCCCTTTGTTGTTACCTCCGACATCTTAGTAAGTGGCCTTATGTGTTCTCCTACTGTCCTTTTTCAACAAGATACATGAAAAATAGGGTAGATATGTGAGTTTTATGGTAGATCTAGTTTGTATGCAACTTTCCCTATTCTTTGTACCATCGTGTACGGCCCATAATATCTCTGCAATAGTTTGAGGTTCCTCCTCATCACGATGGACATTTACCAGTATGGACGCAACCTTAGGTAAACTCTATCTCCCACTTGAAACTCCTTGTCAATCCTCTTTCGATCTGCATATAACTTCATCTTGGCTTGTGTTCCCTTCAAGTTTTCCTGGACTAATTTGTTGATAAGCTCTCTGTTTTTGAGCTCCTTATCTATGACTTGAACCCATGTGGAGCCTAGCTCATACTGCAACATCCTTGGGGGTGGCTGCACATAGACCACTTCAAATGGTGAAACCCTAGTTGAGGTATGCTCTGATGTGTTATAAGCATACTCAGCCAAAGTCAACCATTGTGCCCAATCACGTGGTTTGTCTCTTGAAAAACATCGTAAGTAGCCTTCCAGTCTTTTATTCATCCCTTTTATTCGGCCGTTAGCTTGGGGCTGGTATGCTGAACTCAGTAATAGTTTTGTGCAACTGATCCGAAATAGTTCTTTCTAAAACTGGCTTGTAAAGATTGGATCCCTATCACTGACAATAATTAGTGGAAAACCATGCAATTTAAATACATTATCCAGAAAAACTTGTGCTACTATTACTGCTGTATATGGATGTGAAAGAGACATGAAGTGAGCATATTTGCTCAATCTGTCTATCACCACCATGATCACATGATAATCACTGTATGCCCTCTTGAAGGTGGTAACCCTTCAATGAAATCCATGCTTATATCCTACCAATTTCTGGTGGAAATTGGCAAAGGTTGGAGCATGCCTGTGGGTTGAATTGTTTCCACCTTGTTTCTTTGGCATATATCACAAGCTCAGATGAAGGCTTGAACATCCCTTCATAGACCAGGCCAGTAAAATTCCTTTTTTATTCGAGCATATGTTTTATATACTCCTGTGTGGCCTTCTAATGGATTGCTATGGAACTGCTACAGGATCTCTTGCTGGAATGGCACCAAGTTTCCTAGATGTAACCTCTCCTTGTAAAAGAGTAGGTTATTGCAAACTTGGTACTGAGTTTGGTCCAACATTCCCAGATGGTAGTTGCTCATTAGCTCCTGCAATTGGGAATCTTGGGGGTAAGTCTTTTTAAGCTCTTCTATCCATTGGGTTTGCATGATGCTTATGGCTTGTATTTGTGGCTGAATGGTCTAGTTGTTGTGAAGGATAGGTTGTTTGTGTTCTGTTTGGGTGGAAGGGTTGGATTCTGGTTTGGTGTTTGGGTTGGTTGTTGGTTCTGGTTTTTCTTGTAACGTAACCAGGATAAAGCATCTACCACTTTGTTGGTTTTTCCACTTTTATATTTGTTAGGAAACGACCCATTAATGCAGCGGAAAAGAAAAATCATAATAACAAGGATCGTTCCCATTGAGCCAAGATCAAAGGTACAATTTTACAGTTTATATAAATACAAGAATCTCCAGAGAAATAAATCTAGAGTTTAGATCCATACCCACGTTGGAGGCTCCTCCAATTTTGTCTCTGAACGTGTTTTGCTACCGATCCAAGTGTAGGATCGTTCCTTTTACTGGGCTTCGGCATACTTAGCATAATAGTCAGCAGGGCGATGGGATTATTTTACGGAAGCTCGATTGGGTTTTTACATCGCTTTCTTGGTTCCTTGATCGATCGAATACAGTTTCAGAGTTTCGACCTTGGGATGTCTCAGATCATAGCTCTATGGTTGTCCGGTTTGGTCCCTGCCATGGCAAGGTACCATCCCGTTTTAAATTTCTAAATTTTTGGGCTGATCATGCAAATTTTATGGATATTGTTCAAGCAGTTTGGGACAAGCCTATTGTAGGCAATCCTATATTCCGTCTTACGCATAAATTGGGGTTATTGAAACGAAAGCTCAAATCTTTACATATTAGGGTTTCCAGCCATATCTCCAGCAGGGTAATTGATGCTCGGGCTCAGTGGCCAACAGCCGAAGAAAATTTGGACCGAGACCCCCTTTCTACTGAGTGTATCTTTGAGGAGAGGAACCTTGCCAACCAGTATTTCAGTCTTTGTCGAGATGAGGAGGCTTTTTTTAAGCAACGGTCTCATGTTCAATGGCTGAACTTGGGGGATCAGAATACTAAGTTCTTTCATAAGTCGTTGATCCATAGGCAGGTTCGGAACCGCATCCACCGTTTAACTGGTGGGAATGGTACCCATATTACTGACAGATAGGGTTTAGGGCGATTGGCGGTGGGTTTTTTTCAGGATCTTTTTGTTACCCCTACTCAACCTCAGATCGCAGAGGCTTCCAGGTATTTTTCTGGGCGCATTTCTCCTGATATGATTTCTCCCTTGACTGCTCCTGTCACTGATTAATGAGATTAGGATTGCTTTATTCTCTATCCCGGATGATAAAGCCCCTAGTCTGGATGGATACACTTCTTTGTTTTTTAAGCAGGCATGGGATATTGTTAGTACAGATTTCAAAGATGCAGTGAGACACGTTTTTGCTACTAATGAAATGCCAAGATGTGTTCATGCCACCAGGATTGCTTTGGTTCCTAAGGTGAAGAGGCCCAGTCGTATGACGGACTTTAGACCGATATCTTGTTGTAATGTACTTTACAAGTGCATTTCTAAGGTGATAGTGAGTCGGTTTAAAGTAGTGCTTCCGGATGTTATTGGGAGTTCCCAGTCGGCTTTTGTCCTGGGTCGAAGGATTTCTGATAATATTCTGCTAACTCATGACCTTTTGCAGAATTATCATCTTGGGGGTACTTCACCTCGATGTGCCCTTAAAGTTGATATTCTGAAAGCTTTTGATACTGTGAGTTGGGATTTCATCCTTTTGGGACTGTGTACTGTGGGGTTTCCTAAGCGTATGGTGAGTGGATCATGACATGTATCTCTACACTGTATTTCTCTATTACCCTGAACGGAGAGCTTCACGGTTTGTTTAGGTCCTTCCGGGGTGTTCGACAAGGGGACCCTCTTTCTCCTTACCTATTTGTGTTGGCTATGGAGGCATTTGCTGGTATCTTTCAAGAAACCTCTCACAACCCTGGTTTTCATTATCATTGGAGGTGTAGGCAGACAGCTATTACTCATTTGTGTTTTACAGATGATTTGATGGTATTTTGTCGAGCAGATGCT
Organism: Pistacia vera; assembly: GCF_008641045.1. Classification (NCBI taxonomy): domain Eukaryota; kingdom Viridiplantae; phylum Streptophyta; class Magnoliopsida; order Sapindales; family Anacardiaceae; genus Pistacia; species Pistacia vera. The sequence continues at coordinate 105,496 of NW_022196072.1, read as the reverse complement.
TCCTCTGTTAGCCTGATCAAATCGGCCTTGGATTATTTTGCCAAGGTTTCTGGGTTGGTGATTAATGCAAAGAAGAGCCAGTTGTTTCTTTCTGGGGTTACAAATGAGGAACAGATTGGGTTACAGTCTATCATGGGTTTCCAGTTGGGCTAGTTACTGGTCAGATATCTAAGGGTTCCTCTAATCTCTACCCGGCTTCGACATTCTGATTGTAGGCCTCTGTTAGAGCGAATTTTGCCTCGGATTAGGCTATGGACGTCGGCATCTTTAACCTATGCAGGCCGACTATAGCTAATCAAGTCGGTGCTATTCTCCATACAGGTATATTGGTCATCCATGTTTCTTTTGCTAGCAGCTACAGTTAGACGGATTAAGAGTATTTTGGCATCATTTCTTTGGAGGGGTACTTCTTTGTCCCCTTTTGGTGCCAAGGTTGCATGGTCTTCTGTTTGCTATCCATTGAGAGAGGGTGGGCTGGGGATTAAGAGGATCCAAGATTGGAATAGAGTAGCTATTCTTAAACACGTGTGGTGACTACTTAATGATAGGTCTTCTGTATGGTCCTTTTGGGCCCATTTGGTTCTCCTACGTGGTCAGTCCTTTTGGCATATTCGAGTAACGTCTGGGGCTTCATGGGCCTGGAGGAAGATTTTACTTAGCAGGGTTTGGTGCCGGGGTCTTATTGTGACTTGTATCGGTGATGGTAGGGACACCATGTTATGGCAAGATTACTAGCTGCCGCAGGGACCTTTGTGTGACTTACTCCCTTTTAGAACTTTGACTTCCACTGGTTTGCCATGGGATGCTTGGGTTTCAGACATTATTCGAGATGGTTTGTGGGATTTTCCTTCCGGCATTGCCGACCTTTAGCATATCTAGGACTCCATTACAGTGCAACCTTCAGCGAGTCTTCTTGACCATCTTGTGTGGAAGGGCCACCCGTCTGGGCGTTTCTCTATTGATTAAGCCTAGAATGTGTTGCGAGACAAACGGGATGTGAACTCGATTCATCATCTCTTGTGGTTTCTAGGGCATATTCCACGCCACTCTTTCATTCTCTAGCTCGCTTCTCTTGGTCGGCTTCACACCATGATCGGCTCAGCTCTCATGGTTTCATTACGTCTTCTTTGTGTGTTTTGTGCAGTTCAGCTACAGAGACCCATGACCATTTGTTTTTCAGCTATGACTTCTCAAGTTATGTTTGGCGGGAGGTCACTACTAGGACGCTCACTACATGGCCTACTCTCTCTTGGTTCCCTCTGCTCTAGTGGGCTAGCTTGCATCTTAGACGCAAAGGTGACTTCAGACACCTTCTTTCCCGATTGGTCCTCTCAGCCACTGTTTATCTCCTATGGTTTGAACAGAATAATAGAGTGTTTCATCAGCACTGTAGCTCTCGCAGAGATACTGTTTTAGCTATTTGTGATCTAATCCAGGCCAAGATTTTGTGTTCAGCACCTAAGTACGAGATCTCGACCCAGCTCCGTGCGATTTGGCATCTTCCTATTTAGCTTTGTAAGGAGCATGCGTGCTCTTTTATGCCGATTTGTGGCTTTGTGACTTATGGCATCTTCTTGTTTTGTTCTTTGTGGGAAGCCTGCGTGCTCTTTTTATGCCGTTTGTGGCTTTGAGGATTTTCCCATGTGTTTTTTGACTGACAATTATCAGTCAACCTCTTGGGGTATGCCCCTCGCTTTTGTACATTTTTTGTCTCTTCTATAAATGCTTACCTTTTCCAAAAAAGAAAGTATTTTACGGTTTAGGGTTTGGTGTTTTTAGGGTTTACGGTTTAAGGTTTTCTAGGTTTTAGGGTTTCGGGTGTAGGATCTTTTAGGGTTTACAGTTTATTAGGGTTTAGTTTTTCAAATTTAGGGTTGGGGTTTTTTAGTTTTTAAGGTTTAGGGTTTATGTTTTAGGGTTTTTAAGGGTTTAGGGGTTTTTAGGGTTTAAGATTTAAGATTTTTCAAAGTTTAGGGTTTAGCATTGTTTAGGGTTTAGGGTTTTTTTGGGCTTGGGGTTTTTTAGGGTCTAGGATTTTATGTTTTCTAGGGTTTCGGGTTTCAGGTTTAGAGTTTTTCAGGGTTTAGGGATTTTTGTCTTTATGATTTTTTAGGGTTTTAGTGTTTATGGTTTTGGGTTTTGGGTTTAGCATTTAGGGTTTAGGGCTCAGGGCTCAGGGCTTAGGGCTTTTTAGGCTTTACAAATTAGGGCTTAGAATTTTTTAGGCTTTAGAGTTTGAGGTTTCGAGTTTTTTAGGATCTAGGGTTTAGGGTTTGAGGGGGTTTAGGGTTTAAGGTTTTTTAGGGTTGGGGTTTTTTAGGGTTTAGGGTTTAGGGTGTACGATTTTTTAGGGTTTAGGGTTTAGGGTGTAGGATTTTTTAGGGGTTACGGTGTTTAGGGTTTATTGTTTAGGGTTTAGGGTTTAACACCTACAGTTTAGGGTTTTTTAGTGTTTAAGGTTTAGGGTTTAGGGTTTTTTACGGCTGGGGGTATAGGATTTTTTAGGGTTTTTTTGGGTTTAAGGTTTAGGGTTTAGGCTTTTGGTTTTAGCATTTAGGGTTTAGAGTATTTGGTCTTTTAGGGTTTAGTGTTTAGGTTTTAAGGTTTTTTAAGGTTTAGGGTTTAAGCTTTATTTTTTTTAGGGTTTGGGGTTTAAGGTTTATGGTATAGGGTTTTTTATGGTTTAGGGTTTAAGCTTTAGGGTTTTAGGTTTTTTAGGCTTTAGGGCTTAGCATTTTTTTAGGGTTTAGGGTTTAAGCTTTAGTATTTAGAGCTTTTTAGGGTTTCGGATATAAGGTTTATGGTTTTTTTGGATTTACGGTTTTTTAGGGTTTTGGGTTTAGGGCTTTTTTGTTAGGAAATGATCAAGTCATGGTAGCAGAAAACAAAAATTATTTACAACATGGATCGTTCCTTAGAACCAAGATTAGGGCACAAATTTACAGTTTATACATTATATTAAAATCTGCATAAAAAATCAGTTTAGAGTTAAGAAATCATACGCAGGTCTGGAGGCTCCTCCAACTTGTCTCTGAATGGGTTTCGCTACCAATCCAACGGTAGGATCTAACCAACGGTAGTCCACACAAAGATAACCCCAAGGAACTAAAGAGTGATTTGCTAGATCATATTTAGCCTTAAGAACCGAGAACAAAATCAATAACATTTTGATTCAACACAAAAAGCAATATGGCATGGGAAGAGAGAAAAAAGGGGCTGGAATTTTTAATCTTAATGACTGAAATGAAATGATATTTCATTTCACAAAAATTCTGCACTTATATAGTGCACACAATGTCCTATTCTCTCAAGGAATAGGCTTGAGCACCAACCCAAACAACTCATATGTCCAAACAGCCCCATTTAGATATTTTAATTATTATTATTATTATTATTTCAATTCAATTCAATTAATATATATATATATATATATATTAAGATGAAAATGCCCTTCTTATAAACTAGTTCTTAAATTATCTTCTATGTGTGTGACCAGTAGGCTCCTTATCATACCGGTAGTGTGTAGTATCACGATTAACACCAATTAATCGTCTCACTATACATAGACCAAGATTAACCCCTAGCAAGGCATCATGGCCACCCAATAGATTCGGATTCAGCGAAGCAACTACCTGTCAACGATATGGTTACCGTACAATCCAATCCTTTCATCATCTATTATCTCAACGAGACTGAGGCACAAAAATAGTGTCAACCTTAGTTACTCTTGATATGTATGTATTCAGTTACTGGACCAATGACCGGAATAATAATCTGGGTAGAGCAACAACTCAATCCCACTGTGGCCATAGTTTTAGTGTCATTGCCATTTACTGAATTGTGCTGTGAGATAACTTCTCCCGTACCCGAGAGTGATGAATCCTCTGTCAATCCACCATAGTCTTGATACACTCCTTGATGCAGCCAATTACTACCGTATTGAAAGCTCTAAATAGAACTGCGTTGGGCTAGTGTCAAATTGCACCAATCGGTGCACAAGGCGCTCCGGTGATCTCAAGTCTAAGGATCACATGCACCACCATTCGTTAGAGGATTTGTTCCATAAACACGAGGGGTTACCATCCATATTCCATAGACACTGGGGTTACCATCCATATGGAATCCTCTGGTGGGTCAGTCCAGTGAACTTGCCTATAGCAAGCACCCATGTGTTACACCAGGTTGTCACCAAACAACCTTGGCAGGTAAGATCAGTCACTGCCTTTCGACAAGGTCATTCAACACTATGATAGCCTTACCTATTATCTATGCCCTTACTTTAGAATAATACTAGGGCTACAGATGTTTCTAGAATGGCCACCATATAAGCTCATATAGTTCTCACTATCAAGATTTGAAACACTTGTACCCTCGTAACGGTTCTACCATTCTAGGGACATATATCAATACATGCAATAATGATTTATGTGATATAGAATAAAATGTCTTTTTTACCGATCAATGAACATTATTACAAAGAGTCAATTCTACAATAATTGATTGGCTCTAGGGCACCCACTCTATCAATCTCCCAGTTGCACTATAGCCAATCATTCATGTATTTAATATCAAATGATCTCAAGTGTCTTTCATGCTTCTACTGTGACAGAGGCTTTGTCAGTGGATCTACGAGATTATTGTCAGTATGCACTTTAATGATCTGCACATCTTTCCTCTCAACTATTTCTCTGATGAGATGGAATCGTCTGAGTATGTGTCTATACTTCTGATGAGACCGTGGTTCCCTGGCTTGAGCGATTGCTTCATTGTTGTCACAATAGATGTCTATTGGATCAATAATCGTGGGAACCATACCAAGTTCAGTAACGAACTTCTTAATCCAGACTGCCTCCTAGGCCGCATCTGATAATGCAATATACTCAGCCTCCATTATAGAGTCTGCTACAGTGCTTTGCTTGGAGCTTTTCCAACTCACTGCACCTCTATTGAGACAAAATACAAACCCTGATTACGATCAATAATCACGTTTGTCCGTTTGGAAACAAGCATCACTATATCCTCTTACAGTGAGCTCATCTTCCCCTCCATAAACCAAGAACATATCTGTAGTCCTCTTCAGGTACTTAAGGATATTCTTGACAACCATCCAGTGATGCTCACCTGGATCCAATTAATATCTACTACAAGTGCTCAAAGCACATGAGACATCAATCCGAGTACATAGCATGACATACATGATAGACCCAATTGCTAATGCATATGGGATCCTCATCACCCTATCTCTCTCATCTTGTGTTATAGAACACATTTCCTTAGAGAGATAGACACCATGTGACATCGGAAGAAATCCTTTCTCGGATTCTTCCATACTGAATCTTTTTAGTACTTTGTCAATATATACACTCTGACTTAGGCCAAGCACCCTACACAAACTATCACGATAAATCTTTATTCCAAGGATGTAGGCTGCTTCCCCTAAGTCCTTCATGGAGAAGCACTTGGATAACCAAGTCTTTACCAACTGCAAGTTCGGTATATCATTCCCGATCAGAAGTATGTCGTCGACATACAACACTAGGAATGCCACTGCGCTCCCACTCACTTTCTTGTAAACACAAGGTTCAACTGCGTTCTTGATAAAATCGAATTCTTTTACGGCTTCACCAAAATGAATGTTCCAGCTCCTTGAAGCTTGCTTGAGTCCATAAATGGATCTCTACAACTTGCATACCCTATTAGTTTGCCCATCAAGAACAAAACCATCGGGTTGTGTCATATACACATCCTCTTCAAGGTTTCCGTTTAGGAAAGCTGTTTTGACATCCATTTGCCAAATCTCATAGTCATGATATGCAGCAATCATAAGCACAATCTGGATGGATTTAATCATGGCAATCGGCGAAAAGGTTTCTTCATATTCAATGTCATGAATTTGTTTGAAACCTTTGGCAACCAGTCGTGCCTTATAAGTATGCACCTTGCCATCCACGTCAGTCTTCTTCTTGAAGACCCATTTACACCCTATGGGTTTTACCCCTTCAGGTGGTTCCACTAGAGACCATACTTGGTTTTGGTACATAGAGTCCATCTTAGATTTCATGGCTTCAAGCCATTGAACGAAATCTAGATCCGATTTAGTGTCTTCGTAGATTCTAAGTTCATTGTCGTTGTAAACTAGTACATCACCATGTTGAGTCACGAGATAACCGTATCTTTCAGGCTCATGGTGTACTCTCCCAGATCTACGTAGCTCCTGTACTACCTGAGGTGGTTCACTTTGATCCACAAGTTGTGGAGTAACCTCCTCTTGATGTTCAACTACTTCTTGTGGCACATCATCCCGTCCTTCGTCTAGTATTATTTATGGTTCTAGAACTTCATCGAGTTATACTTTCCTCCCACTAGTACTTTTTAGAAAAAATTCCTTTTCTTGGAAAACACCAGAACGAGCAACAAAGATTTTACGCTCTTTTAGGTGGACGAAATAGTATGCTTTGGTCTCCTTTGGATACCCCACAAATATATATTTATGGGATTTTCAAGGATATATGGCTTCTTGAGTGGCATCAAGATCAGGCTCAGCCATGTATGGCTTTTCAAGGATATACAATTTCTTTTCTGACTTGAGTATAATCCGAAGATTGCAATACGTGTTTGAGAAATTGGATCCATCCAACCTGTTTTCTTTCTCGATTATCGATCGTAGGTTCATAATGCTCATTTTGGTGAATCTACAATTGCAGAAAAGATAAAGTCATTATAAAGTTCATTATTATCTAATATGGACTTTTATTAAACGACGCTCCAACTATTTTCCTCAAGTCAATAGCCTCACTATTAACTCGGGAAAGCCCGTTGACTTTCCTAGTGGACTGAGATCTCATCTAGCCCATTTCAAACTTTTGCTTTGGCGAACAAGCCAAAATGGGTTGATTAGGTAGGCTAACAAACTTAATCCACACCAATTGATAGCTCCTACTATCAACCTCAAATGTGAAGAAGCCAACAAACCAATCACACAATCCAATGGCCCCAACCATCGTCCTTAAGTGTGATTCTCAATATCAGTAGAGTGGACACTACATGTCACCACGTACACACAACATGTGTACTTCTCTACTATGTCTATGATGCGTTTATCAACCTTCGCTTTGGCGAAGAAGCAAAACCGTCATTTTAAGTTGACCCATCACCATTAAGGAAAACTCCAATGAATTTTAACCTCCCACTGGTATAAGTGTACCCTTTGCTTTGGCGAACAAGGTTCTGAAGAACAGTGGTTTGATTAAAACCATGGTGATGGAAGGCATACATGACTTAATATACTTTAATTGAGGGGTTATTATTTAATGTCTCACTAGATTATTATCTTTGTTAGAATGACATTGTTTAGGAATGTTATTTAACATTCAACCTTAGCATGCATTCTAAACAAAATATTAAAACGTGTCGGTACATGGCCCAACTGTTAGGAAACGACCCGGTTGCGCAGCGGAAAACAAAAATTTTGAAAGATGCCATGGATAGTGAGTTCAATGCCTTAATATCTAATCACACTTGGGAACTTGTTCCAGTTGAACCACATATGAACATAGTTGGATGTAAATGGGTGTTTCGGGTGAAACATAATGCTGATGGTTCCATTCAATGATTCAAAGCAAGACTTGTAGCTAAAGGCTTTCAATAAAACCCCGATGTTGATTACCTTGAAACCTTTAGCCCTGTTATCAAGTCCTCTACAATTCGAGTTATTTTAAGTTTGGCTATTACATATGGCTGGGATATCCAACAAGTTGATGTCAATAACGTTTTCCTAAATGGAGAGCTTAGCGAGACAATTTTCATGACTCAGTCACAAGGTTTTGTTGATGACAAAATCCTCTTCATGTGTTCAAATTAGTAAAGGCACTTTATGGACTCAAACAAGCTCCTCGGGGCTTGGTTTGAGAAGCTCAAAAATGTTTTCCTGAAATGGGGATTTACTTGTTCAGTGGTTGATCCTAGTTTGTTCATTTATAGACATAACAATCAAGTCATGTATGCAGTAGTATATGTTGATGATATCCTATTGACCGGCAATGAAGATAAATTGGTTCAAGACATTGTGCATAAGTTGAGCATTAAATTTTCCTTAAAAACCTTGGGCTCTCTTAAGTATTTTTTGGGGTTTGAGATTCAAAGAACAACTTTAGAAATTCATATGAGTCCAGACAAATATGTAAGAGATTTGCTGGTTAAAACTGGCTTGATTGACTATAAACCATGCTCCACTCCAATGGCTTTAGGGAATAAGTTAACCTTTGAAGATAGTGAGTTATTTGACAACCCACCTCTCTATCGGAGTACTATAGGTGCCTTGCAATGTCTAACCTTATGCAGGCTTGATATTGCATTCTCTGTCAACAAATTAAGCCAATTCCTTAAAGCCCCCTCTCAACTTCAGTGGACAGCATGTAAAAGACTCCTTTGCTACCTTAAAGGCACCTCAAACTTTGGTCTTAAGTTCACCAAAATTCATAGGTTTCACCTTGAATGCTTCACTGATGCTGATTGGGTAGGAAGCATTCAGGACAGATGCTCAACCATGTTAGTAAACGGTCCCGTATACGCAGCGGAAACAAAAATTATAATATAATAGGATCGTTTACATGAGCCAAGATCAAGGGTATGATTTTACAATTTATATTGAATAAAATCTGCAGAAATATTAAACATGAGTTAAGAGAAACAAACGCACGTTGGAGGCTCCTCCAAATTTGTTGACGAATGTTTTGCTACTGATCCAAGTGTAGGATCAAACCTGTGTAGTCCACACGAAGACAATTTCAAAAAGAACCAAAAAGGTATTTGCTAGATCCTCTTTGGCTTCAAGATTAAGAAGAAAAACAAAATCAATTGAATTGATTTTAGGCTAAAATTGTTACTGCCGTGGGAGTGTTTCCAAAAGGGGGCTGATGTGTGTGTTTTTCTTTTAGAAAGAAATCAATTCCCTTATTAATTAACACACACACTTTTCTTTTTATAGTTAATCAATTTGCCCTAATCCCATACGGAATAGGCTTGGGCTCCAACCCAAACACCCTATGTTGCCAAACACTCCCAATTTGATTTATTTTATTTTCCATTATTATCTCAATTAAAATCAATTAATATATATTTAAATATATTATCATTATTGTTAAATATTAATATATATTTAAATATATGCGAACACACATTTAAACATAATTTCACTTATTTAATTTTTCTAACAAATTAAATAAAGGCTATGACCTCAACAAATTTAATTGCACTGTAAAATTACCAAAATACCCTTTCACCTTAAAAGACGAAAACACCCTTCTTTCTTCTTGGATCTTAAATTGTCTTCTATGAGTGTGACCCATAGACTCCTCATCATATCGGCAGTGTATAGTATCGCGATTAACACCAATTAATCGTCTCACTAATACACAGACCAAGATTGGCCCCTAGCAAGGCATTATGGCCACCCGATAGATTTGGATTCAGCAAAGTAGCTACCTGTCAACGATATGGTTACCGTGCAATTCGATCCTTTCCTCATACGTTATCTCGACGAGACGAAGGCATAGAAATAGTGTCAACCTTTGGTTACTCTCGATATTATTTATTCAGTTTCTGGACCAATGACCCGTATTATAAACTGGATAGAGCAACAACTCAATCCCACTGTGGCCACAGTTTTAATGTCATTGCCATATACTGAATTGCGCCGTGAGATAACTTCTCCCGTACCCAGGAGTGATGAATCCTCTGTCAATCCACCATAGTCTTGATACACTCCTTGATGCAACCAATCACCACCGTATTGACAGCTCTGAAAAGAAATATGTTAGGCTAGCGTCAAGCTACACCAATCGGTGCACAAGGCGCTCCGATGATCTCAAGTCTAAGGATCACATGCACCACCATTCGTTAGAGGATTTGTTCCATAGAAACTGGGGTTACCATCCATATGGAATCCTCTGGTGGGTCAGTCCAGTGAACTTGCTGCTGTGTATTCGCCTACAACAAGCACCTATATGTTGCACCAGGTTGTCACCAAACAACCTTGACAAGTGAGATCATTCACTGCCTTTCGACAGGGTCGTTCAACACTATGATAGCCTTACCGTATTATCTGTGCCTTTACTTTAGAATAATACTGGGGCTACAGACGTTTCTAGAATGGCCACCATATGTGCTCATAGGGTTCTCACTATCAAGATTTGAAACACTTGATACCCTCGTCACGATTCTACCATTCTAAGGACATATATCAATAAATATTGCAATAATAATGATTTACACGATATAGAATAAAATGTCTTTTATTGATTAATGAACATTATTACAAAGAGTCAATTCTACAATAATTGATTGGCTCTAGGGCACCTACTCCAACAAACCAATGGTTGTTGCTTATTTCTTGAGTCTAATTTGATACAGTGAAGCTCTAGGAAACAAAAGGTAGTAGCCTTATCTTCCACTGAGGCTGAGTATAGAGCTCTTGCTCAAGGTGCCATAAAAATAGCCTGGTTTCGTAGTTTATTCACTGAAATGGGTATGCACCTTCCTAAAATTCCTGTAATTTGGTGCGATAATCAGAGTGCTGGTTCACTTGCCTCTAATCTAGTCTACCATGCTCAAACGAAGCATATCGAGTTAGATGCACACTATATTCAAGAACAAGTTGCAGTCAATAATTTAAAAGTTTGCTATGTTCTTACAGAACATCAAACGGCATATATCTTCACCAAGTTTCTGTCTACTTCAAGATTTGAAGCTCTCAGGTCCAAACTTATAGTAGTTTCTTCTCCTATCCAAGAAGTCTCAATTGCTGCTAATGTGTCTTCCTCTGTATAACATTGACAGTTGATCAAGTATCTCTATTTTGGATCACTTTTGTAATTCTACATTATAGCTCCTTTTGCAACTTAGATAATGATGGTGTTAATCAAGTTAGAAAATGGTGGTGTTAATCAGTTTACTTGTTACTGAGAGGTGTTAATGCTGCTGATAGTGTTGATCAACTTAATACTGCTGATGGTGTTGATTAGCTCATTGTTCTTGATCGCTATTCAGTGGTAGTACTGCTCATCTCACTTAACTAATGATTCTGCAAAGTGTGATAGTGTTGATCAACTTAATACTGTTGATGGTGTTGATTAGCTCATTGTACTTGATCGCTGTTCAGAAGTAATACTGCTCAGCTCACTTAACTGATGATTCTGCATAGTACATTACTTGGTTGAAGGATCAAATTAATGTAGATTGATAGTGTTGCTGCTCGAAGTGTTGGTAAGAATCAGAATAATATGCATACTGCTAATAGTGTTGATCAATTCATTATTTTTGGTTGTTGCTATATGAAGAATCTGATTAATGTGTATGTTGCTGATAGCATTGATCAAGATCAGATTAATGTGCATGCTTATGATAGTGTTGTTCAGTTCATTATTTTTAGATGCTATTATGTGGAGATGTGTGGCCTGATTGATAAATCTGCAGATTGCATTGTAATGAGATATGTTGGAGTTCAATTATGATGCACTGGTGTGTAAGCTTTTATGTTTGAAAACTACAAGATGAAGCTGCAAGTATAAATAGCTCTGTTTAAGGGCAGATATAAGTGAAGTATCAAGTGTTAGTAAGAATTGAGTCAAGATAGTTTAGTCTAGGGACGATGTTAGTAAAGTGTTAAGTGGTAGTATAAAGTTAGTTAAGGTGGTTTAGCTTAAGAGAGGATGTTGGTAAAGTGTTAAATCTAATCAGCTTTGGGAGGTCAATGATATTGACCTACTTAATGTGTGTTTGTAAGTTTGTTAATTCTGTTTAACACCTCTATTTCAGCTCTAACAGTTTGTTAGAATTATGTTATTTCTGTTTTGCTCATCATTATAAATGAGCCGTTACTGTACACTTCTTCTTTAAGCTGAATACACAGAACTTTTTCTAAATTCATTTCTCCCTGTTTTTACCTTCATACCTCACAGGGAAGTAAGCAATAGACGTGGCTATGTAAGCAATGATCGTTGCTTAACTTCTGTCACAATGTTAAGTAGAGATTTCAACAACACTTACCACTATTAATTTTGTCACAATTCAGCAAATTGAGAGGCAGATAGGGCTTTTGTAAGGACATCAGCTATTTGAAGCTTAGAAGGCACATACTGAATTGCCACTTTATTAGCCAATACTTGCTCTCGGATGTAATGTGCATCTATCTCGATGTGTTTGGTTCATGCATGAAAGATGGGATTAGAAGCTAACGTTGCTGCACTAATGTTATTGCACCATATCACAGGTTTAAGACTTGTAGAAATTCCCAATTCAGTGAATAAACTTTGCAACCATGCTACCTCTATGGTTGTTAGGGCCAATGCTCTATACTCAACTTCAGTGGAAGAAAGAGCTATAACTCACTGCTTTCTTGAACTCCACTGAAGTAAATTAGGGCCCATGTACACATAGTAGCCACTAGTAGATCGTCAATCCTCCAAATTGCTTCCCCAATCAGCATCGACATAACATTCCACATTGAGAGAGCAATCAGGTTGAAAATGTAGACCATAATCAAGTTTTCCTTTGACACACCGAAGAATTCTCTTGCATGATTGCCATTGAAGAATTGTAGGAGCTGATAAGAACTGACAAAGCTTGTTAACGGGAAAGCTAAGATCATGTCTTATAAGTATAAGTTACTGAAGTGCCCCTATAGTGCTTTGGTACAAACTAGGCTACTCAAATTAGTCACTATCACCTGAGAATAACCGTGTACCAACTGCCATAGGAGTGGAGCAAGGATAAGCTTCATTCATGCAGGTTTTGATTAATAGATCAGTTGCATATTTGTTTTGTTTCAAGTGGATACCACTACAGGTTCATGTAGCCTCCAGGCCAAGAAAATAGTACAATGAACCAAGAGTTTTAAGTGAGAATTGATCATTTAGATCCTTCATAAGTTGAGTAATGTAATTTGAGATGGATCCTGTTAAAAGAATGTCATCTACGTAGACTAACACATAGATTAACAAACAATCTTGCTTAAGAATGAATAAGCTTGAATCAGAGACATAATTAACAAAACCCTTACTGAGGAGGGCAACCTTTAACTAATCAAACCAAACCCTTGGAGCTTGTTTAAGCCCATAAAGAGCTTTATTCAACTTGCACACATATGTAGGGTTGTGAGGATCCTCAAAACCAGGGGGGTTGCTTCATGTATACCTCGTCATTCAAAGTACCATTTAAAAATGTGTTATTGACATCAATTTGTTGAACATCCCAACCATGCGTAATAGCCAAGGTGAGAATGATTCTAATGGTAGATGGTTTGCCCATTGGACTAAATGTTTCAAAGTAGTCAAGTCTAGGAATTTGTTGGAAACCCTTTGCAACCAACCTAGCATTATATTTTTGCAAAGAACCATCTGCATTGTACTTGGTTCTAAATACCCACTTGTTCCTTATTGCATTCACATTAGAGGAAAGAGGAACTAGTGTCCAAGTTTGATTTTTTAGTAGAGCATTAAATTCAGATTGCATTGCCTTTTTCCACTTAAGATTAGCCAAAGCTTCAACAACAGAACTGGGTTCTGGTTCAATAGCATGCTGTTCTGACAAAAAAAAGTAGAGGGATCTGCTGTAGGACTAGAAAAGGAAGACATGTATGTTGCTTTTGCTCGGGTTAACATAGGGTGAATACTGAAAGAACTCGATTATGTAGGATGTATGGAAGATGGTTGTGTAGAGTCTAAGGGTTGAAGAGTGTTAGAGAACTGTGATAGTGAAAGATCAACTTCAAGTGGAATGGATAACAGGTTAGTATCAGGTGGTATAATAGGAAAGGATGATATCTTAGCTGAATAGTGATTAGGTGAGTATTATGGAGAAGGAGTAGATCATGTAATATGAGTATGTGATGAAGAATGATCAATATTTAATGAAGGACTATGGGAAGCATGAGGTGCAACATGTATTAAAAGAGAAATATGCAATTGAGAGTTTGAAGGAAAATAGGAAGAATTACCTAATGCTGAAGTGTCATTGTCAGACTGTTTTGATGAGCTTGTTATTGCAAAGGGAAGAGGAACCTGTCCTGTTGAAGAAGGAGGATTGTGTGTAGTGATAAAAGGAAAGGGAAGAGATTGATTTTGACTAGAGAAGGTATTTTATTCAAACGACTGCTTAGGAGAGGAAGAAGAAGCAATGTGTTTGTAAGAAAAAGGAAATTTTGATTCATTAAACTTGACACATGGAGTGACAACATTTTTTCCATTTGGTTTCAAACATTTATACCCCTTATGAACTAGACTATAGCCAACGAACACACACTTGGTAGAATGAAATTCAAACTTATGCTTATTAAAAATTCAAAGAAATGGAAAGCAAGAACAGTCAAATACTTTTAATGACTCATAAACAGGTGGAGTTTGAAATAATTTTTGGTAAGGAGACAAGTAAGCCAAAGTAGTCGTGGGCATCCTATTTATGAGAAAGACTCTAATTTTGAATGCTAACCACCAAAACTGTAAAGGCATGGATGCATGAGCCAGAAGGGTTAGTCTAGTTTCAACGATATGTTTGTGCTTGTGCTCATATCTACCATTTTGTTGATGTATATGTGAGCAAAAATGTCTAAATCTAATTCCTAAATCAGTGAGATAAGAATGTAGTGCAATGTATTCTCCTCCCTGACCTGACTGAAGACACTTGACTTTGTAACCAAATTGCCTTTCAACAAGTTTATGAATTTAATAAAGACCGATTAGGAGAGTTTTAGGTTTCAAATCATATGGTGGCATTGAATATTTTGATATAATTACAATTTGTTTTCGTATGTGGAAATTCAGGATTTTCACATAACCTCATAAGAGTAATACTGTATTACACATACAACATTTTTCATACAACATGATATGGCAAAAAATGATTGGCTGAAAGTTTATTTTTAATTTAAAGTCAACCAATCATTTTATACCACATCATGTTGTATGAGAAATATTATATGTGTAGTATTATGCAACCTCATAATCTTGGCGGATTTACTCGTCAATTTTGATTTCCAATCTTGTACATTAAATTTTTTGGCCAGTTTGTTGAAAATTTTCGCCATGTGAGGAGTCAATTAATTATTAAAAATCTTTATCCAAAATTTATAAAAACATTTATTTATTACAATTTTGGAAAATTTGTGGATTTATTTGAAAAATAAATTTTGTTGAAACTTTGTGGTTTGTACTAATAATGTTAATTGATGTATATATGTTAACGAGATATTTGCATAGAAAAAATTATAGATATAATTATAATTATTATGTTCTTTTAGGACCTCAAATTGTATTCCATTTTTGCTACTATGATGACTTTAAGAAATTATTTTCTAAGAAAGTAGAGTTAGAGTAAGGTTTAAGTTATGACATAATTCATGCAACTAATAGACTTTAATTTTAATACGTTTATTGATATTTAGGGTATTCAAAGTTTATGCATAATTTCATCTCAACAAGGTAGGTTGCTTGCTTTCATAGTCACCTAAACAAGGCAAATAAGATTACAAATTACACTAGAAATAGCTGGAAAGTATTTGCTAAAACTACACAAGGGTTGGTCTGGAAAAGTTTTAGGCTCCAAATCTTTGAAAATATCATTTTAATTTATTAAGTGAACATCAAGAATTATTCTTTGATAATGAAATCATGAAATTTCATGTAGTTTCATTCTCAATCTCAATCAACATACACGTAAAGAAGAAGGAAATTGAAGGAGACTAGAATTTAATTGACGCGATTTCAGTCTCCAATATGAATTCATTTTCACACGGCCTTTTTTCTTTCCATCCAACAACCTTTGTAAACAGAAACATATGGGTAAATGAGGTTTAATTGTATTTTGTGTGATAAAACATATAGGGAAAGTTGATTTGATGATGTGTTTTGTTGAATGTGCTTCAAGAATTTCCAAGAAGACATCTCACATGCTTCCCAGCTCATTATTTTCCCCTTATGTAAAAGTAATTTGAAATCTCCTTCTATCAATCAACATGCCTAAAGAAGAAGGGATGTGTTTTGTTGAATGTGCTTCACGAATTTCTGAGAAGACATCTCACATGCTTTCCAACTAATATTTTCCCCTTACATAGAAGTAAATTTGAAATCTTTATCAACTTGTATTTTTAGTCATACAATCTCAATTACATATGCGCAAGGAAAAAGGGAAGTGAAGAAGACTAGAATTTATTTGACACGATTTTAGTCTCCGATATGAATTAATTCCTAGTACAATTTTCTAGGGTTTGCCATGAATGGTTCAACATTCAAATTTCTAACTCTTAATGTTTATAAATTAAGTTTTGAGTTTTTCTTTTAAAGTAACTACAAAAATAGTGTTTATAAATTAAATTAATTAAAAATATGATTGGCAATTATAAATTTATTAATCCTTTTATAACTATAAAAAGTTTATGAATAATAATACATATACAATATTTCTGATACAACATAATGTGGTAAAAGATGATTGGATAAAAGTTTATTTTTAATTTAAAATCAGTCAATCATCTTTTGTCACATCGTGTTATATGAGAAATATTGTATATAAATGTTATATGTGTAGTATTATGCAAAGTTTATATAATAAATTAATATTGATATTAAACGAACTGTAAATCTATAAAAAAATTAGTCAAATTGTTGCATAAATGCGAAATTAATATTTGAATAATAATACTAATAGTATGAAAGTAAAAAATTAATATCACAAGAAGATGGGATTAGCATTAAGCCATTCATTATATCAACAATTAAAATATTAATTAATTAATATTTAATATTTATTTGGTAACATAATAAAAATGGTTAAAATTATACCAAGTAATTTCACACAGTGGTTATTTAGTCCAATCCACAAAATTATTTAGTTGATCACTAACATAAAATCAATTGCTACAGCTAGAATTTCATTCAACATCCCTTTCGTTTTCCGATAAGCAGAAAGATAAAAGATCAGATTACGACAATCTCATCTGCCACAACATTAATCACTATCCTTATTAAATAAGCATGTGGTGAAGACTGTCATTTCTGCCTATTTTCCCCATTTGGAAAACCTAACATGTGCCCTCTGACTAAGCTTTCCCACTTCAATTTATTCTTGAGCTTTTAATTAAGGCAGTGTTTTGATAATATTGGCGAGCCCAGGAACATAACGGCGAGCCAAAAACGAATGCCTAGATGCATTTATAATAACGAGGGTAAGCTAGTAGAGATCATTAACACAATTACACCTACCAATATCATCTCTGTGCATAACCATCATTGAGTGGTTCAACGGTCAATTAAGACTCTTAAGTATATTACTTAAGAGATTTTAAGTTCGATTCACCTAAGTTATTAATAGAAGTGATCATTGAGTGTATTTATTTAATTGTCAACTTCAGAGTCTCGAGGGATTAGTTGGGGTACACACAAACTATCCTTCCATAGTCTAAGATACTAACATTTTCTTATCATCATCAACAATATGCCCCCACATTGGATTAATTAATCATCAATTTAACACCATCCATCAGCTAATTAATTTAATTATAATTAAATTCTAGTTCTAGTCTACCTACTTCATCTTAAACTTTAATTAATCACAACTACCTGATTATACATTGTTGTTAAAATCAAACTGAAAACGAAATGGGCCCTTATGGTGCACACCCAACTTCTTTTTTCCTCAAGGTTTATTGAACAACCTACAAGCCAACTATTCACTAGACTCATTAAACACCCTACAAACCTAATATTTCAAGTAAACTACAAATGTAGTTGGTAACTCTAAGGTAATTTAAACCCAAAAAATCAATAAAATGAACAATCCTTCTGCGGCCAAGTCAACCCCCTTTGGGGTTAACTCAACTTCTTTTTTGTTTGCCCTTTTGATACACATATCATTAACTTCTTTTTTAAGTAAAGATAAAAATAATGTTTATAAATTAAATTTGATTAAAAAAATGATTAGCAATTATAAATTTTATTAATGTTTTTGTAACCATAAAAAGTTTATATAATAAACTAATATGGATATTAAACAAAATGTAAATCTATAAAAAAAAAAAAAAAATTAAACTTGCTACCAAAGGCTCGACAAAATGTAGAATATCATCCCAATCGCTTTCTCAACCACGTTAAACCACGCGCCATATGAGTACCAATCCTACATTCCCACTCCCAGTGTTCCACTTAATACTGCAAGAATTTATTGGATATAATAACGTTACTCCTAGTTATGCTTTTCACGTGGGAGATTCAAAAATATTTATGTAATAAACTCCAATAAAAATCTGGACTTGTGTTTTGTTATATTAGCGAGAAACGCAATATTTTTGCGAATAATGTCAGTCATCAGCCACACAGCTGATGCTCCTCTCAAGAACTCGGCAATTTTATTTATTTTTTTCCATCCATTCAAGGATTTGGATCCACAAGTCATTGAATTTGAAGTGCAATATTACTTCTTATATACAAAAGACTAATTAATTAAACTTCTTTAAAGTTTGTAGTAATAATGTTAATTAATGTATATATGTTAACCAAAGATTCGCATACAAAAATTATAGATATCTTATTTAGGACCTCAAATTCAATTCCAATTTTATTACGTACTCTTATGACTTCAAGGAATTCTTTTATAAGAAAGTAGAGTTGGAGTGAGGTTTAAGTTATGACATAATTCATGCAACATTTCTTAACTAATAGGCTTTAGTTTTAATATGTTTAGTGATAATTAGGGTATTCAGATCTTTAAAAATATCTAAAATTATTCTTTGATAATGAAACCATAAAATCTCACGATATTTCATTTTCAATCTCAATCAACATATGTGTAAAGAAGAAGGGAAGTGAAAAAGACTATAATTTAATTAACGCGGTTTCAGTCTCTAGTATGAATTCATTTTTCTTTCCTTTCAGATCCCTTTGTATTAAATATATATTTAATAAAAATACATTTTTAAACTTAAAATAATTTAGCCATAAATGCTTTATGGTTGGTTGTATGAATGACATGATACAATCTATTCATTTATGAATTTTTCATATGAATGATCAATGCCTAGATGCATTTATAATAACAAGGGTAAGCTAGTAGAGATCATTAATGCAACTACACCTGCCAATATCACCTTTGTGCATAACTACTACTGAGTGACCTAACGGTCAATTAACACTCTTGTGTGTATTACTCAAGAGGTCTTGAGTTCGATCCATCTAGATTGCTAATAAGGATGGCCACTAAAGGGATTTACTTGCCTATCAACTTCAGAGTTCCGAAGACAAACATGTGCAGAAAACTTTATGGTTGCTTGTAATAGCTTTTCTCAATTTTTTTTATTTAGGTAAACGTCAATTTGATTTTATGATTAATTATGATAAAGGAATCTATTTAAAGGAGAAAGTATCATTTAAGAAAAAATGAAATTAATTTTCTATTTTTAAACTTAAAATAATCTTTAAATTTTTGAGATTTTCTTTTAAGTAAATATATAAATAAAAATTGATTAAATAAATGATTAGCAATCATAAATTTTGTTAATGTTTTTGTAACCATAAAAAAGTTTATATAATAAACTAACATTGATATTAAAAGAAATGTATTTTAGTCAAAATCGTAGCATAAATGTGAAATTAATAAATGAAGAATTAGGCTAAGAGTATGAAAATTAAAAATTAATCTCATAAGAAGATGGTGTCATTATAATGGAGGGTTTAAAAGTATTGAACCCGAACCGGACCTACTTCAACCGTCAGATTATATGAAAGACTGATGTAAAAAAGGTGCACTAATGAGATAAAAGTACCATAACATCACAGCAAAAGCAAGAAACGTGAAAGGGTAGCTGGATGGGCTTGGGGAAGACAACTAAGGTGTTAGAAAAACGATGGCCAGCCAGTTATTCAACCCCACAAGACGTGGCTTCCTTAAAGAGAATTACCCTGATCGGAATGTGGTAGACATGAAATTATGTTGAAGTTGACTCATGTTTGCCTTAAAACGGAATGTAATTTGACATTGATAAAGCATTTGTCCAGCCCGTCTTGGCAAAATTTCTTGTCAAAGAGGATTTCTCTCTAATATTCATGATGATTGAACTTGGAATTGGAGCCACGCACCAAAAGTTATACCCATCAGAAAAAGTCATAAAGCAATGCATGGTAATAAAGTTGGAATCCCGTGTCCAAAGTTTGAAGTGCAATATTTCGTCTTATATAAAGAAGATTAATTAATTAAAATTCTTTAAAGTATGTACTAATAATGTTAATTGATGTATATATGTTAAGTGTTAACGGAAGATTTCGCATACAAATATTATAGATATATTATTTAAGAACTCATATTCAATTCCAATTTTGTTACTTTTATGACTTTAAGAATTTCTTTTTTAAGAAAATTGAGTTGAAGTGATGTTTAAATTATGACATAATTCGTGCAACATTTTTTAACTAATAGACTTTAGTTTTAATACTTTTTATGATATTTAGGGTACTCAAATTTTTAAAATTATCTAGACTTATTCTTTGATAATGAAACCATGAAATCTCACATGGTTTCACTCTCAATCCTAATCAACATATGCATAAAGAACAAAGAAAGTGAAAAAGATTAGAATTTAATTGACGCGGTTTCAGTTTCAGTATGAATTCATTTTCATGTAGCCATTTTTCTTTCCATCCACCAACCTCTGTACTAAATATATATTTAATAGAAAAAATATTTTTAAACTTAAAATAATATATTAAAATTGCTTATTTGGTAAAACTTTAAATTTTGAGTTCTTTTAAAGTAAATATAAAAATAATGTTTATAAATCAAATATGGTTAGCAATTATAAATTTTATTGGTGTTTGTGTAACCATAAAAAGTTTATATAATAAACTAAAATTGATATGAAACGAAATGTAAATATATAAATTTTTTAGTCAAAATGGTAGCATAAATGTGAAATTAATATATGAATAGTTATGCTAATAATATGAAAATTAAAAATTAATATAGTAAGAAGATGGAATTAGCATTAAATCATTCATTATATCAACAATTACAATATTAATTAATTAATATTTAATATTTATTTGGTAACATAATAAAAATGGTTAAAGTTACATCAATACCTCAACTATGGAAGGTTAGGTTAATTAATGGTTGTTATGTTATAGAAATTAGATTATGCAATCTGCACAAAGATGGTATTGGTAGGTGTAGTTGTGTTAATGATCTCTACCTTTGTTAGCTTAAATGCATCTAGGCATTGGTTTTTGGAGGTGGAGATAGTCTACCGGCTTTTCTGGCTCGCCATTAAATTCCTGGGCTTGATATTGTTGTAGACCCTTGTGCTGCAATTCTATTATTTTTGATACATAATAAATGATGTGACGCTAACATATATAAAAATAGAATTCTTAATCATCAACCATCAACTAAGCTAAGTGGGTTACCAATATTATCAAAACACTGCCTTAATTAAATGCTCAAGAAGAAACAGCATGGGAAAGCTGGACCCTTTGTTCTACTATTATATCTCTATCCTATTTTATTATTCTATTTTAAAAACAAAAAAATACATATGTTTGAATATTCTCAAAATTTAATATTATTTTATTTAATTCTCAAAACATTAATAATTACTCTATCTTAAAGGTAATTCAAATTTTTTTTTTTAAATATTATTTTAAAAAGGTTGAGGAAGTGCACACGCTAAGTTTTCCAAACAGGGAAACAGGCAGGTAATTAATTTAACTGGTCCCCAATGTTTGTCAACATCACAATACCCCACTTAGCTTATGCACCACGCAGTCGCCAGAGCTTCATTTCAAGTTTCAATACACATGGATGGAATCATCACCCATTTAAGGACGAATTTTAGAGCATCACATGGAGTGTTTATTATTATATACATCAAAATAGTCCCCACTTCCTCAATACATTTTAGCTGCTTTTTCTTTGCCTCCCTTTTATGGGGAAAGAAATTAATTCAAACCCAACTAATACCCTTTTACAGTATCAAAGTGTATTCCAGTAAGTATGTTTATTATTAGTAGTGTGGCGGTTTCTTCTTCTTTTTCTTCTATTCTTTTAATAAGGATAGTGAATGATGTTGTGGCAGATGAGATTGCCGTAATCTTATCTAATCTTTCTGCTTATCAGAAAAGGAAAGGGATATATGGAATTTACGTACGTATGTATTTATTACTTGAATGGAATTCTAGCTGTAGCAATTGGTGTTATAGTTGGGTAGGATCCAATACAAAGTCATATTTATAATTGTTTGAATAAAATCTGGTAAAAATGAATGGTTTAATTTGAATTGATCATTGGGATTAGTTTATTGAATATTTATACTTGAACTATAAGTCTAGAGCTGAAAACTTAAATGTGATTGGGTTACCCAAGGCAGCCGGTCTCATTAAATTGTTAACTACACTACAGAAAAAAGCAATGCAATGATAACTCCAACTACTAACCCACTGGCGACTCCATAATCCCATTGCAAGAACTATCTTCCATACAAATTCATCACGAGAACTGAAGTTTTGATCCATCTGAAACATTGAACTCACTTCCAACACAACAAAATACGAAATGGCTATTGCTTATTTATGCCTTAAATGTATAAATGATATGAAAAAAAAAAAAAGACTCAGAACCAGGAAGAAATTACCGAGGAAACGAAAATTGCTTGGGGTTGGTGTTTGAATTAGGCTCTAAATCTTTGAAAATATCAATTGAGTGAATATCTACAATTATTTTTTGATAATAACATCATGAAATCACACGCGATTTTAATTTCAATCTCAAATAACATATGTATAAAGAAGAAGGAAAATGAAGAAGACTATAATTTAATAGATGCAGTTTCAGTCTTTTTCATCCAACAACCTCTCTACTGAATATTTGTGTACAATTATTCATTTATTTGTGCAACTTCAATTATCACACCCATCGGACATATCAGTTTCACGTTTATAGGTGTAACGCCAATACTCCACTGTAGCATGTGTTTCCTTGTATTCTTAAAACTAACACGAGTGATAGGTCCCACAGGGTCCCCGGTTATGACTTGATGTCTTTGATGCTTGCTTTTCTCTCATCTCATTAATTAGCTTATTAATTATTCACCAAATGGTCAATTGAATAAAAATAAAATTTCTATTTTTGAAAACAAGTGGTAAAAGAGATTTGAATAAAAATAATATTTTGCTTACAACTTCTTGAGATAATCTGTACTACTAACACTCAAAAAATCATCCACCAATTTCACACACAACACACAAACAAAGAATGTAAAGAAATCAAGAACAAAGACACACAAATTTTTACCGTGGTTCGCTTATCCTATATAGGATAAACTATATCCACGTTGAGCTCAAGAAACTTAGGAGCTCACTGCACTAAAGATTAATACAACCTGATACAAACAGATTCTACACCCAAATCCACTCTAAAACAGCGTATATCTCTCACACAACAAACTGAAATCTTCCTATGAGAACTCTAAACTTAGATCCTCAAGACTCAAGGGAAACGCAACCCTTACAAGTGATTACAACCAACCACACAAAGATTACAGCCAAGAAAGAGACGATACAAAGCAGATCTTTTTTTTCCAGAATACACAAAACTGAAAATAAAACCCAACAGCAAAACTGAAAAATGCAGCAGCAAGGTAAAGTTGTTTTTTGCATTCTGTTTTGGGTAGAATGGATCCTGGCCGTCAGATTTTAATGTCCTTCAATGGTATGGATTTCTTTGTGATGACAAGAGTAAAACGACAGTGTTCCACTAAATGCACAACGACAGCGTTTTGTGTACTTCACTCTAACATTCTCCACCTTGAAGCTCTAAAAACATAAACACAACCAAACAACTTAGTCTAATTCTCTCTCGTGCAGCTACCTCCCAAGAATCCTTCTTAGCTCTGTTATTTGTTGCTTATTTTATAAACAGCAGGTTCAAATAGTGTTTGAACTTTGTGACAGTTACTACCTTTGTGCCCATGTCAGTTAGATTGTCCTCAGTTGATATCTTCTTCAAGTCTATGATTCCTTTAGTCACTAAATCCCTCACGAAATGATATCTAACATCCATGTGCTTTGTCCTTTCGTGGTAAACTGGATTTCTACTCAGGTGAAGTGCACTCAGACTGTCCGAAAACACTATTGTCTTCTCATCAATCAGCTCCACCTCAGATATGATCCCCTTAAGCCATAATCCTTCTTTGAATACATCTGCTACAACAATGTATTCTGCCTCAGTGGAGGAGAGGGCAATAATGGGTTGAAGCTGGGACTTCCAACTTATGCAATTTCCTCCCAATGTGAAGTAGTATGAGGTAGTAGACTTCCTTGTGTCCCTATCTCCTGTAAAATCAGAGTCTACATATCCCACAAGATCAAGTGAGTTTCCTCTTTTCTTTGATTCCAACCCAACATATATTGTACTATTAATATATTTCAGTAACCATTTCAATGCTAACCAGTGTTCTATACCTGGATTGGACATAAAACGACTAAGAAGTGAAATGGAATAAGCGAGGCCAGGTCTGGTGCTAATCATGGCGTACATGATTGATCCTATCACATTGGCATAAGGAATTTTTTCCATCTTAATGAATTCAGATTCAGTCTTAGGACTTTGAGTCTTACTAAGTGTAAAATGGCTAGCTAAAGGCATATATACTAGCGTGAATCTGACATTCCAACTGGATACCAGTTTCAGTAAGTAGGAGGACTGCTGAAGTTTTAGTTCACAGTCCCCTCTTTTCCTGTCAATGACTATCCCTAGGATCTTTTTAGAACTACCTAAGTTCTTCATGTCAAACTCAGAATTCAACCTAGACTTCAGTCATTTATTCTGGTTTTTGATTTACTAATTAGCAACATGTCATCTACATAAAGCAGTAAATACACAGGCATGCTAGAATTTAAATCATAGTAAAAAAAATTGTCATACTCACTTCTTTTGAATCCTATACTAGTAATGAAGGTGTCAAACCTTTATATCATTGTCTAGGGGCTTGTTTAAGCCCATACAAGGATTTGTGTAACAGCAAACAGTTCAGGATAGTTTTTATCATAAACCCATAGTTGTTTCATGAAGATTTTTTCATCTAGATTACCATGCAAGAAAGCAGTTTTTACGTCTAACTGTTCTAGTTCTAGTCTAGATGTGCAACTATAGATAGCATGATCCTAATGGTATTATATTTGACTACAGGAAGAAGATTTCATTGAAATCAATCCCTTCCCTTTGGGTATAGCCTTTTGCTACAAGCCTAGCTTTAAATCTAGGAGGATCAGTAGAAGTCATACCTTCCTTCACCTTATACAGCCATCTGCAGTCAATAAGCTTCTGATTTTTAGGACAGGGTACTAGGACCAGGTCCCTTTTACCTTCAAGGAGTGAATCCCTCTTCCATGGCATCTTGCCATTTCTCCTGTCTTTGGACCTATTGCTTCATCATAGCTGTCTGGTTCATTTCTCTGAATTTCAGCACCTGCAACCAAAGTTGTAAACATAATTCAGCATAGAGTATCTTGCAGGAGGTCTGATTTATCTCCTGGTTCTTCCTTGGTGGTTGGTATTTGCTAGTACTCCTATTGGGGCTGTTCTGAAATTTCAGTTTGATCATCCTCTGATTCAGTGTTCCAGATCTGAAATTGTAGGTGTTTGCTCTTGGTTTTCCAATTCAATTTGAACTCTGACTTGCTCTACCTCAATTAGTGTCCCATTGTACTGATCTTGACTAATTTCCTTAGTGGTAAGGTACTTGCAGGATTATAGAGATTCACAAGAAAAAGATTTTTGTTAAATAACATCTCTACTAATAAGTTTAACCCCTGGTGCCTCTCTTTCCCACAACCTGTACCCTTTAGTCCCCTCTTGGTAACCAAGAATATGCATCTCAAGGACCTAGGTTCTAATTTTCCCTCACTGGTGTGTGCATAAGCACACATCCAAAAGCTCTAAGGTGACCTAGGTTGGGCTTCCTATTAGTCCATTTTTCTCCTGGGCATGTGAAATTAATGGCATTAGAGGGACTCCTATAACCAAATAAGCTGCAGTATTAAGGGCCTCACCTTAGAAGGATTTTGGTAAACCTGATGTGAACAGTAGACATCAATTTTTTCTAACAGAGTCCTGTTCATTCTCTCAGCGATCCATTCTGTTGTGGAGTCTTCCCCACAGTCCTATGTCTAATTATTCCTTGATCACTACAGAATGGGTCAACTCACTATTACAGAATTCTAGGCCGTTGTCATTTTGAGAGCTTTAACTCTCCTATAAGTTTGGTTCTCTACTAATGCTTTCCAACTCCTAAACCTACTAGACCTCATCTTTGGTCTTAAGTAGATAAACCCAGACTTTTCTACTATAGTCTCAACTATAGACAAAAAGTAACTACTTCCCCCATGTGTTTTGGTTTTTTCAAGCCCCCATAAATCAGCATGAAGATATTCTAGGTTATTGGTGCCAGGTGAGTTCCTTTCTGGAAGCTCACCTTATGTTGCTTACCTAATATGCATGTCTCACAAAAATTTAAAGTATCGATAAAGTCCTTACCACATACCTTGCTGGCTTAGAATGTTGATTCCCTTTTTACTCATGTGGCCCATTCTAAGGTGCCCCTTTTTTGTAACAGTAAGTGTTAGAGTCTGAGTGACTCTATTTTGGTGATAAAAATACCCCATTTGTGATTAAATTGAAGTTATTGAGACAATTAAAGAATTTATGAATTTATTCACGAAAATCGCTTCCTAATTTTTTTCTTATGAATTTAACGTGTTTGGAATGATTTTGGAAAGTATATGAGTTGATATTAGTTGTGGTTTATGGATTAAGGGTGATTTTGT
This sequence comes from Pistacia vera, assembly GCF_008641045.1. NCBI lineage: Eukaryota > Viridiplantae > Streptophyta > Magnoliopsida > Sapindales > Anacardiaceae > Pistacia > Pistacia vera. Next base: position 78,638 of record NW_022196072.1, on the reverse strand, counting down.
CTCTTTATTGCTATTTAGGGAGTAAAATGTCATGTTTTAAGGGGTTGATTTTGTCACTTTTAAATTGTGTAGGGACTAAACTGATATTTTACAAGTTTGTTCTAAAAACAAAGTGCAGATCGCTTTTTCCGGGGGGGGGGGCTGTTCATCATCTTTTCCGGCCCCTTTCGTCTCCCTCCGGCGACCCTTCGTCTTCTCCGGCGACGTTTCGTCTTCCTCGACCACAGATCACCGTCATCCATCGTCCCGGACCACCACCGCGAACACGGAAGCTGCCGCGACGTTTCATCTTCCCACCACCACGTCGTTTCGTCTTCCCGGCCAGTTTTGGCCGTTTTTTCGGCGATGTTCCAATTCCCCAACGGTAGATCTTCATTCCCCACGCCGGATCTACACTTCCCTTGCTTCAGCCGCCACGAAAACCGCCGGAATCCGTGATTTAGCCGCCGCGACCTTCATCTTCCAGGCCAGTCCTGCCATTTTCGGCGACTTCTCACCTCCCCAGGACCGTGATCTGAACTCCCCATCACCAGAGCTTTCCATGGGTACCTTCGGATCCCATTTCCGCCACCGTTTTTCGAGACCCACCGGAAAATTAACGTTTTCCGGTGAACCGCGGCTGTTCGTATTCCGGGCTATCCGTTGGTCGTTTTTGGCCCTTCTTCGCATCATATCGCTGTCGGTTACCTCATCTTCGCCATGATCAGCTCGTTTCCACCGTTTCGGCCTCGTCTCACCACCAGGCGCGACTGAGTTCCCGGTTGTCCGTTACGTGTAGGCAAGATCGAGATTGACTCCACTGATCTCCTCATCAGCTCTCGACTAGTTGGATGAGCCCGAATGTTGGATATTTGGTTAGTTTCTTGTATTCAAATTATTTTGTTTTCGTTTCAGTTTGTTTGCGATACTTTAATATTATTCTGATACTCGACGTGTTGAATTGATAATGTCCATTGAGAACGTTTATTGATATATAACTTTTCGCATAATTGAATGTCGGTTTGAGATTATTGAATGTTGATTATGACTTTAAATTGCTTCGGTACTGATTGCAATCAAGTTTAGTTGCGTTTAATGTCATCTCTACTAGGAATGCATATTGTGTAATTAGTTGATTGGATGATACAGGTTGATAGGTTGTACTTGTTAACGTTGTACCAACTAGTGGTGTTTAAGGGTTTAGCATTTTTCGGTTAGTCAATATAGTCTTTAACCAATCATTCTATAACTAAGATGACGGGGAACAGGATAGATTATGCCTAGATTGCCGGGAGATATTCTATGGATTTGCCTACCTTGTAGGATTAGGAAATTGAAGAGCGCGAGAGGAATTGTGATTAGTTGGTCTTGAGTCAAACCAAACCCGTAGCGACAACGCTTTTAATATTGTGTTTTAGTTAGCAATTTATTTAATGCTTTTAATTTCCTGCAAGTAATTAGTTTCCTTAGTTTTAATCAATCATTTTGCCAATTTCTCTTTCGGTAACTCAAATATACATTAGGTCGTTAGTCTTGCTCTCTGTGGATTCGACCCTGCTTACCGCTAACTACGGTACTTAGGTTTAATTTTGTGACCGTGACGACCGGTCTAACAGTAAGATTAGTAGTGAACAAAGCAGAATTAACCTAATTTGAATAGTAATTACCACACAGGATGTAGAGGCCATTTCGTTTTACATCTTTAAGAACTAAGTTCTTATTCTTATACACATTTAGGCAACTATCTTCAGCCTTATAACAGCAACCTAATTCGTCTAATGTACCTAGGGAAATCAAGTTTCTTTTTAGTTCTAGTATATATGTCACCCTAGTTAATTTGACAGATTTACCATTATCAAGACATAGAACTATACTCCCAATCCCTTGAACCTTGCAGGCATTATTATTTCCCATGTAAACAGTCTCTAACTCACCAGCTTCAAACTCCTGAAACCACTCCCTATTGGGGCCCATATGGAATGAGCACCTAGAATCTAATACCCATTCTTCTACATTTTCAGACATAGATACAGTCAACACTTCAGATTCTTGGATATCAGTTTTACTAGAGGCTATATTGCTCTCTGTAATATTTTGTTTTTGCTTCCTGATCCACTCATAACAGTTTTTCTTTAGGTGACTAGTCTTGTTACAGAAGAAACATTTCCTTGTTTCTCCTTTTCCCTTATGAGTATTCTTGTTTTTCTTTATATTTCTAGAACCAGTATTAAATTGAGAATTACCCCCAGACTGCCTACAATCTCCCTTTCCTTTCACAAACAGACTACTGTTATTTTCTTCTAGACCCTAAGCTCTAGTTCTCTAGCCTTTAAACCTGATGTAATTAGGTCTATACTAGGGACAGTTCCAGTGTACAACAGTGCATTCTTGACAACAACCATATATTCTTTAGTAATGGAATTTAAGAGAATCATGGCTAAAGTAGACTCACTGAGTTCTTGATCAGTGCCCTTGAGTACAAGGGTCATCTTCAAGAACTCATCTAGGTTCTCTTCTATGGTCCTAGCACTATCCATCTTATAAGAAAATAGTATACCTTTCAAATAAGCAAGATTAGGGGCAAATTGAACTGCATAGAGTGATTCTAGCTTACCCCAAAGAGTTAACAGTGTCTCAGCACCATCTACCTTTCGCAGAAAGTTGTCAGCCAGATTCATGACGATGAGATTGTATACCTCCTCGTCAATTTTGGCTTTCTTTTTCAACTTTTCCTCGAGCCATTTGGTCTGGTCCTTCTCCAGTGCGACTGCCACTTTGTTATGTGATAGAAGTGCCTTCATTTTCTTCTTCCATGTGTTGAAATCAACTTTGCCATCATAGCGTGTGATTTCAACCCGTGTGGTACTCATTCTGTGTAACTGATGGTAGTGGTGTTTGATAATTTTTCAGACAGATTTGAAGAACAAGGGTTTCACTTGAATTTGTGGTTATCATAAGAAATTAAGGACTAATTTTTGAAGATTTCCTTACTCTAGACCCCATGAATCTTGAAATCAAGAAACCCCTAAATTTATCAAACCCTAATTTCAATAGTAGACTAAAATTGACGAACCCTAAATTGATGGCTCTGATACCACTGTTAAGATAATCTGTACTACTAACACTAAAAAAATCATCCACCAATTTCACACACAACACACAAACAAAGAATGTAAAGAAATCAAGAACAAAGACACACGAATTTTTACCATGGTTTGCTTATCCTATACAGGATAAACTATATCCACGTTGAGCTCAAGAAACTTAGGAGCTCGCTGCACTAAAGATTAATACAACTTGATACAAACAGATTCTACACCCAAATCCACTCTAAAACAGCGTATATCTCTCACACAACAAACTGAAATCTTCCTATGAGAACTCTAAACTTAGATCCTCAAGACTCAAGGGAAACGCAACCCTTACAAGTGATTACAACCAACCACACAAAGATTACAGCCAAGAAAGAGACGATACAGAGCAGATCTTTTTTTTCCAGAATACACAAAACTGAAAACAAAACCTAGTAGCAAAACTGAAAAACGCAGCAGCAAGGTAAAGTCGTTTTTTGCATTCTATTTTGGGTAGAATGGATCCTGGCCGTCAGATTTTAATGTCCTTCAATGGTCTGGATTTCTTTGTGATGACAAGAGTAAAACGATAGTGTTCCACTAAATGCACAACGACAACGTTTTGTGTGCTTCACTTTAACACAACTGAATCATACAATTGAATCATATAATCAAACAAGAATTACATAAACTTTATGTAAAATAATTATTTTATCCTTCATTTTTTGTCTGATTATATGACTCAATTATAAACATAGTATTGCTCTTTAAATAATTTGGTCAAATTAATTAAATTTGAAGTGTAATATTTCCTCTTATCTACAGAAGACTAATTAATTCAAATTCTCCAATGTTAATTAATGCATATATAGCCGTGTTAGCATATATATTACGGCTTGGTCATTTTTTTGGATTTCCCATGTGGGTGGATATTATACAATGTTAATTAAGGAGTATTACGGCTTGATCATTTTTCTTATTATACATGGATGACATTTGACTGATTATAGAATGATGTGGATATTATCCTTTGTCGTGTCAACTTCGCTTATAATTTGTCAAGTCCAATTTTTCCTAATCTAGCAACAAACAAATTTATCCTAGTCATTTTTTTTTTCCCAAACTAGCAAAACTTCCCACGTTCTACAAAAGCATGTGGAACCCATGTTAGGTCATGCTTCGTGGCTCACCCAGCACAACTATTCTCTTTCCCAATTTGCTTTCCCCTCCCCCAGACCTTTCATTTCAATCATGTAGACCCCCACATTGGTGGATTTGTCAACCACTTCAGTATTAACGGGTTACGTAGATGCATTTGAGGGCCTTGCTCCCCGGTGAGTAGGCAGGGGTCCTAGTGGCAGCGCCCTCGGGCCCGTAGGCAGTTTGAGCATTTTCCATGTATAACCGCTATATGATTTCTTTAAGTCAGTAATTCCTTATTTGATTTGGGCTTTGGAATAAAAATCCTTATAAAACTAGGTTTTGTCACTTTAAACCTAGTATATAAACATACTTTTCTCTTATTATGAGTGTGATAACAATCATAGGACAATTCATTTATTGTGAATGAGAGAGGGGAGGAAGTATTGCAATAATATTGACTCAGCTGGACGTAGCCCATATTAGGTGAACCAGGGTAAATCGCGCGTGTTATTTTCTCTTTGTTTACTATTTGTGATTTGTTTTATTGTTATATAGGTTTGATTGTTGTCTTTATTTCGTTCACACATGGTTACCAAACTTTCTTATATATTCTTTTTTCCTATATTTTGTCCCAACGAAGAAAAAATAAATTGTATTAACACAAAATATTTAAAAACAATATTAATATTAATTCCTCTTGGATCTTATAACTGATATGAGTGAAATAACTAATTATAGTTAATTTTAATTAAGCCAGTGAATCTTAAAGAGAAAGATGATTTTGAGAGAAAATTCTGATATTAACTTTTCATTAACTAAAAACTAATTACAATTAATAGGGCTCAGCTCACCTTTATACAAAGAACGATTTGGTGAGTGAGAGAAACAAAAATCAATAAAGTAGAAATGGTAAAGGCAAATAGAGACGATGGGCAGAGAGAGACGACACCATTTCTACTTAAGTGGAGAAGAAAAGGTGAAGGCAGAAACGACACTGTTTCTGCCTTTTACAATAAATGGTCAACATGCTCTCTCAAACTAGACTACTTCTTCCCACTCTTACTTCCAGCATCATGTACTAACATTCCACCTCAAAGTAAACACCTCTGGTACTACTTATACTTCTAGGAAAAATGCCACTGTGGTATGGACTTCAGCCTTTTAACTTGATTAAGTAATTCAGCAATTGAACACCAATACTACAAAGGAAAGTTGAATGAAATTGCAAGGTAAACACAAATACCAAATGCCAGTACCAAAAGCTAGGCAAACAACTTGCTAAGAACATCAAACTCTATTGCTCCAATCTGGGAACCAATTTGCATTCTCAAACACCATTGCAATTCAAATACCAAAAGCCAGGCAAACACAAATACCAAATGCCAGCACCAAAAGCTAGGCAAACAACTTGCTAAGAACATCAAACTCCATTGCTCTAATCGGGGAACCAATATGCATTCTCAAACACCATTGCAATTCAAATACGAAAAGCCAGGCAAACCAACTTGCTAAATACATCAAATACCATTACACCACTCTGTAGTTTCAACATGCACAACTCTGCATCAACATGCACAACTCTTGCATTTTCAACACCAAATATCAGTGCACCAATCTGCATTTTTAACATGCACAACTCTTGCATTTTCAACACCAAATATCAATGCACTCTGCATTTTCAACATGAGCAACTTTGCATTTTCAACATGCACAACTCTGATTTTCAAATATCAGTGCACCAACCTGCATTTTTAACACCAAATACCAGTGCACTACTCATTGCACCATTCTGCAACATTTTAAACACCACTTTTACAGCAACATGAAAACCATTGTAACATTTTGCAGCATCAAACACTCTGATATAGCAAAACAAAAGAAACTGTGATTAAAAAAAAAAAATCTGTAACCAAGATCAATAAAGGCTACTGGTGGAGACTGTGAGTGAACTAGTTCCATTATCATCTTTAAGAGAACTAGTTCCATACTCTGAAATACAGCTAGAATTGCCAACTTTGACAGGGACTGCAACTTTATTGCTGTCAGCACTGCTGGTTATAGCAACAACACTTAGTTTGTCCCTTAAAGTATGAAATTGAGAGATTGGCAAGGCCTTAGTTAAAGCATATGCAATTTGCAATTTGGAAGGCACATATTACACAACAATGTTCTTAGCAAGCACTTCGATCTCTAATATAGTGAGCATCAATTTCGATGTGCTTAGTTCATGCATGAAAAGTAGGATTAGCAGCAAGGGCTTCAACACTTACATTATCACACCAAATAATCGGGGAAGAAGACAAGCTTATGCCCAACTCTGAGAACATACTTTTCAGCCATGCAACTTAAGTGGCAGTGTGAGCAAGAGCTCTATATTCAGCTTCGGTGGAAGATAATGTAACTACCTTCTATTTTTGGGAACTCTATTGAATAAGGTTAGGCCCCAAAAAGACACAATAACCACTCGTAGACCTCCTATCATCAAGGCTACTTCCCCAATCAGCATCAACATAGTATTCAACACCTAATGTTATACTAGGTTTGAACTGTAAACCATAGTTTTGAGTGCCCTTGATGCACCTTAACACTCTCTTACAGGCCTACCACTGTAGTTCTGTTGAGGCTTGCAAGAATTGGCTAAGTTTGTTGACAGAGAAGCTGATATCTGGCCTTGTTGAAGTCAAGCATTGCAAAGCTCCGATGGTGCTCCTATATAGGCTAGGGTCATTGAAATGAGCATTGTCAATGGCAAACAATTTTACTCCAACAGCCATGATTGTAGAGCAAGAGTGAGCATCTAACATTTTTGTCTTGACTAACAGGTTATTGATGTATTTAGACTATTTTAGGTGAAGTCCTTCATTTGTTTGAGTAGCTTCAAGACCAAGAAAGTATTTCACTAATCTAAGAGTCTTCAAGGCAAATTTGTCATTCAAATCCTTCACAAGTTTATTGGTGAATGAAGCATCTGAACCACTGATGAGTATATCATCCACATAGACAAGAATATAGGTTACTTGGGTGTTATGCTTAAGAATAAAGAGGCTGGAATCTGAAATTGAATTTTGAAATCCATAAGACAAAATGGCTTGTTTTAACTTGTCAAACCAGGCTCTTGGTGCTTGTTTAAGGCTATAGAGAACCTTTTGAAGGTTGCACACATGAGAAGGATGGTGTAGGCTTGCAAACCCTTTAGGTTGATGCATGTAAACTACCTCATTCAACTCTCCATTAAGGAAAGCATTGTTGACATCTACTTGTTGGATGTCCCAACCATAGGTGATAGTAAGACTTAAAATGATTCTAATAGTGGAAGGCTTAATAACAGGGCTAAAGGTCTCAAAGTAGTCCAATCCAGGAGTTTGCTGGAATCCTTTGGCTATTAACCTAGCCTTATACCTTTGTAAAAAGCCATCAACATGAAATTTGGTCCCGAATACCCATTTATTACCAACTACATTCATATCATGAGTCATGGGAACAAGGGACCAGGTATTATTCTTAACCAATGCATCAAATTCCCTTTGCATGGCCTCTTTCCATTCTAGACAACAAAGGGCTTCTTTCACTGAAGATGGTTTAGGATGCACAGTAGACTGTCTTGAAATGAGAAGAACAGTTTTGTTGGAAGCTACAGTAACTTTGGCCCTTGTTATCATCGGGTGTGCATTATCAGAAACTTGAGTACCAGTAGGAACAGTAGAGAACTGTGATGGTTCCAAGTTGAAGTAAACAAGTGGGTAAAGTGGAGCTAATGGTAGGAGGATGAGAATCTGAAAATTGAAACCTGGTTAAATCTACTTCAAGTGAGCAGTTTGGTACTGAACTGTTAGGGTCATATAGGGTGCTAGTATGTGTTTAGATATTGGACCTATATTAGAAGAAGGAGCAGAATCTGTGATGTGCAATGATTCTAAGGAATGTTGTGGTTGAAGATTAGTAATAGGTTTAGGACCAAGATTAGTTGTTGCTGTAGAAGTCTCTTTCCTAGAAGGTGTGATGGGAATGGTTGGAGGACAATGCCTTGCTGGAGAACTTTCAATAGGAGCTGGAATACTTGTATCAGCTGAGGAAGAAGGAATATAAACAGGAATAAAGGGAAAAACAGTTCTAGTGGGCATGTTTACAGCAACTGGGTGATTAGGAGAGACATTTTTGGAAGGATTGGATGAAGAATAAAAACCAAGAGAGAATGGAAACTCAGATTCATTAAAATGAACATTAGGAGTAATAAAGACTTGTCCATCAGCCCTAAGACATTTGTATCCTTTGTGGACAACACTATATCCTAGGAAGACACACTTGCTAGAAAGAAAGTTGAACTTGTGTCGGTTATAGTCTCTAAGAAAAGGAAAACATGCACAGCCAAAGACTTTAAGAGAGGAATACAAAAGAGTAAAACAGAATAACTTTTGGTAAGGAGAAACAAAATTTAAAATAGTTGTAGGCATTCTATTTATTAAGTATACAACTGTGTCAAAGGCATTCCACCAATATTATAAAGGCATTGAAGCATGAGCAAGTAATGTTAAGCCAATCTCTACTACGCATCTATGTTTTCTCTCACTTCTCCCATTTTGTTGATGCATATATGCACATGAATGTCTATACTGAATTCCATTTTTGTTAAGATAAGGAATTAACCCTTTGTATTCACCCTCTTGGTCAGATTGAAGCATTTGAGCTTAAGACTAATCTGCCGTTCTACTAAATGATGAAATTTAATGAAAACTAACCGAACTTCAGCTTTTGTATGCAAAGGAAACAACCAAGTAAAATGACTAAAATCATCAATGAACTGAAGATAGTACTTAAAACCCTCAACTGAAGCAATGGGTGTAGGACCCCAGACATCACAATGGACAAGTTCAAGAGGTTGTGTAGCTTTAGAAGAGGAGACAAGAAAATAATTTCTTTGTAGTTTTCCAATTTTGCATGCATCACAATAGGGAAGAGTTGAAACAGACTTTGATTTTTGAATTTGTGACATAATTTTAGAAAAGACCTCAAGATACGAATGTCCTAGTCGTTTGTGCCATGTCAAATTGGAATTATCAATATTATAATTGACCTGATGACCTAAGTGAGGACAGTTTGACATAATAGGTGATGTACCAATGAAATTGTTTTTATGACTAAGATGTTCAAATTCATGTGAACTAGTTAACAAACCATGCTTGGAAAGCACTGAATCAGAAACACTGTTATCATTAGGTGAACTAGTGGACAAATTATGCTTATTAACTACAAAATCAAAGACATATAAGCTAGTTGATGCATTATGTTTATCAATCACAGAATTAGAAACACATAAATTAGTGGATGCATCATGTTTATCAAATGTAGAATCAGGAACATGAGTAACATTAGCATTATCGCAACTGGAAATATTGGTAGAATTATTGGTGATTTTATTCTCAAAGAAGTAATTACAAGTATTTAACTCAAGTTGCTTGAGTTTACACAATTTACAATTTGAATCACAAGAAAGTGATGCAACCTAACTTGAAGAAGACATAGATAGTGATGATGACTCAAAGTTATCGGAAATGGACCTAGACTCTATTGTAGCAGACTTAGACTCTGTTGTTGAAGACTTAGACTCTGTTGTAGAGACACTGAACGTGTGATTAGAGGAACCAGGAACAAATTGTTTAGACTGGACATATTGGAATAAAGGAATGGAGGGAAGATTCAGTTGATACAAGCCAGCTTTAAGTTCGCCCTACAATAAGATTGTCTTGGTAACCATATCCTTAACAATACAATAATCAGAAGTGAATTCAACAGCCACATTATTATCCTTAGTAAATTTAGAAATGCTAAGTAGATTTTTTGTTATCTTAGGAACACAAAGTACATTTTTTAGGTGTAAGCATTTTGATTGAAGTGAACTAGGCAATAAGCCAAAGCCAATATAAGAGATATTTAGGAACTCACTACTTCCAACTTGGAGTTGCTCAGTACCATCATAGTTCCTACTGTTCTTTAGCTGGTTCAAGTCTGAGGTAACGTGATCAGTTGCACCAGAATCCATATACCAAGCTGGATCCTGAGGATTGATTGACGAAGCAGTCATAGAAGCTGTAGGATTTGTGTGAGCTGAAGAAGTTTGATAAGATGCCAAATGAGCTTGGTTTGCAGGACACATTTGCTGACTTGGAACAGTATTAGTAAAAGTAGATGAAATAGGTTGCTGGAGGTTCTGATGAGGACCAACAAATGTTTGATGCTGCTGTTGAACTCTAGTAAAAGTATTATGTTGCTGATGTATCCCATAGTCAAGATGACGAGAGAATGGAGCAAAATTGGGAAAACGACTTCCAAAATTAGCAGAAGCACCTGAGTATTGGTAATTTGCAGAGGAATTAGCTTGATGACCACCATAAGAACCAACATATGAAGGTAGATGTTGTGATGCTAAGTTATTGAAGAACTTAGCTCCAAAAGGGTGACCAGAAACTCCATAATGAGGAAGAGCTCCATTATAGGTAGAATTATACCTATGATAACATTGAACTACTATGTGACTAGCTTTGCTACAGACCTGACAAATTGGTTTTCGTCTACCATAACCACAACCTCTATTTCTTCCAAAATTGTTGAAACCAGTAGTCTAAAATTGATTCATAGGAAAGGTAGTGTTGTACTAGTTGACTTGACCAGTAAGAGGTGTTGCATCTGCCGAAAAGGGTTGCTGTGGTGTTGAATTGATAACAGTGTGGAGATTAGGAGGAAAGCTATTGAGTGAAGCAGGAGCTCTCAATGAATTGGCTAGACTAGTGGCTGAAGTAGCAGGATGAGGAATTTGAAGACCAAAATTACCAGTGGAGGCAAAATGTACAGATCCCCCCTAAAAGTCAATTGTATTAAATTTATCCAGTAACATTCATACTTTTGTAACAGATCATACTATGCTTCTTGCAATGTGACTTAGTCAAATTTTGACTCTAACCTTGAAGTTAGATTTACTACCACTACGTCAAACTTAGGTCCTAAACTATCTAACACATGTTGAAGTAAATCCTCATCAGAAATGACATGACCACTGGCAGAAAGACTTTCAACTATTCCTTTCATTTTCTTGATGTATTCATTGACATCTAAGTTTCTTTTATGAGTATTCTAGAAAAGATTCTTCAAATGTAAAGCTGTTGCTTTGGAGCCACTTAAGAATTCTCGCTCAAGTGTGAACCAAATATCCATCACAAACTAATATTTAGACACATAACTGAACATACATTCTGATATCGAAGCTAGCAACCAAGTCACTAAGAATTTGTCAGTTCTTTTCCAAGCTATATAGGTTGGATTGATTTTTTGCTTGGTTAGGGTTTCCTTTGAGCTAACTTCTTCAACATCAAAGGTATTATCAGAATTTGAAGTAATTAAAGGTGAAGGAAAGGGAATTAAACCTGTGAGATGATCTTCAAGCTTGTGAGCTCCAACCGCGAAGAGAACTTACGACCTCCAGAATCGATAATTGTCGCGATAATTGTCTCTTGTAAGCTTCGATGAACAACTTGAAGACTTGAAGGGAATGTTGAAGTGTATGAATTGAAGAAATTAGGTGTTCCATGTTGCATTGAGCTAGTAGAGTTACTTGATCCAGGAACTTTAGCCATTGACGCTAGTCAAGAGCTCTGATACCATGTGAATCTTAAAGAGAAAGATGATTTTGAGGTGGAGACATCTGATAACTTTTCATTAACTAAAAACTAATTACAATAATAGGGCTCAGCTCACCTTTATACAAAGAACGATTGGTGAGTGAGAGAAACAAAAATCAGTAAAGTAGAAATGGTAAGGCAGATAGAGACGATGGGCGAGGAGACGACACCATTTCTGCTTAAGTGGAGAAGAAAAGGTGAAGGCAAAAGACACGTTTATGCTTTTACAATAAATGGTCAATATGCTCCTCAAACTAGACTACTTCTTCCCATCTTCTTCCAGCATCATGTAAACAACGATTATGATGAATCAAAGTTCAAAAGTTATATTGTTGTGAATGATATTATTTTTTTAATTTTTATGTTTGCATATAATTTATATAAAATATTAGGGGTGAGCACGGGTAGCGGGTAGAACCGGAACCGGGGGTAGAACCGGAACGGAACCTACCCAGAACCTGCACTGTGGGGTAGGTTCCGGTTCAATTTTTTGGAACCGCTACTGTGCGGTTCCGGTTCCGGTTTACCCCGGAGGAACCGGAACCGGAACCGGAACCTGTAAAAAGGGTATCCTGTTTGGAACCTGTAGGGGCGGTACTTGTTGGAACTGTTTGGAACCTGTTTGGAACCTGTTGGAACCTGTTTTGGAACCTGTTTGGAACCTGTTTTGGAACCTATGGAATCTGTTTTTGGAACCTGTTTAGAACCTATTTTGGAACGGACTATAATGAAATATTGTGAAATGTAAATAAGGGGGAGTTTCTATTATTTTACATATAAAAAAATTTAAAAATGAAAAAGTTAAATTTTTAGAATAACCTAATTAAAAATATATAAATAAATATACTTATTACATATAAATTACACCATATTAAAAGCTTAATATATTATGATACATTAATATTAAAGTTTTGATCAATTAAGTGAATAATTGGAATTATGATCCAATTAAAGTGTTTTACATTTTAATGTTATTAAAAGAATTATTTTTAAATAAAATAGTATATTGATTGAGTAATAATATATTTAGTTATTTACTTCAATTATCAAGTTCTAAGTATATCTAAATAAATTAGTAATTAATTAATATATATGATAAATTGATAAACATTATAAAATTTAAACTAGTTAAATCATACTTAATCAATTATAACATTACAATTATATTAAATGATTACTTAATAATTATAATTTAACATTACTTAAGTGATTTATAGTATAATTAATTTAGCATTACATTAATTGATTACACTACTTAATTGACTTTATATAAACATTAGTACAACTAATTAAATGATTATTAAAAATTTAATTAATTATAATATTACATTAAAAATTTATAATATGATTATAATAGTTTATTCACTATAACATTACAATATAGTATGATATATAATTATTATAACATTACATAATTAATAATTACTTAATTGATTAGAGTTATGATATTATGTTTAAACATTAGTAATAATAATTTGCTACATAAACATTGCACAATACTTAATTAAATGATAAGAAATTATTAATTATAAACATTACCTATAAAACATTCATATAAACATTAATTAAACATTACATTATAGTTAATAATTACTAAATTAAATTTATATATATTACATTATATATTATGATCAATTACTTAATTATAGCATTACATAGTTAAATGATTATATAATTACATAATTAGTTTAGAATTATAACATTACATTATAAACATTAGTAATTACTAATTTACTATATTATTACATTACTAATTAAACGATTAAAAATTAATTAATTATAACATTACTTATTATTTATATATAATTACTTAATCAATATAACATTCTATTAAACATTAGTATATTAATCAAATGATTTGAAATTTAATTAATTAAATATTAAATTTAGATTATAGTATGAGTATTTAATCATTATAACATTACATATACTATATAGTATGATCATATAATTAATATAACATAAATAATTAAATAATTACTTAATTGATTATGAGTTATGATATTATATTTTAAACATAGTAATTCTAATTTACATATAAAATTAGCACAATACTTAATTGAATGATAAGAAATTTAATTATTATAACATCTATCTTATAAAAATTTCATATAAACATTAATTAAGCATTACATTATAGTTAAAATAATACTCAATTAAATTATATTTAATAGTATATATATTATGATACTTACTTATTATACGATTATATAGTTTAATGATTACATAATACTTAATTAGTTATGAATTATAAACTTACATTATAAACATTAGTATCTATACTATTACATTACTTAATTAAACGATAAAATTTAATAATATAACATTACTTTATATTTGTAATGATTTACTTACAATTATAACATTTAATTATAAAAATTAGTATATTAATTAAATGATTGAAATTTATAATTATAATATAAATTATAGATTTGTAGTATGATTACTTAATTCATTATAACAACATATATACTATTTATAATATGATCATATAATAATAAAACATTACATAATTAAATATTACTTAATTGATTATGAGTTATGATATATATTTTAAACATTAGGAATACTAAATTACTACATAAAATTAGCACAATACTTAATTAAATGATAAGAAATTTAATTAATATAACATACCTTATAAATATTAATTAAGCATTACATTATAGTAAATAATTACTCAATTAAATTATAATATTATTATTATATTATATTATGATCACTTACTTAATTATAGCATTATATAGTTAAATGATACATAATTACTTAATTAGTTATGAATTATAATATTACATTATAAACATTAGTAATCTACTATACTATTACATTACTTAATTAAACGATTAAAAATTTAATTAATTATAACATTACTTTTATATTTGTAATATGATTACTAATCAATTATAACATTCCTTATAAACATTAGTATATTAATTAAATGATTTGAAATTTAATTAATTATAATATTAAATTATAGATGTAGTATGATTACTTAATTCATATAACATTACATTATACTTATAGTATGATCATATAATTAATATAACATTACATAATTATAATATACTTAATTGGTTATGAATTATGAATTTATTTAAACATAGTAATTACTAATTTATACATAAAACATTAGCACATACTTAATTAAATGATAAGAAATTTAATTAATTATAACATTACCTTATAAACATTAATTAGCATACATTATAGTTAAATAATTCAATTAAATTATAATTTATTATATTACATTATATATAATCACTTACTTAATTATGCATTATATAGTTAAATGATTACATAATTACTAATAGTTATGAATTTATAACATTAATTATAAACATTAGTAATTTACTATACTATTACATTATTAATTAAACGATTAAAAAATTAATAATTATAACATTACTTATATTTGTAATATGATTACTTAATCAATTATAACATTCCATTATAAACATTAGTATATTAATTAAATGATTTGAAATTTAATTAATTATAATATTAAATTATAGATTTGTAGTATGATTACTTAATTCATTATAACATTACATTTATATTATGTATGATCATATAATATATACAATACATAAAAATTATTACTATTGATTATGACATTATATTATAAACATTAGTAATTTACTAATTTGCACAATATTTAATCAATTATTATATTTATTAATTATCATTATATTATAAATTTATGGGATGATTATTTAATTAATTATAACATTCTATTATAAAACAAATTTATACTTAATTAAATGATTAACCATTTAATTAATTATATATTACATTATAATTAATAATATATTACTTAATTAATTATAACATTACAATTACATTGTAGTATGATCACTTATTTATTATAACATTACTGTTTCTAATATTAAATTTACTAAATATATTGGTATATTATAAATACCCAATACCAATTAAACATTAAATAATAATTTATAAACATTAATAATTTATTAACTTATCAAATAGACCCTGGCAAATGGCAATGTTAGTAATTAGTATTAAGAATTGTGTTTGTTTAAAGATTTTGGTGAAGTTATTTATGTGAATTGTGATGAATAATGTTTGTGTTTTGGTTTTGATTGACGAATTTTAGTTAATTGTGATGAATTGATTGAATTCAAGCGTTGCTTAGAGATTACAGGTTATGAGTTACATTGGACACAAATGAATGAATAACGAAAATTTGTTAGGGGGGTATTTGTAAACTATAAGGTGTTTTTGTTATTTTTTAAACTAATAGGGGGGTAATTGATTTTTTACAGGGTACCCTGGAAAGGAACCGGAACCTATATTTTAGGTTCGGTTTCCTTGAATTGAAGAACCTGTACTGTGCGGTTCCGGTTCCGGTTCCTTTTTTTGGGAACCTGTACTGTACGGTTCCGGTTCCGGTTCCCCGGAAAAGTGCAGGGTACCCGGAACCGCTCACCCCTATAAAATATTGTTAACATATATTTGGTTAGAGTTTTGAATTGTAATTTACAAGTTAACAAAATAAGAAAATAATAATTTTACATAAGTTTTAATTCACAAGTTAACGGAATTAGGTGATGTTAGAACTGAAGATTTTTATACAAACAATAATTTATTATTTTCCACAAAAGTGCTACAAATGATAATTTCTAAAATTCTCCCTTAAAAAAATCGAGGAAGATTTTTGTTGTTTTTACAAGCCCGATGACTTTTATGTCTTCTTCACCTTCTTCTGCTCAAAATGTAAACCCTCACATCACATCTCACTCCAGTTGGAATTGCCTTTTTCATCTGTCACTCTCTACCCCTAACATTTTTAATTTGTTGCATAATAAAGTATAATTATTTAACTCTACGCCTACTTTTTTTTTGAGAAAATTCATGAACATTTAATGCATTTGGCTAAATATATAGAACAATCATTTTCTTGTGTAAACACCTCTTAACTCTTTTTAAAATCTAAACCAAAATTTTGGATGAGGGTTCTACTAAAAGATGGGCATTCTTAGATTCCTAATATCATAAATTTGGATGAGAGATCAATTATTGATGGCCAAATGGTGGGCTTCCACTTTTATGGAAAATAAAATTGGCAATAGGACAATATATAACTGCTTTTACCAAACATGAAAGACATTTTGGTTAATTATAAGAAAATGCACAATTTCACGCAGTTTTACCAACAGTTGGAAAATACATGCATTTGCTAAAACTAAAGAAGGGTTGGCCTACAAAACCTAAGTTTTAGGCTCCAAATCTTTGAAAATATCTAGAATTATTCTTTGATAATAAAATCATGAAATCTCAGGGAGTTTTGATCACTCTCAATCTCAAGCAATATATGTGTTAAGAAGAAGGAAAGTAAAGAAGACTATAATTTAATTGATGTGGTTTCAGTCTCTAGCATGAATTCATTTTCATGCAACTATTTTTCTTTCCATCTAGCAACCTCAGTACTAAATATATATTTAATTAGAAACATATTTTTAAACTTAAAATAATATATTGGGTAAATCTTTAAATTTTTGAGTTTTTTAAAGTAAATATAAAATAATGTTTGATAAATTAAATTTAATTAAAAACATGATTAGCAATTATAAATTTTATTAATGTTTTTGTAACCATAAAAAGTTTATAGAATATTAAACGAAATATAAATCTATAATTTTTTTAGTCAAAATGATAGCATAAATGTGAAATTAATATATGAATAATTAGGCTAATAGTATGAAAATTAAAAATTAATATAATGAGAAGATGGAATTAGCATTAAGCCATTCTGTTGAGGATAATAAACCAAAAATCCTCCAAGAGAGAGTTCAACACGATCAAGAAACACCAAGAAGAATAGGAAAAACAAAAATAGAAGAGAACAGGAAGAAGAAAGAAACACAAGTGATTTACTTGGTTCGGATTCAACAAATGAATCCTACTCCAAGGCAGGGTTTAAGGCCTTAGATAGTCCATTGTGTAGAAAACTAATACAAACACTAATATGAGAGATGAACAAGGGATCAAACAAGATCAAAGTATGAGCAAGAACTTTGATCTTCACACAACCCTTAACAGAGAATTACAAAATGAAACTAACTCTCACACTTACAAACAAAAAGTAAAGACCAACTATATATAAGAGTCTAAAATGAGATATATAGGTGATGTAGGTGGTTATGACATTAGCCAAGTTAGTTAACAAATAACTAACTTAACTAACATCAAGAATACAGCTTAATAACTACCTAACTCTCTTAACAAATAAGAGGCAATATCTAACACATTCATTATATGAACAATTACAATACTAATTAATTAATATTTAATATTTATCTGGTAACATAATAAAAATGGTTAAAATTATACAAGTAATTTTCCAGAGTGGTTAGCGGTGCAATTTCTCAAGTCGAAATTGGTTGGTGGCCTGGTGGCTACTTTTCTCATTGCTTCTTGCCACCCTTCATGATTGTAAAAACATGCATGGAAGTCTGTTATTTCCCCAAACTAGCAAAACAATTAAGACTGACTTCCCACGTTAATTTCAATATTAATGTATAGTCCCCACCAAATAACAAAACAAAACCCATCTTCCATTCCAAGTTTTCCCCCTATTTTTATTTTCCAATCTTCCAATCTGATAGCAATGCTATTTCTATGAAAAGGAATTGTTTTGTGGTGTGACTGAGTGAATGTGACTATACAAGGTGAAGAAAACAAACATGTGAAGTGTAATGTGTCATAAATAGCCTTCAATTATACACTTGGGTTGGGATCTTAGCTAGCTGTCCATTTTGACTGCAAAATCTAGGCATAGAAACAGCACTCTTTTTAACGACTTACAACTCCCCATTCAAATCCCATCTTCATTCAATGGTACGTTTGCACAGGTCTATAAATATATAACCACTGTGTCTTGCAAGAATAGCAATCACCCAATCAAATCCTAGTGCTCAAATCCGTTCTATAAAAACCTCTTTATATTCTTCTTATATCTCTTTCATTCTTCGTCTCTCCCTCATTTTTTTCTTTCCTTTCCTTGAGTTCTTTCTCTTCTTCTTCTTCTTCTTCTTCTCTCTTCCTCTTATTTTTATAATGCTTTTGCTAAGAGAATTCATTATTTTATTTGCTACGTGAAGTCAGCCTTCAAATGATAAACAATGATTTACAGGCATCAGCTTCTACAAAACATCTCTTCCTCTTTGGGGAGAAAGATGAATGAATTTTTAATCGGTAACTCCAGAACTATATATTTCAATTGTTTTACTATTTAAGATATATTTTTCTTTATTCTGACTTTCTGAGTTTAAAAAATTTTCAGGGCGATAATTGTTATGGAATGGGAGGAGTTGGCAAGATTATTACAGGTAAATATATAACAAGCATATTAGTTTTAAGCGTAGATCTACTTCTCTTTTTATTGTCGTTTTCTAAATTTAAACGTTTTCAATGTCGTATTCAAATAATTATTTTCAAAAACTAAGATATAATTTAACAATCTAATAAGTTGTATTACCATATTTTTAAATTTAGAAACATACTTGATCTTATATATATAAAAGAAGAATCTAAGTTTAGGGATATAGAAAACGGAGAAAAATGACCTTTTCTTTTTTATAATTTTATGCCCCTTTTTTAAATTGCATTCAAAAACTGTTTTTCATAACTTTTTAACCAAATTCGATTAATAAAATCTCTAATAAGATATTTGTGCTTGAGAATTTTCATATTAATTGTTAAACTGAATTTTTTTTTTTTTTTTTTTTTAGGTGATTATCCTGAAGAACCTAAAGGGTTGCGTAAGATAAAGGATATGATTGCATGGAGTTGGAAACCTCCTCCTGGTTTTTGGATTAAAGTTAATACAGATGTATTATGAAAACCAAAAACTGGCGTATCTGCTTGTGGAGGAGTGTTCACGTGTGATTTTTTTTTGGAGGTTTTTCACATTGTTTAAGAGCTAAATCTCCCTTTGAAGCTGGATTAATGGGAGCCCTTCATGCGATTTTTATAGCACATTTTGAGAATTGGTTTCTACTAGCGCTCAAGACTGATTGCAAAAAAGTGGTTGATGTTATAAAAGATAAACAACTTGATTATTCTCTTGATTATTCAGATGACCTTAAAAATTTATGGAACAAATGTCTCAAAATGATGCTTGCCATGATAGTTCGATGTTATCTTTTATCATGAAGGAAATGAAGTTGTTGAGCCACTGACTAAACTACCGTTGGAATCTTCTACTCCTAAATGGTGGTCAATGGAGCAAAAGGAGGCTATTCTAGACAGAATTATATTGTTGGATAAAAGCTAAATGCTGTCGTTTTGATGCTTAAGATCTGCAGCTCAAAGTGCTATTATTTTAACTAAAAATTGTTTGCGTTGTACCCAAGTTTGTAATAATAACAAAAATTTCTTGTAGTACACATTCCAGATTTATGATATTATGAATCTAAGAATGTCCATCTTTTAGTGGATCCCTCATCCAAAGTCAAATTGTACACGCAAGTGAATTGATACGTGGTGAATAATGCATTTGATTTGTAATAATTATTTACTGTATAAATAATTTATGTTTTTATATTATTAAATTATATTTAATATTAAATTATATTATTTATATGATGTTTTAAAGATAATATTAATATTTAATAAAATATGAAATCAGTAACCATTATCTTAGATGTTATATAACAACATTAATATTGTTACCCAAGCCACAACAACAGTAACAATACCTAAATTAAAAATGAAAATGATTATGAACATAGCACCCTTAATTAAATATTCGTCAAGTTCCATCTTATTATAAAAAAGGCATATGGCTACATGAAAGCAGAAACATTTATGGCCAACCTCAAGCCACATGATATTTTACCCATTCTTGCTTGGGCCCAATTGTCCTGTTTGCAATGGATTAAACTGTGCAAAATTTCTCGTCAAAGAAGATGTTTGATCTTGGAAATTTGGAATTGGAACCACGCATCAAAAGTTATACCCATCAGAAAAAGTCATAAAGGAATGCATGGTAATAAAGTTGGAATCTTCTGTCCAAAGTTTGAAGTGCAATAATATTTCCTCTTATATAAAGAAGACTAGTTAATTAAAAATTCTTTAAAGTTTGTACTAATAATGTTAATTGATTTATATATGTTAACCAAAGATTCGCATACAAATATTATAGATATATTATTTAGGACCTCATAGTCAATTCCAATTTTGTTACTCTTATGATTTTAAGAAATTCTTTTCTAAGAAAGTAAAATTGAAGGGAGGTTTAAGTTATGACATAATCCATATAATATTTCTTAACTAATATACTTTAGTTTTAATACGTTTAGTGGTATTTAGGGTATTCAAATCTTTGAAAATATCTAGAATTATTCTTTCATAATAAAACCATAAAATCTCACGCGATTTCACTTTCAATCTCAATCAACAGATTAATGTTTTATTAGTGATATTTTATTAATGTTTTATGGGTGCTTCTTTTTTCAAATCCAACTTCTGGATTGAGTTACAGAGCTCGTCATGGAATTGGAAACCTTGCTTGGAAGAAACATGTGTGTGAATGCAAGAGATGGTGTTTTTGAATGAAATAGAGGCAACAACAGGAATAAAATATAACAGTAAAACAAATCAAACAGTAAACAAAGAAAATAACATACGCTATTTACCCTGGTTCACCCAATGTGGGCTACATCCAGTTGAGTCAATATTATTGCAATATGTCTCACCTCTCTCGTTTACAATGAATGAATTGCCTTATGATTTGCTATCACACCCATAACAAGAGAAAAGTATGTTTATATACTAGGTTTAAGAGACTAAACCTAGTTTTACAAGGATTCCTATTCCTAAGCCTAACCCAATAAGGAATTAGTAACTTAAAAGAAATCCTACAGTGGTTATACATGGAAAAGCCCAAAATCGCCTACAGGCTTAGAGGCGTTTGCCCCCGCGACCCCCGCCCACTCACCGGGGAGCAAGGCACCCGCCCGCTGATCGGGTAGCGGGACCCCCGAATGCGTCTGCATTACCCAATAATGCTGAAGTAGTCGACAACTCCAACAGTTTTGGCATGGACAGTAAAACATATTAATAACTTCGTCACTTTCATCAAAAATGCTTTCTATTTTTTTCTCAACCATCGCACATGGGAAAAGCAGAAAAATGTTCTTGGTATTGACTGAGAATATTGTCTACTTGGTATCTCATTCAATCTTCACTAATCCTCCAGTTCGAAAATAAGATTTGAATTTTACGGATTTGAATACTCTAAGTATCACTAAACGTATTAAAAGTAAAGTCTATGAGTTAGGAACGGTTGTATATTTTGGAGGGTATTAATTTAAAATAGAAAAAGAGGAAGGAGAAAAGAATTAAAATTGGAAGATTGGAAAATAAAGGTAGGTAGAAAACATGGAATGGAAGATGGGTTTTGTTATGTTATTCGGTGGGGCTGGGGACTGGCTATACATTAATATTGAAATTAACGTGGGGAGTCAGTCTTAACTGTTTTGCTAGTTTGGGAAGAAAATTGACTCGGGAAAAATTTTGTTTGTTGCTAGATTAGGAAAAAAATAGACTTAACAAATTACAAGGGAAGAAATTTGGTCTGTATACAGCTGCAGAAGATAAATAAATTCAAACATATTATTAATTGCAATTTGGTGAATAATAAATAAGCTAATTAATGAGTTGAGAAAAGCAAACACATGCTATATCTTTTACAAGGTGAATACAGTGGAGTTACACAAGTAACTGTGGCCTTGCCTTTTCCTTTTGGCAGATTATAAATTCCCCAGTAGAGAAGAGCTTAGGCTTTCATCTCATCACTCAACAACATTCACAAACTCTTCTTCTACCTATTTTCTCAGCCATTTTCTACAGCTTAGTCATGAGTGAGCTGTAACCAGCAGTGCAAGCCCATGCTTACTGCAATTTTCAGTTTCATTTGAACTTTTTGACTATAAAAGTATCTCTGGAAGGGACTAAAGAAAATATCATAAACACAACACTAAATCTGCAACACTTTCTTTGCAGAATTTTCCATATCTCAGCCTTTTTTTTTGCGCTCTTGATTCTTCATGTTTCGGAGAAAGAAGAAAATCTTTTTTCTTAAGATGGTGTGGCTACCGAATACTCATCTATCTTTCAATCTTCTTGAGGTACTTCCTTCGCTTTCTTACTTCATACACGTATTATGTTTTTCACAAGATTATATATGTAAAAATCACAAGAGCATATGCATCCATGTTTGATTTATTAGTATTCTTCATCTCCATCTCTGCCATTTCTTGCTCTCCTTATTTGTTCATGTTTGATTGATATCCATTTGTTCTGTTTGTTTAGGCTGCTCGTTTTGGTGGAACAAACATTGATCCAACACCATATTCGGTAACTCAACAACTACATATATTTCAGTTGTTTTACTTTAGTAATCTATTTAAGATATATTTTTCTTTATTCTGATTCTGAGTTTAACAAAATTTCAGGGAGTTTCATTCGGTAATTGTTATGGAATGGGAGGAGTTGGCAACATAATATTATAGGTAACATATATACATCAATTAACATTATTACTACAAACTTTAAAGAATTTTATTTAATTAAAAGGAAATATAAGAGGAAATATTGCACTTCAAATTCAATTAATTTGTGGTGGGGGGGCGCGGGCGGGTGGTAAACTTGGTAAATTGACAAAGAATAAAAGAATTTACAATCAAAAGGAGCATAGGCCCTTAGATGCCAAGATCCTGAGCGAAAAAACATGTTGATTAGTGTAGTTTTGGCCTTCGTCATGTATGATTCGTTTGGGTCTCTTGATCTTAATTTGACTGGGAGGAAGATCACTTTGTTGATTATTTTTTTAACTGTTAAATAAAGCATATATGGATTACCTGCCAAGAGTATCGTCTAAAGAAATCTCTTACTTTTTTTTTTTTTAATCATTTTCTACATTTACACATTTTCAAGTTTGTACTCTAAATGTTAGTCGAAAATCATTTTCAAAAACTAAGATAAAATTTAACAATCTAATAAGTTGTATTAACATATATATATAAGTTAAGGGATATAGAAACCGAGAAAAATGACCTTTCTCTTTTCTTTAATTTTACACCCATTTTTTAAATTGTATTCATAACTTTCTAACCAAACTTTTCAACCAAATTCGTTTAATAAAATCTCTTTTACCACTTTTTTTGTAGAAATAAGAAATTTTATTTTAAACAAATCTAACAGAGCACGTGTAGATACTATATATAGGAGCTCCTTAGACTCATACAGGTGTCATTTATTCATTGGTTGTACAGCTGTAGACAGATTGTATGTTGGGTTGAGTTTATTTCTTCCCTGCTATTTATATCAGCAGTTTTACCTCCTCTGTAACTTCTTTGATTAATCAATGAAGTAATCTTCTTCTCCTTTTTCTTCTCTCTGTTCTTGTTCAATATGGTATCAGAGCAATAAAATGATTCTTGTGCATCCTCATCCTCGTTCTGGAATTTTCTCATTCCTTCATGTTCTTGATTTTCGATCTGTGTTCTTTGTGATTCGTTCGTTCTCTTCTGGTTTTCATGGCGAACGATTCTTTTTCTCAATTTGATCCTTCATCTTCATCGAGGATCAATTCCGCCATTGAAGACTGTTCTAGTCCTTATTATCTTCATCATTCGGATAATCCAGGGCTAATTCTTGACCACTGACTGAAGACAAATACGCTTTGTGGAGTCAAGCTATGGTGATTGCTCCGTTAGTGAAGAACAAGTTAGGGTTTATTGATGGATCCATTCCTCGTCCTGAAGGTAATGATTCTCTTCTCAATTCTTGGTTCCGGAACAATAACATGGTTATTTCTTGGATTCTTAACTGTGTTTCTAAGGAGATTTCTACTAGTGTTATATACTCTGATTATGCTTATGAAATGTGGTTAGATCTTAAAGAACGTTTTCAGCAGAAAAATGGACCTCGTATTTTTCAATTGAGGCGTGATCTGATGAACCACACTCAAGTTCATCTTCCGTCAATGCTTATTTCACCAAATTGAAAACAATTTGGGAAGAACTTAGTAATTACAGGCCTTTCTGTTCTTGTGGAAAGTGTCTTTGTGGAGGAACTAAAGCACTTGCAGATCATTATCAAATGGAGTATGTTACGAGTTTCTTGATGGGCTTGCATGATTCTTTTGCTCAAGTGCGTGGTCAGTTGCTATTAATGGATCCAATTCCTCCTATCAACAAGGTTTTCTCCCTTGTTTCTCAAGAGGCACATCAGAGGAATGTTAATGTGACTTTTGTCGGTTTTGGAGGTGCTGAATCTATGGCTTTTGCTGTGAAAAACGATGTTGCTCGATCTGACAATGGTCAGAATTTTCCTAGAGGGCAAAGGAAAGATAATCTCAATTCTAACAAGCCTGTCTGTACTCATTGTGGCTATGTTAGCCATACAATTGATAAATGTTACAAGCTGCATGGTTATCCTCCTAGATATAAGGCCAAGTCTAAGTCTAATACTTCTCATCAACCTTCTTCCAGTCAGACCCCAGCTGTTGCAAATCAAGTCTCCAATTCAGTTAATGATTTGTCTCATGGGAATGTTGAGAACTCTGGAAATTTTAGAAGCTTTGTTCAAATGCTCTGATACCATATTAAACAAGAACAGAGAGAGGAAAAAGGAGAAGAAGATTACTTCATTGATTAATCGAAGAAGTTACAGAGGAGGTAAAACTTATGATATAAATAGCAGGGAAGAAATAGACTCAACCAAAAATACAATCTGTCTACAGTTGTACAACCAATGAACAAATGACACTTGTACAAGTCTAACAAACTCCAATGGCATTTGAACAAAGCTTCCAAAATTTCCAGAGTTCTTAGCATTCCCACGAGACAAATCATTAACTGAATTGGAGACTTGATTTGCAACAGCAAGGGTCTGATTGGAAGAAGCTTGATGAGAAGTATTAGACTTAGACATGGGCTTATATCTAGGAGGATAACCATGCAGCTTGTAACATTTATCAATTGTATGGCCAACATAGCCACAATGAGTACAGACAAACTTATTAGAATTGAGATTATCTTTCCTTTGCCCTCTAGGAAAATTTTGACCATTGTTAGATCGAGCAACATTGTTTTTCACAGTAAAAGCCATAGATATACCTCCTATACCAATACCTTATACTAATTATGCACCATCAGTTTCTCCGTTACCTAGTGAGCATATTTCTCATAATACTCCTGCTCAACCTATCTTACAACATTCCCCTCCAATTAGAAGAACCTCTCAGGTTATTAAACCACCTTCCTACTTAAGGGATTTTCATTGTAATCTTTTATCTAATAACCCTTCTCATTCCTCAAATTCACCCTATCCAATTGAAAATTACATTTTCTATGCCAATTTGTCCCCTTCTCACTCCAATTACCTACTCACTGTATCTTCTACATATGAGCCTCAATTTTACCATGAAGTTGTTAAGTTTGCTCATTGGAGAGATGCCATGTCAAAGGAATTAGAGGCTATGGAGACCAACAATTCCTGGACAATTACAGCTCTTCTTGTTGGCAAACATTCCATAGGGTGTAAATGGATTTATAAGGTCAAATATAAATCTGATGGAAGTTTAGAGAGGTATAAAGTTTGTTTGGTGGCAAAGGGGTACACACAACAAGAAGGTTTGGATTTTCTAGAGACTTTTTCACTAGTGGCTAAATTGGTTACTGTCAAAATCCTTCTTGTTGTTGCTGCTAGTAACAAATGGCCTTTAATCCAATTAGTGTTAGTGTATGCCCTAGGAACCAATTGTGTTGTCGGTTTAAGGACATTATATCTTGTAAATGAATTATGAATAAAAGAAAGTGTTCTTATTTCACATGTTGATTTACTGCTTTATTTATATTATAATTAATATTGCATGTGAAATGTCCAGATGACACAGATCTTCAGAAGATCAGATCATCGAAGAATTTGCTACACACGTAATGTTAACTGGGCAATAACATTGCATAGTAGGCATGTTGAATGTCTCCATTGAATATCATGTGATGATATTAGTGTGGGTGATTATAAGAGGTATGTCACTAAGACATTAGCATGGATAAACGGTTAGTGAACTATTTATCGAAAACGATCGATTACGATGAATCACATGGACGTGGTTAATGATGTATTGTAGGATCGTGCTAGTGTACCACTAATCCTTAGACTTGAGACATCACGGTTGAATTCAACATAGGATGCATATGATTCATATGGTGTATAAGCACGAGACTAGTCGTGTCTTGTGTAATAAGCCAGTTTGGTCATATGTTATACATATGCGAGGACAAGTGATGGTCAATATGGGATCTGTTAACTCAAAACATTCCAATCTCGAGTTTCCAGACGAATGTTAATAAATATTGGAAAAGGGAAATCTCTGGCCAGAGTATAATGAATGTCAGATGAAAAGTAGTTTCATGTTGACAAGTTTCATTGTATCGATTGAGAATTCGATTAAAGATTAAGTTAAGGGTTTTGACATACCATGAACCATTCTTAATTGGAGGGATTTTACTACACGATACGTACGATTAGAAAGGGTTCATTGGAGTTTACACTTCATTGTGGTTTAGGGGTTATGGAACATTGCTAGACGTTTACCATAATCAGTGGGAGTTTCGATTATAAAGAGTTATAACGAAACATATCGAAATCCGATACTGGGCCCATGGCTAGATCATAGTGAACCAAAATGGTCACACATAAAACCAAGCTCAAGAAGAGAGAGTAATATATATCATTAATCGGATTAATGATGTTCGGACGTAAACGATTGCATCCAAATTAATGTATTGGTGAGAAATGATTATCCATGGATAGCTAGCACTAACCAAGAGTAATAAGGATTTATTAAATATTATTATTGAATTGGATTCAATGATGGGGGCAAAAGTGCATTGGTTTTATTCTAAAGTGTTAGAATATTTAATGGAATTAAAATTTGGTCTAATTATGAATTAACCATAAA
Organism: Pistacia vera; assembly: GCF_008641045.1. Taxonomy (NCBI): domain Eukaryota; kingdom Viridiplantae; phylum Streptophyta; class Magnoliopsida; order Sapindales; family Anacardiaceae; genus Pistacia; species Pistacia vera. The sequence continues at coordinate 50,778 of NW_022196072.1, read as the reverse complement.
ACCAAGGACTTGACATAAATGTTTATTCTCAAGTTAATTTTAAATTGTTTGAGGCCTTCCCAAAACAATTTAAAATTACACTTTGTGCCCATGGTATATATTTTAATGAAATTTGCAACAATTGAAAACAAAAGGTACTCTCTCACTCTCTCGGCTCTCTCTCATCTTTGGCTTGGGTGGATTACATTTTGAGTTTCTTCATTCTCTTTTGAAGAATCTAGACTCCAAGTTTCAACATCAAGCATTTAATAGCAAAGGAGTTGGTAATTTTCTATTATTTTCTTACATTAATAAGTTAATGTTTTAATGGTTTGTTTTCTACCTTATGTCCATCATCTCGATCATCACTTTCTCTTCATTTACATGTCCAAAATGCTTGAAACACAACAATGGTATCAGAGCATGTATAAATTCATGCATGCATGTAGCATTTTTGGTGAAAAATGGCTTGGTTTGGACATAAATATGTTTTAGCTTTAGATGTCTGTTGAAGTTATCATGTATTTTGAATACAAATGATGACGGATATGTGATATTCATGCTTTTATGAATTTTTGATATTTAGAATACATAGTTTCTTGTTCTTGAAGTCATATGTAACATGCATGTATGATTTATTGCATCTTGATGCATTTTTGTTAAAATATGAATATATCTCATTCATATGATACATGCATGTGTAATGTGAGCATGTTTGATGCAAATTTGATGACTTTGAAAAGGATGAATTCGGCCAAACATTATTTGGATGCAATGTACTTTGAATGCATGTTTGAGAAGTTATATGTGATATAATGGAGTATAAATGCATTTGAGTTGGATTGTATTTTGAATACAAGTTGGTTGATTCACTTTGAGTAAATAATGATGATCTTAATTTTTGTTTAAGTTTTTTATTTATTTATTTATTTATTTATGATGGTTAATGTTGATTAAATGAAGGTAGAATGGATTAAGCTGATATGCATGCTTGATTAATTATTTGCTCATCACATGTTTTCTTTTTGGATGGTGATTCAAGTGAAAATAGGTGCATCATGATACATAGGTTTGCAATTTTTAATTTTATTTGATTGAATGTGATGTGAGAGGTTTTTTAATGTGATGGGTAAGATAATATTTTTTATAAATATTATGGTGATGAAATTATGCATGTACCTTTAGTTTAATCATGACATATTTTATACATTTATTGCATGAAATCCTTAGGATATATATATATATATATATTGTTTTTTTTTTTTTTATAACGCTGAAGCATACTGCTTCTTCTGACGCCACGTATTATTGATATATGATCGTCATGTAGGATATCGTTAATTGGTCCACGTGTTTGCTGTTTATTGGGCTTGCTATAATAGGGATTATTCACATGCATTCAATTAATATATTCAATACAAATCTTTCACATTTCTCTTTTAATTTGATAAATTACTAATGATTCGCTTGTGTGTTACTAATTTCCATGAATATTAAGAGTTGCTATAATATAAATTATTCACATGCATTCAATGCAAATCTTTCACATTCCTCTTTTAATTTGAGATCTTTCACATCCCTCTTTTAATTTGATAAAGATACAACATATCTTTTCACATTCATATATATATTTATATAATGCTGAAGCATACTGCTTCTTCTGACACCACGAAGGATTGATATATGATCGTCATGTAAGATGTCGTTAATTGGTCCACGTGTTTGTTGTTTATTGGGCTTGTTATAATAAGAATTATTCACATGCATTCAATTAATGTATTGAATACAAATCTTTCACATTCTTCTTTTAATTTGAGATTTTTCACATTCCTCTTTTAATTTGATAAATTACTAATGATTCGCTTGTGTGTTATTGATTTCCATGAATATTAATAGATTGCTATAATAGAAATTATTCACATGCATTCAATACAAATCTTTCACATTCCTCTTTTAATTTGATAAAGATACAACATATATTTTCACATTCATGAAATTCAATAATACACTTCATTAATCCATTAATATTCAACGTTCATTCATGCATATTAATTATTATTATTATTAATTAATATTAATATTTTTGTACCCCTTTACATTCAATTAATTATTATTAATATTAATATATTTTTACCCCTTCACATTCAATTAAATGTTTTTTTATAAAACGTATTATCATTTAACATTTAATATAAATCTAAAAATTTTAAACTCGTCCAATAACAATAAAACATTTAAATCAAAATAACCATAACTAATAACATGCAAACACTTACTAAAAAATATCAAAAGTTTCATTCATGCATATTAATTATTATTATTAAATTAATATTTTTGTACCCCTTTACATTCAATTAATTATTATTAATATTAATATATTTTTACACCTTCACATTCAATTAAATGTTTTTTATAAAACGATTATCATTTAACATTTAATATAATCTAAAAATTTAAACTCGTCCAATAACATAAAACATTTAACAAAATAACCTAACTAATAACATGCAAACACTTACTAAAAAATATCAAAAGTTTCATTCATGCATATTAATTATTATTATTAATTAATATTAATTTTGTACCCCTTCACTTTTCAATTATTATATTTATTAATATATCTTTAACCCTTCACAATTAAATGTTTTTTATAAAACTATTATCATTTAACATTAATATAAATCTAAAATTTAAACTCATCTAATAACAATAAACATTTAAATCAAAATAACCATAACCATAATATGCAACACCCTTACTAAAAAATACCAAAAGTCATATTAATTAGCAATAATCCAATACATTGAACATAACCGAACAGTTGTTGTAATCATTAATTATCATAGAATACTACTTAATGACATCTAAAGCTATATAAGAGTAGAGAATTCAACAATCCATACACCTTCAAATATTTCTTTCATTTCACACAGATACCATTAACAATAGAAGACAAAAGACCAACTATTGTCAATCCAAAATCCAAACAAACAGAACGTGCGGTAAATAACATCAACTGATACTCTATATTCCTTCTACTATCTACTTTTACATGTCCATTTTTTTATTTTTAGCAGTCCAGCAGCAACGTCAGATGGTTCGCCTGAACTGGAAGGTATTTTACAAAACCTTAAGTCACGCTGGACAAACTCACACTACCAGAGTGTGTGAACAAATATATGAATGCGTTGTTAGAAAAACAGGCTCAACCATACATGTAATATTCGATTTATGGAAACATGAATCCCTGATATTGCCAAAGAAAAGGAACTTGGTATTCCTCGAGCAGAAAAATAGAACTATATATATAAACAATTATATTATCAATAAAATCAATAAAAGATTCACAGTTTATTGTTCCATTTATAATGATACCAGAAGCTAATATAAATACTGTTTATTCTACAGTTAACGCATAATTCTCTTACTATATTACACCTTTAATCCATTCTTAAGATCCCATTTCATTGTATAACTTAATGGTTTTAAATTTTAAAAGTTTTTTAATAAGTAGTGAATAGTTTCTCAACAATTGAACTTAAACTTATTCTATATGTGTTGAATGATTCATTTCTTTGTATAACTCAATGACTTAGACTTAAATATTGATTTTTTTATATGTTCCTTAAAATGACATGAGAACTATGTCTAAAGTTGTTTTTGTTCTCAGAATGATCCAAAATTGTCTTTTCGCATTGGTTATTGGCGATATGTGATTGGTTCCAGTCGGTTTGAGGTTTTTGAGAGATGGAGTTTAAGTGGGAATTTGTCAACAAGGCTGATTAGTAGGCAGTTTGTGGAAGTCAAAGTCATGTGTGATGTTTCAGAGGAAAGTTTTGGAGTTCAGTGTTCATCTTTGAGGAAGGTTGTTCTCGAGTTGAATCTGAGGTTGTTTATGTGGGGGAAGAAGAGCAGGGCATGTTATGAGGTTCAAGATGTCTGATTTCAAGATTCTTGATCGTATTAACCTTGGCCTTGCTAGCGGGTATGTTTGTGTGAAATTCAAATATTTATTGGAAATTTGATGGGTGTTTGATTATTTTTGTGATTTTTGAATTGGGATTTCTTGTAGGTTGCTGAGGTTGTTTTTGAAGCCATTGTGAATATTCTAATAGGTTCATATCTTTTTTGTTTCCTTCTCATTATTTTTCTTATGATATGTTAGACTAAGGCGTGAACTTAGATGTTTGTATTGTGAGATTGCAGCCCTTTGATACACAAGAGTTGTGCTAGAAAACTAGAGAAACGTAAGATCAATTGAGGAGTGAGTAACTTCTATTACTTAGGGTAGTGCTTTTGGGAACCAGCATAGTTTTTGGTGATGGCATTCTAACTCCGTCATGTCTGGTATTATTTCTTTCATACATTACATATATTTCCATGTGAAGTTATAGATTGATTAGTGTACCAGCATAATGGTATGGTTTTGTCTAGAGATCTCCATCAATTGGATATGATATGTTTTAGCTACTACACAATGTATTAGCTCCAAGATGCACAACTTTCTCTTACTTTGTCACATTTAATGCATACAGTATGTGTTTATGTGTGCATGTGGTGTGTTGATGGGATAAATGAGTACCATCCTTTTAATTGTTTTTTTTTTTTTAATCATATGAACTTGATTAGTTCTCAACTTAGCAGCTAACATGATGGAAAGCAGAGACCTATTCAAAGTAACTTTTCTTTTTTAGAGTAAAAATTTGATGATTTATTGCCAACTTAGTGTAATCTTAAAAGCACTTACTCTTTAAGTTTCTTAATGTTTAAATGTAGTTGAAATTTTTTTTTTCTTGGTGCTTTTATGCAACCCACTAATTTAGTAACTCATTATTTTCTTTGAGTATAAACCAAACTTCTTGCAGAAAGAGTTTTTCAAATAGAAATTTTTAAGTTTTTAGTGAACTTTTGCTAGAACTTAAGTTTGGATTAAATATATGCAGATGTTTGACAAATTCTTGATATTCATATTCATATTTGGCTATTTTGACTAACCTCTTGACTTGAGGACGAACTAAGCTCTAGCATCAAGCCTTTGGAGAATCAATGATGCCTGTTTCATTTCAGTTTTTGATATATTCGTGGAGCTTGGAACTATAGTTCCCATCTTTCTCTATGTCTTGACTAAGAGTTTTCCACCTACAACAACAACAACCTATACACCACCTTTTGAGCAACCAGAAGTGTCATTCCAAGTGTAGCCAGCCATTGCCCCACTCACAGGTGCTTACTTAAACCATTGTTTGTTTATGAAATTTCATATTATTACTGATTTATTTCTGAACATAAATTGATTGTTTTGATTCCTTTATTATGCAGCCCCCTTTGGCAGTGATGGGCACAGTGAACATTGATGGGGGTGACATTCGGAATAATTTAATCAACACTTCTTTTTGGCGTAGACAGTAATGAACCATTAAAAAAAAAAATTGTCCATTTATTTTGTTTTTTTGTGTGTCTTATAAACAATGTTATATTGCAAGTGTTTATCAATGAAGCATATTTTATTATCAAAAAGCTGCAAACTTACATTCTTAGATAGGTTATACATGTTTTTGTGGGACTCTGTAGCCAGTATAGTTTGTTTTTTGTGGCGAATAGAGTTGTGTTGGATGATGAAGGGTGACAAGTTTTATTTTATTTATTTTTGCTCATTTCATGGCGCTGGGCAACCTTTTAAAATGGTGAAAGATTCTGTTGGACCTCAAAACAATGGTTATATTCCATGCAGGACTACTAATTTTAGAAGGGCAAAATTGTCATTTCAATTATATTATTATGTACCAGAATTGTTGTAAGAAAAGTGTTGCAACTCTTCGTTGCTTTGAAAAGGGAAATATTCCTATCACTAAAAGTTCCAGTATATTTCGTTCTTCATTAATTAATTTATTTGTGTCGAAACCACTTTCATAAGTTGCGGGACTTTCAACTTCTATTTATTGAATTCAATTCCTGCTAAATTACAAACTGACCATTTCAATCTCCCCACTTGCTGATAAGAGCTGTAAAGTATACATTTTATTAGTGATTTAATTGGATTATTTGTGGAAAAAGTTTTTATTGTTGAATTTGAATTTATTATTTCATAAATACCTTTTACGGATCACGGGTGTATTTTGTATTTTCATGTTCAAACCGATATTTGAAGGAAAAAGAATGATGTTGATGGAATTCGTGACAAGTAGGAACAAACGGTGCAAGAATCGAGTTGAAATGAGAAAGTTGTGATGCGTCGAAACACACGTAAAATCTGGAAATCCTTTAGATGAGCATGCTTCGATGTTTTGATCAAACTTGAGCTGTGGTAATCATAATTCGACGATTCTGGTGGCGTTGGAAGCTTATTCAAAGCGCTACAAAGTTGATTGTTGATGACTTTACAATTCTGAAGTTTACGGACTCGGGGCAGAAGAACGATCGCCGCAGCGATCATTTCTCATTGCCGCAGCGATGTGTCTCGGGTCTGTTTGGGTTATTGCATTCTCCTAATCCGAATTTGAGTGTTTAGGATTTTAATTCTTTCCTAAGTAACCTGAAAACTCTAGACTATAAATAAGGATTTTTAATTAGTTTTAAAGGGGATTGAAGAAAGAAAGGATGACCACTACTTTGGAGATCGGAATTCTTGCGCATTCTCATTCACAAATTAGAGAAGTGTTTCTATTTTCCGTTCTTGAACTCATGTTATTCAATATGGTTGTTTTCATTCCTGTATTTATGAACTAATTCTCTTTTCTAGGGCTAAGACGTAGCCCAATTTATGAATATGTGTTGACTTTATTGTTGTTAATTCTTAGGAGCATTAATTCTAAGTTATTATTGTGTGTATGCTTTCAATTCTTAAGGATCCGAGAGTTGAATGATATCATGGGTTGGGTTGAGATCGAGAGATGAAACCTAATTTGTCAAGGTAAATAAAACCATAGATTGAGCGAACGTTAGAGATAGGTTACCGCGATCTTTGAGGCTCTGGTAAATTCCATAGACTTAATGATCTCTTAGCTTCTAAATTCAACTTAAGATATTTTGGGTTTTGCTTAAGGTTAATTTGCTAATTGCTCGAGAGAGAGTTAGTGGAATAATAGGGATTTGGCCTTTAGAATAAGCTTAATTAGGTTAGCATAATTGTCAATGCTAGGATTAAATTGGTGTGAAATCTGTGCCCTAGTTTAGCATATTGTCTTTATATCATAGTTTTAAATTCTGCATTTATTTAGTTTTTAGTTTTTTACTTTTTCATTAAATTCATTCTTAAAATTCAGTTTAATCAATAGCAATAAATAAATTAGTTTGGTACTTGGTAGGTAGTTCTCTTGGGATTCGACACGCTTTACTCGAGCTTTATTACTTGCACGATTTCGTACACTTGCGAAAGCCTGTCAAGTTTTTGGCGCCGTTGCCGGAGACTATTTTGTTTTAACCAATATCAATACGAAATATTGTTGCTAATTTGATTTTTTTTTTTTTTATCTACTGAAATTTTTATTTGTGTTGGCTTTGTTTGTTGTTTTTTGCTAGAATCTAGAGACTTTACGTTCGAGAGGTGGGGTGATCTTAATCCACTAGATTTTGATCGAACAACCACTAGACAGTTGAGAAAGGAAAAGAGGCAAGCTGAATCTGAACAAGCAATGGCTAACCAGGAGTTTTCACCTAATATGCAAATCAAGAGAATGAGAATGAGGATAATTTAGGAGAAAATGCAATGGGCGGAGCAGCAGTGGTTCAAAGAGCATTGAAGGACTATTCTAGTCCTACTATCGATGGCTGTTATTCAAGTATCAGGAGACCACCCGTTCAAGCGAACAATTTCGAGATTAAGCTGCATTATTGGAATGATAGTAGTCCATCCATTCGCTGGTTTCCGAATGATGTCCCAACCTGCATATCGCAAATTTCCTCGAGTTTGCGACACATTCAAGCATAATGGGGTATCCAAGGATGCAATTAGACTAAGGCTTTTCCTATTCTCTCTACGGGATAAAGCTAAGGCTGGTTGATTTCATTGCCATCTGGGAGCATCACCCATGGAATGAGTTGGCTCAAGCGTCCTCACTAAGTATTTTCCACCTGCTAAGTCGGCCAAACTGAGGAGTGAGATTACCAACTTTTACCAACAAGATTCAGAGTCATTGTTGAAGCATGGGAAGGTTTAAAGATCTTTTACGGAGGTGCCCACATCATGGTATCAACTCTGGTCACAAGTGCAAACGTTCTACCAAGGTTTGCTACCAACCATTCAAGCCAGGATTGATTTCTGCAAGTGGGGGAGCCTTGAACACCAAAACACCAGAGGAAGCATACAATCTGATCGAGGTGATGGCGAACAACAACTATATGAGGACTCCGAAAGAATTCAACAAGGAGATCAGCGGGAGTGCTGAAGTTGACAGTTACACCGCATTGGCTGTCAACTTTCAAACATCCAGAAGCAATTAGGTAATGTGTTAAAAATAAATGCAATTGAATCTTTTTCTCTAACATGTGACCTTGTGCAGGAAATCTTCCATCCAAGGATTGTCAAGAAGGGAACCTGTTTGCTCAGCCAGAACACGCCAATTACGTCGATAATTTCCAAAGGGGGCAATGGAATCCATATTCCAACAAATACAATCCAACAGTGAGGAAACACCCGAACTCTCTCATGGAGAACAACAAAACGAGCATAACACACCTCCTATTTTTCGAATCAAGAGCCAACATCTAACTTAGAGAATGTGCTCACCAAGTTCATTGAAGAGACAAACAAGAGGTTTGAGAAGACTGACATCCTTATCCAAAATCAATCAGCCTCTATTAGGAACCTTGAGACTCAAATTGGGCAGATTCATAACATATTAACGGGAAGAGTTCAAGGGGTTTTACCGAGTGATACAGAGAAAAATCCTAAGGAACAAGTGCATGCAATCACTTTGAGGAGTGGACGAATGTTGGAGAATTCAGAGGGTGAAAAACCGAGGCAAGAAAAAAACCTGAAGGATGAGTAGAAGAACGATCGCCATGGCGATGAAGATTGTGGCCACGGCGAGCGTGAGAATGCAGAGAATTTCATCAAAAGGAAGGACGGTGTCCGCGGCGATGAAACTAGTCACCGCAGCGAGCATGAGGCTATTCAAATTTCGTCAGGATTATCCAACGATCGTCGCGGCGATGAATCTGGTGGCCGCGATGACCAAACAAATGCTCAGAAACCCTCATCGAGCCAGGCAACTCTTCCGTACCCACACCGTTTGAAGAATCAGAAGCTTGACAAGCAATTCGATAAGTTTACTGACATATTTCGAAGTTTGCATATTAATATTCCTTTTGTTGATATGTTAGAACAGATGCCGAAATATGCAAAGTTTCTTAAGGAGATCCTCACACATAAGAGAAAATTCGAGGAACATGAGAAAGTCATGTTAACGGAGGAATGCAGTGCACTGATTCAAAAGAAACTACCACCTAAACTACGAGATCCAGGGAGTTTTACTATCCCTTGTATTATTGGTAGTTGTTATTTTAATAAAGTGTTATGTGATTTAGGGGCAAGTATTAACTTAATGCCATTTTCCATCTACAGGAAGCTTGGATTAGGAGAAGTGAAGCCAACCATTGTGTCTCTCCAATTGGCAGATCGATCAATAACATATCCTAGGGGGGTGGTAGAAGACGCCCTGATTAAGGTAGACAAACTGATTTTCCTAATAGATTTCATAGTGTTAGACATAGAGGAAGATCGGGAAATGCCTTTAACGACCTTTCCTAGCCACGGGTAAAGCATTGATAGATGTTCATCAAGGGAAACTAATCTTAACGGTAGAAGATGAGCAAGTAGAGTTTAATGTTTTTTATGTTAAGAAGCGTCCATCCGACTTAGACACATGCTTTGAGGTTAGTGTCCTTGATAACATAGTGAATAAAAAATTTGAAGAAAACTGCCCTAGTTCACCCCTAGAGAAGTGTTTAGTCAACTCTAGGACTATAGAGGTTGACTTTGAGATGTTAGATGAACAACAATTAAAGCCATATGGGAATGGTGAAATTAAGGATATGAGGGCTTGGATTCTCCTAGATGATCTGGATTGAAGAAAATGAAAAGTCAAGCTTACGACTTTAACCAAGCACTTTTGGGAGGCAACCCAAGCTTTTTATTTTTTATTTTTTTTTTCTTTCATTGATTAGTGTGTCATTTTTGCAGGTGCTAAGTTTCAAGTATGTTTATTTTTTTTTTTTCTCCTCTATTTTGTGTAAATAATTTTGATGTTATGGTTGTTTCTCTAAATTCATAAATTTAACATGTGACGTGTGTTTCTGATGAGGTGCACCGCAAGTTTCTTTGTTTTGACAGAATTAAAAGACAACAATGAAATGAAACGAGTTGGTGATCAAATTGTCATGCGTATTCGCACTTCACGATTGCAAAAGGAGGTAACTTTTCTCTTTCTCTTATTCCTACGCTTAACATTGGGGACAATGTTGATTTTATTGGTTGGGGGTAGGAATTTAAGAAACTTAAATTGAGCAGNCTGATTACTCTTATATTCCTTCTACATATCTACTTTTACATGTCCATTTTTTTATTTTTAGCAGGTCAAGCAGCAACGTCAGATGGTTCGCCTGAACTGGAAGGTATTTTACAAAACCTTAAGGTCACGCTGGACAAACTCAACACTACCAGAGTGATGAACAAAGATATAATGAATGCGTTGTTAGAAATAACAGGCTCAACCATACATGTAATATTCGATTTATGGAAACATGAATCCCTGATTATTGCCAAAGAAAAGGAACTTGGTATTCCTCGAGCAGAAAAATAGAACTATATATATAAACAATTATATTATCAATAAAATCAATAAAAGATTCACAGTTTATTGTTCCCATTTAATAATGATACCAGAAGCTAATATAAATACTGTTTATTCTACTGTTAATGCATAATTCTACATTACTATTTTACACCTTTTAATCCATTTCTTAAAGATTCCATTTCATTGTATAACTTAATGGGTTGGATTTAAATTTTAAAAGTTTTTTAATTAAGTAGTGAATAAGTTTCTCAACAATTGAACTTAAACTTATTCTATATGTGTTGAATGATTAATTTCTTTGTATAATTCAATGACTTAGATTTAAATATTAATTTTTTTTTATATGTTCCTTAAAATGACATGAGAACTAAATGTCTAAAGTTGTTTTTGTTCTCAGAATGATCCAAAATTGTCTTTTCGCATATTGGTTATATGGCGATATGTGGGATTGGTTCCAGTCCGGGTTTGGAGGGTTTTGAGAGATGGAGTTTAAGTGGGAATTTGTCAACAAGGCTGATTAGTAGGCAGTTTGTGGGAAGTCAAAGTCATGTGTGATGTTTCAGAGGATAAGTTTTGGAGTTCAGTGTTCATCTTTGAGGAAGGTTGTTTCTCGAGTTGAATCTGAGGTTGTTTATGTGGAGGAAGAAGAGTCAGGGCATGTTATGAGGTTCAAGATGTCTGATTTCAAGATTCTTGATCGTATTAGCCTTGGCCTTGCTAGGCGGGTATGTTTGTGTGAAGAATTCAAATATTTATTGGAAATTTGATGGTGGTGTTTGATTATTTTTGTGATTTAATTGAATTGGGATTTCTTGTAGGTTGCTGAGGTTGTTTTTGAAGCCATTGTGAATGATTCTAATAGGTTTCATTTTTTTTTTGTTTCCTTCTCATTATTTTCTTATGATATGTTAGACTAAGGCGTGAACTTATGATGTTTGTATTGTGAGATTGCAGCCCTTTGTATAACACAAGAGTTGTGCTAGAAAACTAGATGAAACGTAAGATCAATTGAGGAGTGAGTAACTTCTATTACTACTGGTAGTGCTTTTGGGNACGCCACTTTCACTGTTTGATTGAAAATCAAATATTTCTTTTTCTTCTTCTTGATTTCTTAAGGCCAAGAAGGATCTAGCAAATCCCTCCTTGGTTCCTTGCGATTGTCTTTGTGTAGACTTCTACGGTTCGATCCTATACTTGGATCGGTAGCAAACAAGTTCAAAGATAATATTGGTGGAGCATCCAACGTGGGTATGAATCTAAACTTTAGATTTATTTTTCAGCAGATTCTTGTTGTAATATATAAACTGTAATTTTCTATGCCCTGATTTTGGGTTCTAAGGAACGATCCATGGTTGTAAAATTTTGTTTTCTGCTGTGCAACCGGGTCGTTTCCTAACAGTTTTTGTTCTCAGAATGATCCAAAATTGTCTTTTTACAGATTGGCTATATGGCGATATGTGGGATTGGTTCCAGTCCGGCTTTGGAGGGTGTTGAGAAATGGAGTTTAAGTGGGAATTTGTCAACAAGGCTAATTAGTAGGCAGTTTGTGGGAAGTCAAAGTCAGTGTGATGTTTCAGAGGAGAAGTTTTGGAGTTCAGTGTTCATCTTCAAGTAAGGTTGTTTCTCGAGTTGAATATGAGGTTGTTTCTGTGGAGGAAGAAGAGTCAGGGCATGTTATGAGGTTCACGATGTCTGATTTCAAGATTCTTGATCGTGTTAGCCTTGGCTTTGCTAGGCGTGTATGTTTGTGTGAAGAATTCAAATGTTTATTGGAAATTTGATGGCGGTGTTTGATTGTTTTTGTGATTTAATTGAATTGGGATTTCCTGTAGGCTGATGAGGTTGTTTTTGAAGCCATTGTGAATGATTCTAATAGGTTTCATTTCTTTTTAGTTTCCTTCTCATTATTTTCTTATGATGTGTTAGACTAAGGCGTGAACTTATGATGTTTGTATTGTGAGATTGCAGCCATTTGTATAACACAAGTGCTAGAAAACCAGATGAGACGTAAGATCAATTGAGGAGTAAGTAACTTCTATTGCTACTGGTAGTGCTTTTGGGAACCAGCATGGTTATTGGTGATGGCATTCTAACTCCATCAATGTCTGGTATTATTTCTTTCATACATTACATATATTTTCCATGTGAAGTTATAGATTGATTATGGTACACAACATAATGGTATGGTTTTGTCCATAGATCTCCATCAAATTGGGTATGATATGTTTTAGCTACTGCACAATGTATTAGCTTCCAAGAATTGCACAACTTTCTCTTACTTTGTCACATTTAATGCATATACAATATGTGTTTATGTGTGTGCATGTGCATGTGTGTGTGATGGGATAAATGAGTAACATCCTTTTAATTGTTTTTTTTCTTTTTAATCATAAATGAACTTAATTAGTTCTCAAGCCCAGCAGCTAACATGATGGAAAGCAGGGACCATATTCGAAAGGTAATCTTTTCTTTTATAGAGTAAAAATTTGATGATTTATGTGCCAACTTAGTGTAATCTTAAAAGCACTTACTCTTTAAGTTTTCTTAATGTCTAAATGCAGTTGAATTTTTTTTTTTCTTGGTGCTTTTATGCAACCAGACTAAATTTAGTAACCCATTATTTTCTTTGAGTATAAACTCAAACTTCTTGCAGAAAGAGTTTTTCAAATAGAAATTTTTAAGTTTTTAGTGAACTTTTGCGTAGAACTTAAGTTTGGATTAAAACATATGCGGATGTTTGACAAATTCTTGGATATTCATATTCATATTTGGCTAATTTGACTAACCTCTTGACTTGAGGACGAACTAAGCTCTAGCATCAAGCTCTTTGGAGAATCAATGATGCTTGTTTCATTATCAATTTTTGATATATTCATGGAGCTTGGAACTACAGTTCCCATCTTTCTCTCTGTGCTTGACTAAGAGTTGTTCCACCTACAACAACAACAACCTATACACCACCTGTTAAGCAACCAGAAGTGGTCATTCCAAGTGTAGCCAGACATTGCCCCGCTCACAGGCGTTTACTTTAAACCATTGTTTGTTTATGAAATTTTATATTATTACTGATTTATTTATGAACGTAAATTGATTCAGTTTTGATTCCTTTATTATGCAGCCAACTTTTGGCAGTAATGGTCACAGTGAGCATTGATAGGGGTGACATTCGGAATAATTTAATGAACACTTCTTTTTGGCGTAGACACAGTATGAACCATTTAAAAAATATATATATATTGTCCATTTATTTTGTTTTTCTGTGTCTTATAAATAATGTTATATTGCAAAGTGTTTATCAATGAAGCATATTTTATTATCAAAAAGTTGCAAACTTACATTCTTAGATAGGTTATACATGTTTTTGTTGTGGACTCTGTAGCCAGTAATAGTTTGTGTTTTGTGGCGAATAGAGTTTGTGTTGGATGATAAAGGATGATAAGTTTTATTTTATTTTATTTTTGCTCATTTCATGGTGCTGGTTATCCTTTTAAAATGGTTAAATATTAATTGTTGGACCTCAAAGCAATGGTTATATTCCATGCAGGAACTACTAATTTTAAGAAGGGCAAAATTGTCATTTCAATTATATTATTATGTACCAAATTGTTGTAAGAAAAGTGTTGCAACTCTTCGTTTGCTCTGAAAAGGGAATATATTCCTATCACTAAAATGTTTCAGTATTATGTCGTTCTTCAATTAATTAATTAATTTGTGTCAAAACCACTTTCATAAGTTGCGGGACTTTCAACTTCTATGTATTAAATTCAATTAATTCAATTTCTGCTGAATTACAAACTGACAATTTCAATCTTCCTTCACTTGCATTTTATCAAATTATAAGATGAATGTGAAAGATATGTATTGCATACATTAATTGGATGCATGTGAATCATCCCTATTTTATCAACCGGAAATGATAAAGCCACCGAAGGTTATGCACCGATTTTATGCACCGAATGACGTGACAAAATCCTGACCGTCTATTAATATTCAGTTAAAATTAATCAATGGTCAGGATTTTATTACGTCATTCGGTGCATGAATTCGATGCACTACTTCGGTGATTGTAGCATTACTCTTTATCAACACCAATAAGCAGCAAACACAGGGACCAATTAACGACATCTTAAATGGCAATTATATAACGTTTCTCAGCAATCTTTAAACATAAAAACCTGATTAAAAAAAAAAAAAGAACAATAACAAAATGTTCTATTATAATCAATATTTGACATATTTTTTGGTGAAACAATAATCGTTTACAATTTCTTAAAATATAAAAATTTGATAATAAAATAAAAACAATATAATAAATAAACCCGTGCGCAGGCATGTCAACTAGTAAAATAATCAACAGGAGGCATATTCCTTTTGACCTTGACACGTGGCAATATAAGCAACACACATAATGGGACATGAATTGTTACTTGAATTAGATTTTATCATAATTAACTACCCATTTCGATTAATTTAATCAGAATTCTCTAATTTGTTAACTACTTGGATTGAGATGTGTACGCATTTTTATAGAATAAAATAATAGAAGAAATTTGTTAACTACTTGGATTAATTAAGGGATGCATGAAACTCTTTACAAAAAGTTGATGAAGACTGGATTGGTTAATTGAAAGCCATTCACAAAATGGGGTTCCCTTATCTTGGGTCATTTATAAAGCGACGTTGATTTTATAGAAAGTGTTTTAATTTGTTGGATTATAACTCTTACAAAAAACAAAAATACTTTTTTATTATTTTCTATATTCTTTGATTAAATTATAATTCATCAGATAAATTTTTTTCCTACAAACATAAAATATTAGTCAATAATTTCCTCCGAAGGTTGGTGTGTATTTCTAATTATAGGTAATATATGAGACATTCTATTTTTAATAGAATTCATATTTCAATTTCTAATCAGACTTATATATTCTTTTTTATAATTGTATTCTTTATTAAATGGTTTTCATATAAAATTTTACATAAAAATAAATAAGAAAACGTAGTCATAATATTTCAATAGTTGGATATTATATTTTCACTATTGTTAATAATCATCCTTTGTTGGAGCTGCTGGAAGGCCTAAGGCCTATGTATGGAAATGGCATCAAGCTAGCACTCATTTCTTACATATTTCCCTGACTATCATCAGTCGGCGCTGCCTTCTGCTCCTAAATCCCGCACCTATATCCCAGTAGCCGCTCCTGGCAACTGCAAACCTCCTCGCTGAAACTTTCATTTCTCCATAACCCTTTTAAGTTTTAAATTATATTAATATCTTTAACAAGGAGAATCCACGTAACATCAATTAATTGTCGATCCTGTGGGTGATCATACCCTTACATTATTGGACGTTGTTATCTTACATGTATATTCAATCAAATACTTATTTATATATTTAACCTCTCTTAATTATCTCCGCTCAAACATTATCATAATTAATTAGATTTTAATTTATATATATATATATTTTGGAAGAATATATAGAAAACATAATATATTTGATCTGAGAAATTATCAGATAGAATGTGTTAGTGAAAAACAAAGAAGTAGAGTTCCAAAGGGCAGAGGATTATGCCTAATCCTGTCGGAAGCTAAACACGGTTTCTCATCTTCTAATTCTTTTTTAATCGTTAAAAAACCTATTCGCCCATTAATTTTAATATCCTTCCCTTAAAAAATGGTGCTCGGGAGCCTGCGAGGCAAGTTGAAAGTTGAAAGTTGAGGGGAGATGTAGAGGATTTATGATACTTGTGGGGGGACTTTCGAGAAAAGCTGAAACATCAGGGGAGGTATTGACAATAACATTATGGGGGCGTTTGGTTGGGGGTTATGTGGGATTACTGGGTTAAGTCATCTTGAATTACTTGATTACCATGTTTGGCTGTTAAGTAATACAAGATACCGATAATATTCAAATATCAATAGTAGTTACTACTGATAATATTGGAGGTAATTTGATTACCTCCATTTTCTTAGGTATTCTAAGATTACTAGGGTTATCTTTTTTTGTTACAATTCTATCCCTTATTAATAAAATTTTAGGACAATAATACTCTTATTTTTAAATTTATTTACATAAATATTGCTTTTACTATTTCACCCCAATTAATTAACTTTTTGGACAAAATTACCCTTGAATTCAAAACAAACTGCAGCCAACCCAAGCCACCAACCCCACCCGCCTGCCGCCGGCAACCACTGCCATGGCCAGCCATCGCTGCTGTTGGAACGGCGCACAAAAGGTCGAAAATGGTGTGGCCGTTTTTGGCCAAATCATGCCAAATCTGGTGTGGCCGTCAAAGGCCAGATCAACGACGGACAAATCTATCACGTCTGGCTACAGCTCACGGAGGCCATTTCCTGCCTTCCGTGTGCCGTTAGGTTGCCAACTGTCGGCGGCCTGCAGTGGTTACCGGCAGTGGCTGGGTTAGTGGGGGTGCTTTGTTGATTTTCCAAACTTTTATTATAATAATCTAAATAATAATCAATATTTAATTAGAGGACAATTTAGTAATTTAAATAATATACCCACCAATTTATTCCTCCCAACCAAACATATTAATATAACATGCCCACCAATTAACCAAACACATTTTCTTAAAGATTCCCAGTAATCTTCAAGGTAATCCAACATTTCCAGTAATCCAACGCCCCCTATATATTTCTTAAACAATAGAAGATTTTATCATTACAATAAGAAATTCAAATCTAGATGTTATTTTATCATGGATATTCAATTATCAAGTTTGTCCAATTCAAGTAAATCTCCACAAAGTCTCTCTTAGATAGTGATATTTGACACTTTTACTTAGCTAGTTAATTACTGGCCACGTAAGATTGGACAAAAGGAAGGCTACTAGACAAAAATTTACACTTTTTACATTAAATTTAATAATAAAGAGCCATTAATTAATAATCAATAATTTAATTAACCCCTTTTGTAAGTTATGGAATGCATTCTCAAAAATACATGCATGTCAACTTAATAATCTTGTTCTTTTCTCTACCTTTTCCTGTAAAATTCATACTACACTCTCCTTGACCTTTACTTCATATACTTCTAGATGTCTAATATGAAGGCATACCTAAAATATTACAATCAAATCAAAAACAATAAAAGCTGCTTTAATTTAATTCTATCTGCAACTTTCCCAAATAAGGAAAACTTATGTTGGCATGGGGAGTATAAAGTAATTAAAGCTCTTTGAAATTTCTTGATAAAACACAAGCTAGAGGAACCATTAATTTGTCTTAACTCTTCAGAAGTACATCTCCAGGAAGTGTCTCTCGGATTGTGGTGGTGGTTGACATTTGGTTATGGAATTTGCCATGGACTTACGTAGCAATTTTCTTCCATTACTGAAAATTGCATGTCCAATCTATATTTCACTGCGTTTTCCTCTTCATCACACACGTCTAATACTTGTTCTATAAGTTTCAGTTTTTCAAGTTAAGTAATTGATATAGCCACTGCAATTATGGTGGACAACAAGGCCGCGGATTATATACTCACGTGGTCAAAGCCGTTTTGATTTAATTAAATTCTGCCTGCAAATTTCCCAAATAAGAAAAACTTTGTACATTCAAACATGGAATGTATAAAAGCTCTTCGATATTTCTTAATAAAGCCACAAGCCATTTGACTTCTAGAGGGCTCTCCATTCAAGAAGATCTAGATCTTCAGGACGTGTACGTCTTTGATCAGATACTGAAATTTACTTGGTAATTGTGGAATTTCCATGGACTTACTTTGCAATTCACTTGCTCTATGGAAAACTGCATTGCGTTTCCGCGCTAAATCTCAAAATAAATGCCAAACGCGTAATACTTCTCCTATATATAAGTTCCATCTATATATATATAACACCAAAATCTCCAACTTCAAAACCAATCAAGAAAAACCTTATTATTCTTCTCTTCTCTCTCGTCACAAAACCAATTTCTTCTCACACAAAAACTAATTTTTTAAACATCATGATCACTAAAGTGTTTATTATAATCTTTGTATGTTGTATTGTGATCACTGCTAATAATCCTATGGTGGTTGAAACTGCTGCAAGGCCTATGCCTACGGATGGCCACGAAATCAAGCACTCATCTCGCGTATATTTCCTCGACGATCATGAGCCGATGCCGCCTTCTGAGCCGAATCCCTGCCGCTATGTCCCCGTAGGCCCTCCTGGCCACTGCTAACCTCCTCACTAAAACTTTCATTTCTCTAAGATCCTTCATGTTAGATGAATATATAAGATACGTACGGGGTTTCATTTCTTACTTTCTTTTTATTTTTTCATTTTTCAAATATTCTCTTATAATAAGAATCTACTCATAACATTAGTTGTCAATCGTGTTTTGTGATCATATTATTATAAATTTTATTATTTTTACGTATATTCAATTAAATTTTATTCTGTGTATATATATTTATCATATCTTTTTTCCATCTTATCATCATCATCTCAAAAAATAGATGTATACAAAGATGATTTTGATGGAATTCGCCATACACTTACGTATTTGATTTCCATGGCAGAACAAATTAAAAGCTGATAATTAAGCAACATTTTACAACTTTCCTCCTGAATATTTCATGGAATATTAATTGCATGATAAAAAATAGGTAAACTCTATTTATTTTCTCCACCTCTTCCGGTAAATTCATAATACATTTTAATATGAACTCTTAAGACATATGTTCAGAAATTGTCATATAAATATCAAAGTGCTTGTACCATAAGTTTCAATGTAATGTCTATATATATATAACAACTCTAATCGCACGCCAGTCTCTAAATCAATTAAGGCAATTATATTTCATGGTTTCTTATGTATACACCATTAATTATCTCCAGTGAGATTTTCTTGTTTTACAAATTATATTAATATTTTTTATAAGAATCCATATAACATCAATTAATTGTCGATTGTTTGTGTGATCAGCTACTATATTGATAGATGGGCCTTTTCCCTGCCTCGCCTCAAACCGGGTGGGAATCCCCCGAAAAAATCGGGGATGGAAATGGAGACCAGAAAATTCCCCATCCCCAGGGATAGGGATAGAGGTCTCCCCGAACCGCCCAGGATTACGGGGATTTTGTGGGGAAAAATTCCCACATAGATTTTTGCCCACCTCATTCCCCACGTGCGGGGCAGGGCAAAATCCCCATCCTAAACAATCAACACAACCCATCTGAAAATAAACAAAAAGATCGACACCCACATCAACATTTACACCCCAAACAAAAAAAAAAAAAAAAAAAAAATCAAAACTTTTAAGTTTAAAGATATAAATCATTCATAACAAAACTAACACTGAAACAAATGAGATAAAAAATAACGAAAAGAACAACCTGTGTATGTTTCAAAGAGCAAGACATAGAAGTCATGCACAATGAAGTAGTTCCTGCAACAAAAGCCATTGAAAATGGAAACAGAAAGAGAAGAGATCTGAGAGAAAAAGAATGAAAAGAAAAGAAAAGAAAGAAAATGGGGGAGAGCACGAAGAGAGAAAGGTAATCAATTCTCTTCTCTCATCCAAAAACCAGTATCTTTTAGCACCAAAAACATTTTTTTCAACATCATGATCACTAAAGTGTTTATTATGATTTCTGTATGTTATATTGTGATCACTGCTAATAATCCTATGGTGGTTGAAGCTGCTGCAAGGACTATGCCTATGGATGGCAATGGATGTTAGGAAACGATCAAGTCATGGCAACGGAAAACAAAAATTATGTATAACACAGATCGTTCCTTAGAACCAAGATCAATGCACAAACTTTCAGTTTATACATTAAATCAAAATCTGCAAAAAAAAAAAATCAGTTTAGAGTTAAGAAATCATACACACATTCAGAGGCTCCTCCAACTTGTCTCTAAATGGGTTTCACTACCAATCCAAGAGTATGATCGAACCAACGGTAGTCCACATGAAAATAATCCAAAGAGCTAAAGAGGGATTTGCTAGATCCTCTTTAGCCTTAAGAACAAACAACAAGAATCAAATGTAATATTTGATTCAACCAAATGTGAAGTGGCGTGGGAAGAGAGAAAAGGGGGCTGGAATTTTTAATCAAAAGTGATTGAATGAATTGTTATTTTATTTCACAAAAGCTTGCACTTATATAGTGCACACAATGCCATATTCCATCATGGAATAGACTTAGGCACCAACCCAAACAGCCCTTATGTCCAAACAGCCCCATTTAGATATTTTTATTTTTATTTTTATTATTATTATTTCAATTAATATATGTAAAATATATTAACATTTAACAATAACAATAATTCATTTAAATATATGCGTACACATATTTAAATATAATCTCACTTATTTAATTTTAATATCAAATTAAATAAAGGCTACAACCTCAGCAACTTTAATTACACTGTGAGATACCAAAATATGATTTTGCCTAAAAAGACGAAAACGCCCTTCTTATAAACTGGTTCTTAAATTATCTTCTATGTGTATGACCCGTAGGCTCCTTATCATACCGGAAGTGTGTAGTATCACGATTAACACCAATTAATCGTCTCACTACACACAGACCAAGATTGGCCCCTAGCAAGGCATCATGGCCACCTGATATATTCGGATTCAGCAAAGCAGCTACCTGTCAACGATATAGTTACCGTACAATCCAATCCTTTCATCATCTGTTATCTCATCGAGGCCGAGGGATAGAAATAGTATCTACCTAAGCTACTCTCGATATGTATGTATTCAGTTACTGGACCAATGAGCGAAATAATAAACTGGATAAAGCAACAACTCAATCCCACTGTGGCCACAGTTTTAGTGCCATTGCCATTTACTGAATTACGCCGTGAGATAACTTCCCCTGTACCCGGGAGTGATGAATCCTCTATCGATCTATCATAGTCTTGATACACTCCTTGATGTAGCCAATCACTATCGTATTGACAACTCTAAATAGAACTGCGTTGAGCTAGTGTCAAACTACACCAATTGGTGCACAAGGCGCTCCGGTGATCTCAAGTCTAAGGATCACATGCACCACCATTCGTTAGAGAATTTGTTCCATAGACACTGGGGTTACCATCTATATGGAATCCTCTGGTGGGTCAGTCCAGTGAACTTGTCTACAGCAAGCACCCATGTGTTGCACCAAGTTATCACCAAACAACCTTGACAAGTGAGATCAATCACTGCCTTTTGACAGAGTCATTCAACACTATGATAGCCTTACCGTATTATCTGTGCCCTTACTTCAGAATAATATTGGGGCTACGGATATTTCTAGAATGGCCACCATATATGCTCATAGGATTCTCACTATCAAGATTTGAAACACTTGATACCCTCTTCACGGTTCTATCATTCTAAGGACATATATCAATACATACAATAATGATTTACGCGATATAGAATACAAGGTCTTTTTATTGATCAATGAACATTATTACAATGAGTCAATTCTACAATAATTGATTGGCTATAGGGCACCACTCTAAAAATCTCTCTCTTGCACTACAACCAATCATTCATGTATTTAATACCAAATGATCTCAAGTGTCTTTCATGCTTCTGCTGCGACAGAGGCTTTGTTAGTGGATCTGTGAGATTTTCGTCAGTATGCACTTTATTAATCTACACATTTTTCCTCTCAACTATTTCTCTGATGAGATGAAATCGTCTGAGTATGTGTCTAGACTTCTGATGAGACCGTGGTTCCCTAGCTTGAGCAATTGCTCCATTGTTGTCACAATAGTTGTCTATTGGATCAATAATCTTGGGAAGCACACCAAGTTTAATGACAAACTTCTTAATCCAGACTGCCTCCTTGGCCGCATCTGATAATGCAATATACTTAGCCTCTATTGTAGAGTCTGCTACAGTGCTTTGCTTAGAGCTCTTCCAGCTTACTGCACCCCCATTGAGACAAAATACAACCCTGATTGCAATCGATAATCATCTTTGTCCATTTGGAAACTAGCATCACTGTATCCTCTTACAGTGAGCTCATCTTCCCCTCCATAAACAAAGAACATATCCTTAGTCCTCTTCAGGTACTTAAGAATGTTCTTGACAACCATCCAATCATGCTCATCTGGATCCGATTGATATCTACTATAATGCTCAAAGCACATGAGACATCAATCCGAGTACATAGCATGGTATACATGATGGATCCAATTGCTGATGCATATGGGATCCTCTTAATCCTATCTCTCTCATCTTGTGTTCTAGGACACATATCCTTAGAGAGATAAACACCATGTGACATCAGAAGAAATCCCTTCTTAGATTCTTCCATACTGAATCTTTTCAGTTCTTTGACAATATATGCACTCTGACTTATGCCAAGCAACCTACGTGATCTATCACGATAGATCTTTATTCCAAGGATGTAGGCTGCTTCCCCTAAGTCCTTCATGGAGAAGCACTTGGATAACCAAGTTTTTTACCAACTGCAAGCTTGGTCTATCATTCCCGATCAGAAGTATGTCATCGACATCCAGCTCTAGGAATCCCACAACGCTCCCACTCACTTTCTTGTAAACACAAGGCTCATCTTCATTCTTGATAAAACCGAATTCTTTTACGGCTTCATCAAAACGAATGTTCTAGCTCCTTGAAGTTTGTTTGAGTCCATAAATGGATCTCTACTTGCATACCCTATCAGCTTGTCCATCCAGAACAAAATCACCGGGTTGTGTCATATACACATCCTCTTTAAGGTTTCCGTTTAGGAAAGCTGTTTTGACATCCATTTGCCAAATCTAATAGTCATGATATGCAGCAATCGCAAAAATAATCCGGATGGATATAATCATGGCAACCGGCGAAAAGGTTTCTTCATAGTCAATACCATGAATTTGTTTGAAACCTTTGGCAACCAGTCATTCCTTATAAGTATGCACCTTGCCATCCATGTCAATCTTCTTTTTGAAGACCCATTTACACCTTATGGGTTTTACCCCTTTAGGTGGTTCCACCAGAGACTATACTCTGTTTTGGTACATGGAGTCCATCTTAGATTTCATGACTTCAAGCCATTTAATGGAATCTGGATCCAATATAGCGTCTTTGTAGGTTCTAGGTTCATCGTCTTGGTAAACTAGTACGTCACCATGTTGAGTCACAAGATAACCGTATCTCTTAGGCTCATGGCGTACTCTCCCAGATCTACGTAGCTCTTGTGCTAAGGCAGTTCACTTTGATCCACATGTTGTGGTGCAACCTCTTCATAATGTTCAACCGATTCCTATGGCACATCATCTCGTCCGTCGTCTAGTATAATTTGTGGTTCTAGAACTTCATCGAGTTCTACTTTTCTCCCACTAGTATTTCTTAGAAAAAATTCCTTTTCTAAGAAGACACCAAAACGAGCAACAAAAAATTTGCGCTCTTTTGGGTGGTAGAAATAGTATCCTTTGGTCTCCTTTGGATACCCCACAAATATACATTTACAGGATTTTGGGCCCAACTTGTTCGAAGTCAATTTCTTAACATAAGCTTCACAACCCCAAATCCTTAGATAAGACAAGTTGGGCTTTCACCCACTCCATAGTTCATATGGAGTCTTATCTATAGACTTTGACGGCACACGGTTCAAAATGTGAGTCACGGTTTCTAGGGCATAACTCCAGAATGATGCAAGTAGATCACTAAAACTCATCATGGACATAACCATGTCAAGTAAGGTCCTATTCCTCCTTTCAGACACTCCATTGTGCTAGGGTGTATAAGGAGGGGTGAGTTGTGATACTATCCTGATGAGAATGCAAAATGTCATATTTACCCCCCTTAATGTCTAGTCTTTTATACTTATTTGTTGCCTAAATGTACTCATTATTATTCTATTTGATTTAGGATGCAAATGGAGGTGTTAAATGCAAAACGGAACTAATTAGGTGAATTCAGATAGTTTTGACATCACTTCGTAATCTGGGCATAACTCTCTCATCCGAGCTTCGATTGGGATGATTCAAAATGCTGTAGAACCCTAAGAAAGAGATCTACAACTTTGATGTTTTGAGTTTGGAGAGATACTCGCTGCATCAAGGATATAATCGGGCTTGAAGTTGATGCACCTGCATTGCCGACGTTTTGGAACATTCCATCTTATCATGCAGGTCAATTAGGCAGTTTATTATTGGAAGATTTGAAGACCTATTGCACACAAGTTACAGCTGGACACACCACTTTCCTTTTTTATTTTAGGACTTTATTTTATTTTCGATTAATTAGAATTAGATTAGGATAAATGTTATTTTAGGATATTAGAATATTTTGAGGAGATTTAGTAGAATTCAAATACTTGAATTAGTTATCTTTAAGAGGGGAGAGAGATCAAATTGGATAACACTCACGTCTCTCTTCCTATCTTCTGCAATTTTCTCTTTTGATTTTTGTGACGGCCATGAGTGGCTAATTTTCATAACTTGGTCGAAGGAAACGGAGACCTCGGAATCAATAAAACTGTGAGATCTAATCTGTTTTTAGTGTTCAATATATGCTCTGAGTATTGGATGTTCTTCTATGCATGTTGTCATGATTGTTCCGTTTAATTACTAGGAGGCCTACTAGTTTATTATTTGTTGCAATCTACTGCTAAGTTAGATATCAAATCCGTAATTGTTTGATCCCTTTAACTTGTGAAGTAATTAAGGTTTAAGAGTTTGCTGCGTCAGGAATTATTAAGTCTTAAGAAGAACATTTGACTGAATTAAATAAAACCGCTTGTGTTTGTGTTGTTAAGCTTCATNAATTTAGCAAGAAAAATTCTATGCACTAATCAAGGCATGCATGAACACTTTTGTCACCATAAAATGTATATATAAATTAAACATATAATGATTCTTGCATGCTTCGAATTAAAAAATCAAAAACATCTTTACACATTTTATGTCATGGCCGAATCTCATTCTAAGGAAAAAACAATAAACATTTCATTATCTTATTACTAGGCCAAAACAAGAACATGCATGTCACTTTCATACATGATAAACACAAGAACACTTGGAAAATGTAATTTTTGCTTATAAATTTGACATGCAAGGAGCTTTTAGCTCTAATACCATTTGAAAGAACAACATGCATGAAGAGTGGTGGAAATAAAGAATGAAAGCATGAAAGGTTGGATTCAAAAAGGTTTTCAAACAAAGCATAGAAAAAGCATTATACCTACTCCTTTGCTTTGGGTTGATGAAGACAAGACTCAAAATGATGAGACCTCAACACTTTAACACCACCTTGAGAGAGTTAGAGAGTGACCGTGGCTAGGGAGAGAGCTTTTAGTTTGCTTTTTGAGTGAACAAAGTGAATAAATGATCTAAAATGCAACCATTTGCATTTATATATACTTGGACAGTTTTGTAATTATTTGTTTTTCACTTTCAAGCCCCAATAAAATATTATTTTAAAAGGAAGCCCAAGTATTTATTATATCACCCTTTGAATAATCAATATTATTCAAGGGTCCATGTAAACTAGTTTACATCAACAACCCATTAGTTTACCCTTTTGCCCTTTAACTATTAAAAGGTTATTTTAGTTCATCTCATTTATCTTAACGTTGTAACATATAATAATTAAATATAATTAATTATTGCTTGACTATTTTAACCCTTAAAATGTCACAAACAATTTTCTATGTAACTATTACCGTAGAAATCCCTTTATTACCCTCGGAAGGTGCTAGCCCTCTTCGGATAATCATTTCTCTTTCTCATCCTTCTCTAACTTCTCAAGGCTATTGGTGTGACCATGTAGGTCCACCGTGGATTAGCCATGAGCCGGTTCTGGATGAATCCAAAAACCTGTCCGGAGGCCTAACGACTATGGTAAACATCTAGCAATGTGCCATAGTCCCTAAACCATGATGAAAAAATACTTCATCAAACCCATTTCAGATCATATGTACCATGCAGGTAAAGTCCCTTCATTGATATATCCTAATCGAGCACATATTCATGGAATGTCAAAATCCTAAACTCGATCTTCTATCGAATCGTCGATCAATATGTCCAAAACTCGTCATCACAAACTTGCTTTTGTATGACTAATAATAGACTCTGGCCAGAGATTCTGATTTTCGACATTTATCAATGTTCGACAAGGAACTCGAATCTGGATGGAGTAAACAGTACTCCTAATCCTATATTTCCGAGTCAATGAATCCTTTCTTGACCATCGTTCGTTTTCGCATATGAACAACACATGACCAAATAGGCTTTATCATACGAAACATGACTAGTCTCATACTTATACACCGTATGAACCATATGCATCCTTGTTGGATCCGTCCACAATGTCTCAACTCAAAGAACTACATCGTGCACTGATATAACTAAACGATAAATCATTGACTACATGCTTTTGCAAGTGATTTGTCGTTATTCGGTCATGTTCAAAAAATAGTTCACCAACCACTAATCCATACCAATGCCCCAATGACATGACTATCATCATCATCTGTACTTATATCAACTCATGATATTTTTTGGAAGCATCCAGTATGCCTACTATGCAATATAGTTGCCCAAATTATATTGCTTCCATAGGGAACCCTTTTCGATAATTCATTTACCGATTAAATGAATCATCTGGACTATCCATATACATACTTTATTTTAAATGCATGACTGAATAAAGGAAGCAATGTACATATATGAATTGAAGAACTCTTTCTTCTATTATTTATGATATATAGATACAAGACAAAATGCTCTAAAATGGACAACAGGAATGGTTTCTAGGGCATAAACTAATATACACTAATATCCAAAAGCTCGGAAAGGGTATTCTTAATATTTTCCTCAATGAAGTCATAGACAAATTAAGAGTAAGAATTTGGCAAAGACTATAATATTAGGTTTATCGCTAAACCTTCATTAAGTCTACATCCCAAAATCTCAAGCCTGTTCATATACTCGGTCAACTTGAGTATATGATTGCCAATTTTGGTACCTCTTCCATCCTACATTTGAATAATGACAGAGACATCATATGTTTCTCATTTCTTTGAAGAAAATGAAGAATAGAAGCTAAGTCCATTTTTTGGCACTGATGTTGCAGTAATGGTGTCATTGATGCAAGCACAATGTATCCGTCATTTCTGCTTTTGCATCATGTGTATGCTTCACATATACATACCTAGTCTCATGGATAGAACTATCATCAGGCTCTGGTGACAAAGCTTGCTCAATGGTGTATAATCTATCGCTTGACTGAAGTATATCGTTTATACTTCTATACCAGTCAATGAAATTCCCACCATTCCATTTCTCTCCTAGTTCGATGATTTGTCGTAGTGATGTTGGGATCATTTTGCTCAATTTTAAGTGAATCTACAAGTGCAGAATAAGTAACCGTTATTACAATGTTTATTATTATTGTTTAATAAGGCATTTTATTAAACAATCGCTCCCACTATTGGTGTGCTGTCGTAGGCAACCAAGATTAAAAACCTTCCTAACCTAACTACTGAACTGTAAATAAGGTCAGCAAGGGTCTATCCCACGAAGAGTGTCTAGCTGAATTTTTGATGATGTGAATAAGGCTGGGGGGTTCTGAATAAAACAGAAAACAATCTTAGCCAAAAAAACAAAAACAAAAACAATTCAATTCGAAATCAATTAATATAACGAAACTTGGTCTCCACCAACATCCACCATCGGAATCTTACAACTGATCATTGATGCAAAATTAAATCAATTCATACCTTGAATATTCACCGTTGGAACTATTTTCCTATCTCTCCTTAATTGTAATTAATTAGGAAACAAGCAATCTTAATTAATCTTACCATTAAACAACCCTAGACAAGCGCTAAAGATTTAATCTAATGGCAGCCTTAAGAATTAGAGAAATCGATGAAGCTAAACAACACAATCACAAGCGGTTGTATTTAATTTAGTTGAATGTTCTTCTTAAGATTACTAATTCCTGACGCAGCAAATTATTAACCCTAATTGCTTCACAAGTTAGAGGGATCAAACAATTACGGATTTGATATCAAACTTAGTAGTAGATTGCAACAAATAATACACTAGTAGGCCTCCTAGTAATTAAATGCATCAATCATGAAGATATGCACAGAATAACATTCAATACTCAAACACGAAAATTGAACACTAAAATAAAATAGATTAGATCTCATAGTTGGTTGATTCCGAGGTCTCCATTTCTAACGACCAAGTTACAAAATTTTTAGCCACTCATGGCCATAATCAAAACTCAAAAGAGAAAATTGCAGAGAAGAGGAAAGAGAGGCGTGGTCCCCCTCAAAAACCCTAATCTGATCCCTTTAACAAAAATCCAGTTCAAGTATCTGAATCCCACTAAATATCCTAAAAGAAATATTCTAATATCCTAAAATAACATTAATCCTAATTTGATTCTAATTAATTGAAAATAAGATAAAGTCCTAAACTAAAATAGGAAAGTGGTGATTCTGAGCTGTAGCTTGCGTGCCACATGTCCTCAAATCTTCCAATAATAAACTGCCCAATTGATTTGCATGACAAGGCAGAATGCTCCAGGACGTCCAGTGCAGATACGTCAACTTCAAGCTCGATGACAACCTTGACGCAGTGAGTATCTCTCCAAACTCAAAACATGAAAGTTTTAGATATATTTCTTAGCGTTCCAGAGCATTTTGAATCATCTCAATCAGAGCTCGGATGAGAGAGGTATTCCCAGATTACAAAACAATGTCGAAACTGTCCGAATTCACTTAATTAGTTCCGTTTTGCAATTAACGCCTCCATTTGCATCCTATATCAAATTAGAATAATAATGAGTACATTTAGGCAACAAATACATATAAAAGACTAAACATTAAGGGGGGTAAATATGATATTTTGCATTCTCATCAACTATTTTCCTCTAGTCAATAGCCCTCCCTATTAACTCGGGAAAGCCCGTTGGCTTTCCTAATGGACTGAGATCACATTTGGCCCATTTCAAACCTTCACTTTGGCAAACAAGCCAAAATGGGCTAATTAGGTAGGCCAACAAACTTAATCCACACCAGTTGATAGCTCCCACTATCAACCTCAAATGTGAAGAAGCCAACAAGCCAATCACACAATCTAATGGCCTAGCTATCATCCTCAAGTGTGATTCTCAGTATCAGTAGAGTGGACACTACATGTTGCCACATACACTTAACAAGTGTATTTCTCTACTTTGCCAATGACTCGTTTATCAACCTTTGCTTTGGCGAACGAGAAAAACTGTCATTTTAAGTCGACCCATCATTATTAAGGAAAACTCTAATGAATTTTAACCTCTCACTAGTAGAAGTGTACCCTTCGCTTTGGCGAACAAGGTTCCGACGAACAGTGGTTTGATTAAAACCATGGCAATGGAAGGCATACATGACTTAATATACTTTAATTGAGGGTTTTATTTAATGTCTCACTAGATTATTATATTTGTTAGAATGACATTGTTTGGCATGTTATTGGACATTCAACCTTAGCATGCATTCTAAACAAAATATTAAACTTGCTAGTGCATGACCCAACTAAAACCGATTTCCTTGAGCCTAGAGGAACGGTAGGTCACCTAGGGACCCTACAATAAAATCTTGAGTCTTCAAGTATGATTGTCTCTTCCTTGATCCATCTTCAAGTACATTACAAAAACATCATTCTAAATTTACAGTGAAAATAATTATACAAAAATCTTTACATCAATAAATTTAGAAACTTCGATTTACATTCGAGGGGACTAAGATGAGAAAAGAATGTACATCTAGAAGGGGAGAAAGGCAGGACACATAGGCCCTATTTAAAAATTACAACCATATATACCCGATCATTTTAAAACATTCACCATAGGTCTAAGACTCATGTATCGGGTACCATGCAATATTTAAACAAGTACATTGCATTCATTCAAAAACAATCAATTTTTGAATTGGGTGGGTGAATCATTAATTACCCTCTAACAATTTACAGATCTGCAATCTGATTCAAAAGTTCTAAAACTTTTCACTTTGGCCCCAACACACTCGAAAGTATGCTAGTCGCGGCAATGGGTTATATTGCCACGATGTGCGCTGGTCATTGTCACGCACATGTCAATGTGCGATCACCGCGGTGATGTGTGATATCGCTATGGCAAGCACGCATTTCATCAGTCTTCACGTTGGACTATGATTGTCGCGGCGATGGGTTATATCACCGCGGTGAGTGTTGATTTATCAATCAATGCGTACGACGAAACAATGATCATTGCGACGATGGGTTATATCATTACCGCGAGTGTGCACTAACCTGTAACGAATCAGTTCAACCAGCCATAAAAAAATACACCAAACGGATTTTGGAATCAATCTTATGATCTGATCTTAACAAAAATCCAAAATATCCAATTTACCAATCTTGCAAATCATCAAAAAATTAATTAATCAAGTATATTGAATCAATTGATTTCTCAAAACATGCTCTCTGAGCAGAATTTATACAAATTTAACAAATCAACATGTTATCAATCAAATACATGTTATCAAATCAACATTATACTATAAATCTGGTACCCTAGGCTCTGACACCATTGTTAGGAAACGATCTAACCCATGGCAGCACAAAAACAAAAATAAAACAGTGATCAATTCCATTTTAATCCAAGATCAGGATACATATATTACAGATAATATGTTAAATCAAATATTCTGTAGTAATATGAACAATCAGAGTAAAGATAAGAGTTCATATGCACGTTTGGAGGCTCCTTCAAACTTGTCTCTGATTGGGTTCACAACCGATTCAAAGTGGAATCAAACCAGCAGTAGTTCATATGAAGATAAACCATAGAGCTAAAGAGGGATTTGCTAGATCCTCTTTAGCCTCAAGAATCAAGAATAAGAACTAAATGAATTTGATTCATACAAAGTAAAGTGGCGTGGGGTAGAGAGTGGACTGGAGCTTTTCAATGAATATGATATCAAATGACTAAAATGAAAAGTGCTATTTAATTCATAGAACACATGCACTTATATAGTGCATGTGAAACCCTATTCCACTTAGGAATAGGCTTAGGCACCAACCCAAATAGCCCCTATGTCTAAACAGCCCCATTTAGATATTTTAATTTTTATTATTATTATTTCATTTAATATATATAAAATATATTAACATTTAACAATAACAATAATTCATTTAAATGTATGCGTACACATATTTAAATATAATCTCACTTATTTAATTTTAATATCAAATTAAATAAAGGCAACAACCTCAACAAATTTAATTGCACTATGAGATTGCCAAAATACCCTTTCACCTAAAAAGACGAAAACACCCTTCTCACAAACTGATTCTCAAATTATCTTCTATGTGTGTGACTCATAGGCTCCTCATCATACTGGCAATGTGTAGAATCGCGATCAACACCAATTAATCATCTCACTACACACAGACTAAGATTGACCCCTAGCAAGGCATCATGGCCACCCAACAGATTCAGATTCAGCGAAGTAACTACCTGCCAACGATATGGTTACCATACAATCAAATCCTTTCATCATCTGTTATCTCATCGAGACTGTGGCACAAAAATAGTGTCAACCTTAGTTACTCTCGATATATTTGTATTTAGTTACCAGACCAATGACCGAAATAATGAATTGGATTGAACAACAACTCAATCCCACTGTGATCACAGATTTACTGTCATTATCATTTACTGAATTGTGCTATGAGATAACTTCTCCCATACCCGGGAGTGATGAATCCTCTGTTGATCCACCATAGTCTTGATACAATCCTCGAGGTAGCCAATCACTATCGTATTGACAGCTCTGAATAGAACTGCGTTAGGCTAGTGTCAAACTACACCAATCGGTGCACAAGATGCTTTAGTGATCTCAAGTCTAAGGATCACATGCACCACCATTCATTAGAGGATTTGTTCCATAGACATTGGGGTTACCATTCATATGGAATCCTCTAGTGGGCCAGTCCATTGAACTTGACTATAACAAGCACCCATGTGTTGCATCAGGTTGTCACCAAACAACCTTGACAAGTGAGATCAGTCCTTGCCTTTTGACAAGGTCGTTCAACACTGTGATAGCCTTACCGTATTATCTGTGCCTTTGGTCAAATCAATACTAGGGCTATAGAAGTTTCTAGAATGGCCACCATATGTGCTCATAGGGTTCTCACTATCAAGATTTGAAACACTTGATACCCTTGTCACGGTTCTACCATTCTAAGGATATGTATCAATACATACAACTATGGTTTACATGATATAGAAGATAATGCCTTTTATTGATTAATAAACATTATTACAAAAAGTCAATTCCACAATAATTGATTGGCTCTAGGGCACCTACTCCAACATTTCTAGGGTACAACCAGATTTTGATGCACCCGAACGACCAGGAATAGACAGCTTTCATCACAGAGAGAGGAACCTATTGTTACAAAGTAATGCCTTTTGGTCTTAAGAACGTCGGGGCCACCTACCAATGGCTGGTCAACAGAATGTTTGCCAAACACCTTGGAGACACCACGGAAGTATACATTGATGACATGCTCGTCAAGTCCCTTATGGCCAAGTAGCACCTTGACCACCTCAACTAAGCATTCGCTATCCTAAGGAAATACAATATGAAGCTAAACCCAGCCAAGTGTTCGTTTGGGGTCTCATCAGGAAAATTCTTAGGGTGCATGGTGACTCAGCGTGGGATAGAAGCCAACCTTGACCAAATCCAGGCGATCCCCAACATACCATCACCAACTA
Source organism: Pistacia vera (assembly GCF_008641045.1). Lineage (NCBI taxonomy): Eukaryota > Viridiplantae > Streptophyta > Magnoliopsida > Sapindales > Anacardiaceae > Pistacia > Pistacia vera. The sequence continues at coordinate 17,274 of NW_022196072.1, read as the reverse complement.
GCATCAAAGACATCTAGTGCCTTACGGGGCAAGTAGCTGCCTTGAGCCGATTCATCCCCAGATCTGCTGACAAGTGCCACCTCTTCTTTGCCACACTCAAGAAATCCATGAAATTTGAGTGGACCCTTACCTGTGAGGAGGCCCTGCAGCAGCTAAAGAGGTACATAACCTTTCCCCACTTCTTTCCAAGCCCGTGGTTGGGGAAAAGCTCTACACCTACCTGGCGGTCTTGAAGACAGCCATCTCAGTAGTGTTAGTCCAGGAAGACAATGTGAAGCATCTACCAGTTTACTATGTAAGTAAATCACTATTTGATGTCGAGACATGATACAGCTAGTTGGAGAAATTGGCACTCACCCTCGTCCATGCATCCAGGAAGCTCAAACCATATTTTTAATGCCACTCCATAGTCGTCCTCACCTCCTTCCTACTCAAAAAGATACTTCATAAGCTAGAGTTATTAGGCCAGCTCACCCAATGGACAGTAGAGCTTAGTGAGTTTGATATATCTTTCCAACCACGCACAGCCATCAAATCCCAAGCATTGGCAGACTTTATTGCTGGTTTCACTCCTAACATTACTTTCCTGGTGGAAAAAGAGTTATTGTGCATGAATAGTGGGTTGTCTTTGAAGTGGACCCTCTTAATGGATGGCTCAAGCAATGTCAATGGAAGCGGGCTCGACATTATACTTATTACACCAAAAGGGGATATTATCCAACATGCCATACGGTGTGGGTTCAAGTGCACAAACAACGAAGTCGAATACGAAGCCCTTATCACTGGACTCTCTTCGACCACGGAGATTGGAGTAAAAAAGCTAGAGGTAAAGTCTAATTCTCAACTCGTAGTCAACCAGCTACAAGGCACTTACCAAGCTCAAGACTCGAAGATGACAACCTACTTAAACTTGGTCAAAGAAATACAGTTTGCCTTCAAAGAATTCTTCATCACCCAAGTCCCAAGAGTAGAGAACACCCATGTTGATGCTCTTGCCAACCTCGACTTAGCCCTTCAAGGCTCTTCCTAGTCATCCATCCTACTATTGTTCCTCCAATGGCAAGTCAACTGGAAGGAACATCGAACGAACAAGTTGCCCAACCTGAAATAGCCCAAAGAAGTAATGAATGTCAAACCAACTAACTCTTGGATGACCCCACTGATAAAACACTTGGAACATGATGAACCTCTAGCCAACAAGAATGAAGCATGCCGTCTGAGAGCAAAAGCTGCAAGATTCACCATATACAAGGGCCAACTCCTTCAGAAGTCTTCTCTAGCCCCTACCTCAAATGCATAAGCCTAGAGGAAGCCAAGTATGTTTTTTCTAAACTCCATGAAGGTGAATACAAAAACCATGCAGGACGACGCAGCCTTGCCCGCCAGATGATCACCACTGGTTACTATTGGCCAACTATACGCACTGACTCGGCATCCTATGTGAAGAAATACGATAGCTATAAAAGGTTTGCCATTGTCTCACACCTCCCACCTGAGCGACTCAACTCAACTCTCACACTTTGGCCATTTATGAAGTGGGGGATGGACATAGTTAGAAAACTCCCGAATGCACTTGGGCAACGAGTATTCATGTTGGCGATCACCGACTATTTTACTAAGTGGATTGAAGCTAAAGCACTCGCCCAAGTCAAAGACCAAAAGGTAAAAGCCTTCATTTGGAAACATGTCATATGCAGATTTGGAATACTGAAGGAAATAGTCACCTATAATGGATCCCAATTCAGGCTTCAGAGACTTCTATGACATATGGGGGATCAAGCTCAACTTCTCAACCCCTCTCAACCCCCAATCGAACAGCTAGGTTGAATCATCAAATAAAACAATCATTTAGACTTTAAAGAAGCACCTCTAGAAAGCTAAGGGTACATAGGCAGATGAACTACCAAGGGTCATCTGGTCCTATCAAACAACAGCCCGCTTGTCCACTAGCAAAACCTTTTTCTCCCTCACATATGGATTTGAGGCAATCATCCTAGCTGAAATATCGGTCCCCTCAACCAGACTCCAATGGTCAGATGAAGAAGCCAACAGCCAGAACCTTTGTCACAACTTAGATACAGTCGATGAACTACGCGAGCAAGCAAACATCCGCAATGCCATCTACCAACAGTAGGCCACTCGACACTACAACCGTAATGTCAGAGTAAGAACTTTCAAACAAGACGACTGGGTCCTCCATAAAGTCTTTCAAAACACTAAGGAGATCAACTCTAGCAAGCTCAACCCTACCTGGGAGGGACCCTACAAGATCACCAAGTAAGTAGGGAAGGGTGCCTATAGACTTCAAACCCCCAAGGCAAGGACATCAGCAATAGTTGGAATGCAATCCACCTCAAACGCTACTATTTTTAGTCAAATTTGTCTTAGCATCTATTCTCTATTCTTGTTTTTGTTTTAAAAAGTATGAATGGGCTTGTCCACCCCCCTCACCTTCAGTTGACCTCGTGGCCTGAATTCAATAAAAGAACTATTTAGCGATACAGTGGCATTCACCTTCAGTTTACAGTGACTCGGCCCAGACCGATTACACCTTCAATAAATTATGATCAGCAAAACCACACCTTCAATCGGCCCAGACTAACTTAACAATTCACGCAAACTTACACCTTCAATCAGCTCAGACCGATTTGTCGACTTACACCTTTCGTCGGCCAAGGCTGACTTAACAATTCACACAAACTTACACCTTCGATCGGCTCAAACCGATTCATCCACTTACACCTTCAGTCGACCAAGACCGATTTAACAATTCATGCAAATTAACACGTTTGGTTGACCCAGCCCAACCAAAAATAATTCAGTGGCCTACATCTCTAGTCGACCTATACCGACATGTTTCTATCGCCTTCGAAGTGACACTAGCAACCCAGCCACTTGGCTTTGTCCACATCACAACACAATTAGTCGATTCAAACTAACTACGTAAGTTTGCAAACTCGAACTGGACCACGCTGCCTCGAATACAATGTTCCGCCCTAGACAAGATACATCTACAAGATGATTACCTAGGAAAGAGGGTTCAACCCCCACACATCTACAAGCAATCAATCTATCCATCCACGAAGAAAATAGTAAAATGGAAACACAAGCAGAAACATAAAGCCCCAAATGGCTAAGTATCAGATAAACAAAAAACCCCAAATGGCTAAGTATCGGGTACAAAAAAGGCACACACGCCATGAAAAGACATCGTAGGCCCCAAAAATACAGGAGGAAAAAATAAACATTAGCCTAAGGGGCATCATGCCCCACATCATCAATAAGAGTTGTCTCACCCATCTCCGACTTTGTCACCTTGTCACTCGCCTAGCAGTCGTCCCTATAGCTTGGTCACCAACATCCTCTGTAACCAATCATCCCGACTAACTAACAAGGTCGAATACCTGGTCATCAACCTACTCTTTCATATAGTCTACGAGACCAACAACCTCCTCTTCCTCCATCTCTTGCAAGAGCTGGATGTCCTAGTCCGGGTTCCAATGGGCAGTGTTCTTGGCCTTGTACTCTAGCATCAGCTCTCCTCTAGCCCTAATGATGGCATCGTCGGCAATACTGAGGCACTACTCCCTTAACAACTTGTAACGTCCACATCGAGGTACGTAGCTTTACGTATTCCCTAATACCCTTAGTACCCCTCCATTCACGCCATTCTCTACTCAAATTCTCTCAAATTTCTTCACTAGATTTCCAAGGAAATTCATAGATTTCAGGTTATTTTTAGTGGGATTTTCAATCCTAAGCATCCAAAGGTAAGATTCTTGCACTAAGATATGAGTTTTAATTTTTAAAGTGTTGAATTCTTATAATTTATGTTCATAGGATTTAAGAGAAACAGAGTTGGATCAAAGAAGACTACTAAAGTGTTGGATTGCTCACATCTAAGGTAAGTAAATCCAACTCAAGTTATGATTTAAGAAATAAATTAAGTAGAGAACTTTTACATGTATGTGTGTGCTCATGATTTTGAGAATTGTTGATGAGATTGATGATTTATGATGATTAGAATTTAGCCATGAGAAGTGGAATTTGTTGTATGGTGATTGATGGAAGTTTGGTTGAATTTAGAAAGAGTTTGAGTAGAATTTATGGAGTGTATTTTCCTGGCCAGGTTTAGTGTTGATTCTAGGGAGTTTTGCTCCCAATTTTGGTGGCTGAAGAAAGATGTAGAAGTGTAGCCAATTCAGAGTTTGTGTGTGCATATAAGTTGTTTGATGAAAATCCTAAGAGAAAACATGTTACCATGGTTGCCCTGTCACATCTGTGACCTTTTGAGTGGTTTTTGGGCATCTTACTGATTGAACTGGTTGAGACCTAAACATAAAAGTTGTAGCCCTGTCTTTAAGCTTTAAAAGGAGACCAAGATCATAGCAATCTGATGTGTATAACTCGAGATATGACTTCTTGAATATGACATGTGCAGAATGACTACCTCAAAATATTTTGTAGTCTAATAATCTATGATTGATTTTAAGCATGGGAATGTTGTTGGTAGAAAATACTAGTTCTCTAATGATATTTTTTATATGCCATAATGCATTCTCACATTTGCATTTAGAAAGAATAGCAAAGAATAACCATAGTTCCATGCACATACACATGGATGAGAATATAAAGAAAAGAATTAATTGTAAAAAGATAAGAGAAGAGAAGGTTGTTGTGATGGGGAACCCGTGAGTGACAGAGAAGAATAGTCCCACATACACGCTGCCTTCAATAAGCGGCCTCAGAATCAGAAAGAAGTAAGTGTACAATTCATTAGAAGTGTATGTGGATGAGAACTGTACCAACAGAATTTACCTACATGCATGCCGCCTTTAGTGAGTGGCCTCAGAATCAGAAAGAAGAGTTGTACAATCAGATAGAAGTGCATGTAGATGAGGACTGTACCCATTCACATGGCCAAGGCTCCGAATCCATGCCTCAACCGAGTCCGATCGGCATAGAAAGAAAGAAAATAAAGAAAGAATAGAAAGAAAGAACATAACAGAAAGGAAGGAAGAATAGAACACAGAAAGAAAGAACAGAACAGAATAGAAAGAAAGAAAGAAAGAAAGAAAGAATAGAACACAGAAAGAAAGAACAAAATAGAAAGAAAGAAGAGAAACAGAAAACAAATTGCATTCTTTATGCATTTATGCACATGCATCATGGCATTCATATTATTCAGAATTAGTTTCTCCAATTGTGCTTACATGTTAGTAAATGAGAAACAAGAATAGAGAACGAACAGAGAGATAGAACAGAAAAAGAATAGAGAAAGAACAAAGAGAAAGAATAGAAAAGAACAAAGAAGAAGAGAGAAGTGTGATGTAAGGAAAGAATTCAGAATATGAGCAACGGAGATAGAAAGGTAGCATAGTGGGTTTACTTATTGAGCAATTAGTGCTCACCCCGTTGTTTTCAATGTTTTTGTAGGTAGTAGATGAGATGCAGTCGCTTGGAATGTCAAGATGCAGAAGGGTCGGGCAACACTGTCGAGCTTCTTAAGAAATTTATTTACACTATGTATAGTTTTGTATATATACAGAAAAATTGGGCCCATTATTTTATACTCATCTACATATATATTTTCGTAATATATATATTTAGTGAGTTTTACTATTTATTTTATGAGTATACTAGCCAGAGAAAGAGTCATTACACGACTCAACCTCCACGTTCTTCTTAGCTAGCTCCTTCTTCATTCACTCTAGCTCAGCCTCGACCTCTCTTAGTCGCTGCTAGCTTTCTCGCTTAGCTTTCTAGGTTGCCGCCTCTCTGTGTCGTAGATTGGCGTTAGACTTAGAAACATCCTGTATCTTCTTCTCCTGCAACATGATGGATTTCCTGAGATGCAGGCTACTTGTTAAAGTCTGCATGATAAAACCACTCAATCAGTTGATAGTCACTACAAGTACAGTAAGATAAAAATCTGGCTCATACTTGGAAAGCGTAGGAAACCCCCCAATCAACAGTCTCAACCGCGCCTATCTAGTTTAGTCGGCTTTTATTCGCTGGGAACATGAACGAATCGGCCAGCTTGCTCATGGAAGCGACATCCGAATAGGTCAACGCGGAAGCTAGGATACTAAAAGTAAGCATCTCAATCTCCGCATCCAAGACCACTGTTTTGGATGACCCCGGCCCAGGCGTCGGCGGTTGTCCGGGTGGAGTCACAATCGCATCTTCCACCTTCCTCTCCTCTTTAGTCGAAAAGTCCCTCTTTCGCTTCTCGCAACGTCTCATAATAGACTCACTCGCACTTGGGACGGTTTTTCTTTTAATGATTGAATGAATTGATTAATTAATTCACAAAGTGTTGCACTTATATAGTGCACATTTTGCCCTATTCCCATATGGAATAGGCTTGGGCTCCAACCCAAACACCTCTTGTATCCAAACAACCCCATTTAGATATTTTAATTTTAATTATCATTATCTCAATTAAATTAAATTAATATATATAATATTAACATTTAACAATAACGATAATTTATTTAAATATATGCGAACACATATTTAAACGTAATTTCACTTATTTAATTTTATTAATAAATTAAATAAAGGCTAAGACCTCAACAAATTTAATTGCACTGTGAAATTAACAAAATACCATTTCGCATAAAAAGACAAAAACGCCCTTCTTATAAACTGGTTCTTAAATTATCTTCTATGTGTGTGACCCGTAGGCTCCTCATCATACCGGTAGTGTGTAGTATCGTGATTAACACCAATTAATCATCTCACTACACACATACCAAGATTGGCCTCTAGCAAGGCATCATGGCCACCCGATGGTTTCACATCATCTGTTATCTCAATGAGACCGAGGCATAGAAATAGTGTCAACCTTAGTTACTCTCGATATGTATGTATTCAGTTACTGGACCAATGATCAGAATTATAAACTGGATAGAGAAACAACTAAATCCCAATGTGGCCATAGTTTTAGTGTCATTGCCATTTACTGAATTGCGCTGTGGGATAACTTCCCCCATACCCGGGAGTGATGAATCCTCTATTGATCCACCATAGTCTTGATACACTCCTTGATGCAGCCAATTGATAATCCGTGGATTATACTATTTTTATTAGACCTTTTAGTCGGATTTCAGATACTTCTTAGTTCATTTTGACCTGAATTGCTACTTAATTCTTTATATTTTGTGTTTTAGGCTAAAATGGACATTTTATGCAAATAATGAGCGAATTGGAGTTTTTGGACTCAAAAGTGAGTGGATCTCAGAAGTTAGGAAAGTTCTAAAGCAGAGTGGAGCATTATGAAGCTTGTTTCTATGAGGAGAGCATCGAAGATCGAAGATTCAAGTAAAGAAGCAAGTAGAGGGCAATTTTATAAATTCAGAATTCCACATGAAGGTTTGTCGCGGTGAAGAGAGTTGCGCACCAGAGTTTTATTTCACTTCGTCGCCACGGCGAGAATCCTTCTTCGCCGCGGCGAAGTCTGCGAATTCCAAAACGCACAGTTTCATTTTCTATACATTTTCCTAGGTTTTTGGGTGAGGTATAAAAGAGAAACTTAGTCATTTTTGTAGAGGTCGTTCGTTTTTAGTACAGGGCAGCTATTTTCATTTTCTTAGGTTGATTTTGGGCGAACTTTGATTAAAATGGGTGAAGATTCAAGATTAAAACCAGTGGATTCATCATTTGGATAGATCTTTTGTCCTTTCTCTTAATTTCATTATGTTGAACATTGGGTTTTTCGTTTCTTTTGTTTGCGCTATTGATTTAGCTATGAACTAACCCATTTTGGGTTAGGGTTTTGATGTAGTTCGGATTCTCATGGATTAAGCAATTGATTTTTATTATTTTCATATGTTATTGCAATGATTGTGGGGTTATTATGAATTTATTGTTTTTATGTGATGAACATGATGAGATTGAGAAATAATTCATGTTAAGCTTCTTGGGTAATCACCATTGTAGTATTAAATGCTAGAGATAGATTTAAGAATCAATGAAATCAATCTAGGATTCTAGGTGCTTAATGAGCTTAGAACTATTAATCTTCAATTTGTTGGGTGCGGAAGTCTAATAGGGAAGAGTAGGAAAACATAGCCTGAGAAGGTATGTTTACAATTTAGAGAATTCGATTTACAATCAATGCATGTGAATATGGAAATAATATAATCTGTAAGTTTAATCCAAAGAGTCTGAATGAAATCAAAACCCTACCTGTTGTTTTAAACTGATATTACCTTGTTTTTAATCTTGCTTTCATAATTTAGTTTTGAATATTTAGAAATTCTGTTTTAGTTTCAAGTTTAATTTTCTCCCATTAATCCAAACAGCTTGATTGCTCCAACTTGAAAACAGTAGAAAACTTAGTGCTTAGCAACCAATCCTCGTGGGAACGATACTCACTCGTCACTTTATTACTTATGCGACTAGTGCACTTGCTATTTATGCATGTTGTAGTTACAACGCATCAAGTTTTTGGCGCCGTTGTCGGGGATTGAGTTTTGTGTTAACATTAAAATTTTCTTGTGTTAGCTAGATTGGAGTGTTATTTTTTTTACTTAATTGTTATTTGTTTAATTTTCGTTATTTTTCTTCTTTGTTTGGTGTGATTTCACTCTTGCTATTTTTCTGTGTAGTTTATGCGAAGAGCAAGACGTCAGCTAGTGGTTCCTGTTGATCTTGAGATTGAAAGAACCACTCGAAGACTGAACAGAGAAAGAAGAGAAAGAGAAGCTATAGTTGAACCAGAAGTAATAGTTGTAGAGATGGCAGAGAATAGAACACTGAGGGAATTCTCTATTCCCACAATTGAAGGCAGTGGGTCAAGTATTACTAGACCAGTGGTACAAGCCAACAACTTTGAGATAAAGTCAGCAATCATTCAAATGATCCAGCAGTCGGTTCAATTCAGGGGTGATTTGAAGGAAGATCCAAATCTACACATTGTAAATTTTTTGGAAATTTGTGACACCTTCAAGTCAAACGGAGTGTCAGATGATGCCATCAGGTTGAGACTATTCCCATTCTCATTAGGGGATAAAGCTAAGGGGTGGTTAATGGCACTACCATCAGGAACTATCACAACATGGAATGATCTAGCACAGAAGTTCCTAACCAAATTCTTTCCTCCAGCAAAATCCGTGAAGATGAGAAATGATATCACATCATTTCTACAAGAAGAATCTGAGTCATTGTATGAGGCTTGGGAGAGATACAAGGAACTTATGAGGAAATGTCCACACCATAGGTTTCTAGTTTGTCTACAAGTCCAAACATTCTACAATGGATTGATGGGTAATGTGCAAACTATGGTGGATGCCGCATTGGGAGGAGCCTTGCAGAATAAAACACCAGAGGAGGCTTATGAGTTGCTTGAAGTTTTGGCAAGCAACAACTATCAAAGACCTAATGAGAGAGTAATACCAAGAAAATCTATGGGTCTTCATGAAGTTGATGCATTCATGACCATTCAGCCCGACTCACAACACTTCAAAAATAGTTGGGGGCTATGTAGGTAAACTCTATTCAAGCTCCTCAACTAACTTGTGATTTTTGTGTAGGTAGTCACGTGAGCAGCGAGTGTCAAGTAGGGAACACATTTGCTTCTTCATCTTCATCATTAGAGCAAGTGAACTACTTGACAGGAAATCAGAGGCAACCAAACAATCCCTTTTCCAACATATACAATCCAGGTTGGAGGAGTCATCCAAATCTATCTTGGGGCAATCAGAACTAGCAAAATAATCAATGGAACCAAAAAGCATTGCCAAATTACCAAACAGGGGTGAATAATCAACTGGGAGATCCAAGAGTGACAAAATTGGAGGATATGTTTGGGAAGTTTATGCAAGAGACCACGGGTTTTATGAATGAGACGAGAACTAATTTCAGAAATCAAGGGGCGTCCATTTGGAACTTGGAGGTACAGATGCAGCAGTTAGCTGAAAAGTTAAATGAGAGACCACAGGGGTCTTTACCAGGCAACACAGTGACTAACCCACGTGAGCAAGTGAATAGAATAACATTGAGAAGTGGGACAGTTGTAGAAGAGGTGGAAAACTCAAGAAAAGAGGAAAGTCCATCAAAGAAAAATGAAGAAACTGGTGAGGAATTTGATGAAGAAATCATTGCTAAAGAGAAACCACCCAGCCCACAGAAAGATGAACAGAAGCGGGAAGAGAGGCAAAAGAAAAGGAAAGAGAAATTTCCATTCCCCGAGATACCTCCAGAGTTGTCACATCACACTCCTCTAGTGCCTTTCCCTCAAAGACTTAGAAAAGAAAATCAGGATAAGTAGTTCATTAAATTTCTTGATGTTTTTAAGAAACTGCATATTAACATTCCTTTTGCAGATGCATTGCAACAGATGCCGAGCTACATGAAATTTCTTAAGGAAATTTTATCAAACAAGAGGAAGTTGGATAATGAGGAAACAGTGATGCTTACAAAGGAGTGCATTGCCATTTTAAAGAAGAAGTTACCCCCGAAACTCAAAGATCTAGGGAGTTTTACTATTCCTTACACTATAGGAGATATTACCTTTAATCGAGTTTTATGTGCCTACGTGCCAGCATTAACCTTATGCCTTTTTCTGTTTTCAGAAAATTAGGAATTGGTGAAGTGAAGCCGACAACCATATGCTTGCAACCTGCAGATAGATCTATAAAGCATCCGAGGGGCATTGTAGAGGATGTGTTGGTTAAGGTGGACAAGTTCATTTTTCTTGCGGATTTTTTTGTGTTGGACATGGAAGAGGATAAGGAAATTCCTTTTATTTTGGGTCTACCATTTCTGGCTACCGGAAGAACCTTAATCGACGTACAAGAAGGGAAATTGATCATGAGGATGCAAGATGAAGAAGTAACATTTAATGTCCTTGAGTCGATGAGAATCCCACCTAAGCAAGAGTCATGTTTAAAAATCGATTTGGTGGATCAGTCAAAAATTGAACCATTCCAACTGAACAGTCCTATGTGAAAATTAAGGGATGCATGGTCAACCAGAATCAGTTCGAGAGTGAGGATCATAAAGGAAAGGGTTGCACAACATTCCAAGAAGAGCCACAGTCGAGTTTGTGTTTTCACAAGGAATGGGGCTCTTAGCTCAAAAAGGGTGAGGGAAAGTCAAGAAAACGGAAAGCGGTCGGTGAGAAGAGTCGAGCCACAAAAGTTATGACCAAGGGATGGAAATGGGTAGCTAAGCTCTCACCAAAGTCCCTGTGTGAAAAAGATCATCAACCAATGAAGCTCCAGCACAAGGGAGATTTCTAGGATGTGATATACTTAGATAGTTCGGACTGACGCGAAGAATTAAGGGAGTTGAGCTTTCGACTATAAACAAGCGCTCCTTGGGAGGCAACCCAAGTGTTTTCATTTATTTATCCTTGTTGATTATTTTGTAGTTGTTTAGTTTTTGTTTGATTTTGTTTATGAAGTTTAATTGGTGTGTTTTTGGATGTTTCAGGTGAAATTGCGAATCAAGGTGGAAAACTGAATGTTCCAGTTTTCGCCGCGGCGAAGCAATTTTTGAACATTTTGGTAAGCGAAAGGTTCCAGACCTCGCCGCAGCAAAAATTTTTCTTCGTCTTAGCAAAGGAAATGTGGGAAAAATAGACAAGGGAACTTTGCCGCGGCGCTATACTCTCGGTAATTTTTCGCCGTGGCGAAACCTGGGTTGAATTAGGGTTTGTGATGAAGAACTTCACCGTGGCGAAGCCTGTTCTTTGTCGCGACGAAACCTGCTTTTTATATATATGCACCACGACGCTTCATTTTTCACGCAACTTTTCAAATCCATTTGAGAGAAAAATTTTCCAACTTCAATCCAGAGCCTTCCCAGTGATTTCCCAACCAAATTTCTACTCCTTAACCCTCCTAAACACCAAATCATTTCAACAACAATCTTTGCGAAAAATTCATGAAATTTTTTAGTTCAGGAAATTTAGGGTTTTGCAATCTGGGCTGATTTTGGCTCAATTGGTGGCGAATACTCCTTAGTGTTGGTAAGATTTCAAGTTCCCTAAGCTTTTTATCGCACAATTTCGAGTTTTGATTTGTAGATCTGAAAATTTTGATTGTTGGTTGAGTTGTGGAATTTTTGTGCTTGTGAGTGTTGATTTTGTTTGAGGAAGGGTTGATTGTGCATTGTGTGATATTGAGGAGTGTGGGTTTTAAATTTTTGAGTGTTTGGTTGAATTTGGAAAAATCGTAGTTTGGGGGTTGAGGTGAAAATTTTTGGAAGTGTTGTCAATTTTTGCAGGATTGAATTGGTTGTTGTAGAACACTTAGGTTTGAATTTTTTGAGTTGCATTGTTGAGTTGAAGTGTAGTTTTGGCGAAAATGCCGCTCAAAATCAAGGTACCATCCAAGGGCAAGGGAAAAGGAAAGAAAGTAGATGATCGGTTTGTAAGTGAAAAGGCTCGGAAAAACTATGAGGCAGTAGCCAAAAGGAAAGACAAGGGATTTATCCCTGAGCGTGGATCGACTGCAAACCAGGCTGATAAGTGGAGTCAAGGGAGAAGTCGGGAGGACTTTATGAGTAAACCCGCACAGCGGCTGTGGAACCACTGGTGAGAGAGTTTTATGCCAACCTCCATGAATGTGATGAGGGGGTTGTTTTTGTGAGGGGTACTGATGTGGTATTTACGGCAAAGGTCATTAATGATTTCTATGGCTTACCTCAAATTAACCGTGATGAATATAAGGAGTTTAGGAAGACACAGAAAAGGGATGAGGTGATTCTTAGGACCATAACGAAACTAGATGCCTTTTGGGATATTTCAAAGAAGGGCAAGAAAACCATTAAGGGGACTAGTTTAACACCAGTGGCTCGGTTGTGGCAGTATTTTATTTGTGCTAGGATGATGCCGGAGACACACTACAGTACAGTGACGTATAAGAAGGCACTTTTGTTGTATTCTATTGCCACAAGAAAGAGAATGGACGTGAGGAACATCATCCTAATGAGTATCCAACTTGCAGCCAAACCAGGGTGAGGCAGTTTTTCGTTCCCATATCTCATTACAAAGTTGTGCACTCAAGTAGGAATCAAGGTATAGGATGATGAGCCATTGATCCATGCTGCCCCAGTCCTCGACACAGCCTACTTCCACAAACATCTTGAGCCTCAACCAGAAGAAGGGCCCAGATCAGGCACCAAGGGAAGGAGAACGACAGCAACTGCCACCACATCCGGTTCAACAGTCCCAATGAGAGAAATGATGTAGTAGATGATGGATAAGATGAAACGGATGGAGCGACGTCACGAGTGGCTAGCAGAGCAGACCAGGAAGACACACGGGCTGCACCTGAGCTAGTGCAACAAGCTCGACATTGACACTTTAGAAAACCAGTGGGAAGACTAGGATTCAGATGAATGGTTAGGCTTTGATTCAGAAGAGGATGACGCTGAGGAAGAGGAGGAGGCCTAAGAATGAGCACCTGTTTTAGTTTTTGTTATTTTTATTTGTTTTCATTGTTTGTATTTCTCTTTCATTTTGAACATTGTTGATATATATATATATATATATTTTTTTGGATTTTGTTAGTTGTTTCATTCTTGTTTTAATTTCTAGTTGATGTAAAGACGAGATTAGGGTTGTAATACTTTCATATTAGTCAGTGGATTTTTCTAACATAGTGGACATCACAGTTTTCAATTGTTTTTACAGAATTTGGGTGATGAAAAAGCTAAGGACCGGGTGTGCACACTGTTGAGCAGAACTTCAACTTCACAAAGTAATCAAGGAACTATCTTGCACCTTTTTCTATTTTGTTTTCTATTCCTAATTTGTGCATAATGTGACATTGGGGACAATGTCATCTTTAGTTTGGGGGTAGGAAAAATTTGAAAAAAAATTTGATTTTTGTTTCAGTTACATTTGTGTTTTTGTTGTGGTTGCTATTGATGAATTGCATAAGTCCATGATAAGACTAGGATTGTTGGGATTTTATTGTTGAAAAATGTTAAGCATTGCTTCAAGTTTATGTTCATTGACTGCATTTTGATTGAGGTTTGTTCAGTGGTTCAACCACCATTTTCATTTATTTCGGCATGTTTAGATTCATTTTATGTGGTTAGGTAAAGTTTGATAATGTTGGTGGATTCTAGAACCTAGTAGAAAAGTGCTTGAGGCGAAATCTTTGGAATAGACATTGTTGGGGAAATGATTTAGGCATTTTTCGGAACATTTGAGCCTTTCCAGCTGACCCATGAATGAATTTGTCTCTAGTCACCATTTGAGCCTTGTGAGATTATCATTGCTTTATTTTCTTTGCAAACCTAAAATTGTCCCATCCAATTACCATAAACACTTTATCTTACCCTTAGGAGAATTTTGGGCCTAATGCAAACACAAAGAAAGTGAAAAGTTGTGTGAATCACTAAAAGAACAGTTCGGGGGTTGTGAGAAGGGCGATAAGAATAAGAGAGGTAGTTAACCTCAATTCGAATGACTTTTACTATTTTCAAAAAAAAAAAAATTAATTCTTCTTGGCTCAATTCAAAATCAGAAATCAGAAATATTAAGTTTGAGGGTTGTAAAATGGTTGACACTTTGATTGGTGGTTGAGAAGAAGTGGAGATTGATGTGACTTGTATTGTTTGCATGAGGAAAACCGAGTTCTCTTACTTTGTTTATCCTATCCTTTTTCTTTGGAACCCACTACCCGAGCCAAACGTTACAAGCTTGTAAAGACCTGTTGATTCTTAGCGATGTCTAGTCTACATTAGTGGAGAGTAGTTCGATATTTAGGCTTATGGTTGCCTCATCTTTTGCTCCGTCTTTAAGTACATTACAAATACATCATTCTAAATTTACAATAAAATTAATCTTAAACTAATTTTACATCAACAAATTTAGAAACCTCGATTTACATTCGAGGGGAATGAGATGAGAAGAGAATGTACATTAAGAAGAGGAGATAGGCAGGACACGCAGGCCCTATTTGAAAATTATACAACCATACATACCCAAAAATAATTTAAAACATTCACCATAGGTCTAAGGATCATGTACCGGGCACCATGCAATATACAAACAAGTACATAGCACACATCTCAAAAACAATCAATTTTTTAATCAGGTGGGTTATATATTAATTACCCTCTTAAATGTACAAAATGATCATTGGCTTTATAGGTTATTAAAAAAACTACAGATTGGTCCCTTCGTGAAAAATACAGAATTTGGAAAAGCTACAGACTTCGCCGCGGCGAAGGTTTTATCTTCACCTGGGCGAAAAATTCCAGAGAGCACTTCGCCGCAGCAAAACCTGGAAATCCCCAAATCGCACAGTTCGCG
Source organism: Pistacia vera (assembly GCF_008641045.1). Classification (NCBI taxonomy): domain Eukaryota; kingdom Viridiplantae; phylum Streptophyta; class Magnoliopsida; order Sapindales; family Anacardiaceae; genus Pistacia; species Pistacia vera. The sequence continues at coordinate 1,994 of NW_022196072.1, read as the reverse complement.
TTTTTTTGCAGTTTTTGTGTAATATCATGAATCCAAATCAAATCGAACGCACACATTCAACCAAGATATCAACCGACCAATATAACATCCAAGTCTGACTTAGGCCAATCAACCTACGTGATCTATCACGATAGATCTTTATTCAAAGGATGTAGGCTGCTTCTCCTAAGTCCTTCATGGAGAAGCACTTGGATAACCAAGTCTTTACCGACTGCAAGTTCGGTATATCATTCCCGATCAGAAGTATGTCATCGACATACAATACTAGGAATGTTTCTGCGCTCCCCTCACTTTCTTGTAAACACAGGGCTCATCTTCGTTCTTGATAAAACCGAATTCTTTTACGGCTTCATCAAAACGAATGTTCTAGCTCCTTGAAGCTTGCTTGAGTCCATAAATGGATCTCTACAGTTTGCATACCTTATTAGCTTGACTATCAAGAACGAAACCATCAGGTTGTGTCATATACACATCCTCCTCAAGGTTTCTGTTCAGGAAAGTAGTTTTGACATCCATTTGCCAAATCTCATAGTCATGATATGCAGTTATTGCAAGCATAATCCGGATAGATTTAATCATGGCAACCGGTGAAAAGGTTTCTTCATAGTCAATGCCATGAATTTGTTTGAAACCTTTGGCAACCAGTCGTGCTTTATAAGTATGCACGTTGCCATCCATGTCAGTCTTCTTCTTGAAGACCCATTTGCACCCTATGGGTTTTACCCCTTCAGGTGGTTCCACTAAAGACCACACTTGGTTCTGGTACATGGAGTCCATCTCAGATTTCATGGCTTCAAGCCATTTAATGGAATCTGGATCCGATATAGCGTCTTCGTAGGTTCTGGGTTCATCGTCTTGGTAGACTAGTACGTCACCATATTGAGTCACTAGATAACTTTATCTTTCGTTCTCATGTTGTACTCTCTTAGATCTACGTAGCTCTTGTGCTACCTGAGGTGGTTCACTTTGATCCACAAGTTGTGGAGTAACCTCCTCATGATGCTCAACCACTTCCTGTGGCATATCATCCCATCCTTCGTCTAGTATATCTTGTGGTTCTAGAACTTCATTGAGTTCTACTTTTCTGCCACCAGTACTTCTTAGAAAATATTCCTTTTCTAAGAAGACACCAGATCGAGCAACAAAAATTTTTGCGCTCTTCTGAGTGGTAGAAATAGTATCCTTTGGTCTCCTTTGGATACCCCACAAATATACATTTACAGGATTTTGGGCCTAGCTTGTTCGAAGTCAATTTCTTAACATAAGCTTCGCAATCCCAAATCCTTAGATAAGACAAGTTGGTCTTTCGCCCACTCCATAGCTCATATGAAGTCTTATCTACAAACTTTGACGGCACACGGTTCAAAACATGAGTCGCAGTATCTAGGCCATAACCCCAGAACGATATAGGTAAATAGGGCATAACCCCAGAACGATACAGGTAAATCACTAAAACTCATCATGGACCTAATCATGTCAACTAAGATCATGTTCCTCCTTTCCGACACTCCATTGTGTTGGGGTGTATAAGGAGGGGTGAGTTGTGATACTATCCCACATTCCTTCAGTTACTCTGAAAACCTTGAGCTTAAGTATTCACCTCCTCGATCCGACCAAAGAGCTTTAATACTTTTGCCCAACATATTTTGTACTTCATTCCTGAATTCCTTAAATTTATCAAAGGCTTTATATTTATGTCTCTTAAGGTAGACATAGCCATATCCACTGAAATCATCAGTAAATGTGATGAAGTATGAATATCCACCTCTGGCTTCAACTGTTAGTGGACCACATACATTACTATGGATGATGCCTAATAGCTCAGTAGCCCTTTCACTTTGTCCTGTGAAAGGAGACTTGGTCATCTTGCCTAACAGGCATGATTCTTATACCTTAAATGACTTAAAGTCAAAAGGGTCCAAAACTCCATCCCTTTGAAGTTTTGCAATGCAGGTCTTATTAACATGACACAATCTACAGTGCCAGAGATATGT